>NW_025318726.1:845000-1380000 GCF_018153725.1 Drosophila mojavensis | reverse complement strand
CCGAAGAAAACTTTTGTCTCCAACGGAAACGAGCTTGAGTGCGTTGTTTATGCGCTGGCAGGAAGCGAGCGCTGTGTTCGTGTGTGTGTGTGTGTGTGTGTATATGTGAGTATTCCGCAACTTGTTTGGCATGTTTATCAGAACGAATGTGAAACAGGGATTTTTGCGAAATGCGCACTCCAATTGGCATAACTTTGCTGGCAGCGAACTTTTGCGCATTCGCATGCTTAATTAGCTTCCTGCTGGAAGAGCCATGCGCATGCTAATGCATGCAGCAAAGAGGCTGCTCAAGTTAAAGTCCTGCCAGGCG
Source organism: Drosophila mojavensis (assembly GCF_018153725.1). NCBI lineage: Eukaryota > Metazoa > Arthropoda > Insecta > Diptera > Drosophilidae > Drosophila > Drosophila mojavensis. The sequence goes on along the minus strand of NW_025318726.1, from coordinate 1,379,690 downwards.
GTGTTTAAGGCTCACTAATGAAATACCCATCAGTCATTGAGGCTGCATTTTTTGCTCCGACTAAACACTCGCTTAATGGCCTGGCCAACGTCTCTCGGACGCACACAAAACGCAGTTTGACGAACGCCCAGCTGCATGCCATGGCAGAGGGTAGCCAGCTGGGTGGGGCAGCTGGACTACAAGTCAAGAGCTTAATGCTCCGCCTGTGCCACACACGCCCAACGTGGCCAACGACGACAACGGCGAAAACGAACATTTTTGAGCTGCCAACTAACCAGGAGGCGAACTCAGCAAAAGGGGCGGAGGCAGAGGCAGAGGTAGAGCAGCGGCAGAGACAGAGCCAAAGGACAGCCAAAGGCTTAGGTCTGTCCAGAATTCGTTACCAGAAAATGGCTCCACTGACAGCCACAGGCCCAGTTCCAATCCCATCCCCATCTCCATCTCCATCCCCATCTCCAGCTCCAGTCGCAGCCCGTTTGAGCGACTGCTTCTGACTTCGACTTGTGCGTCTCCGGTCGCTGCTGATGTCATTAATGCAACTAGCATCTCACACAGCCGGGCGTCACCTTAGCCCCGGACAAACCGAAATGCTTTGCATGGACGCATGTGATATGAGCCCAGCTCACCCCCAGCCCCAACCCCATTCACATTCACATACGCATAGCCCATCGCGGCGCACACACAATGGGAGGCAGGAGCAGTAGCAGGAGTAGTAGCAGGAGCGGCAGCAGCAGTAACAGAAAAAAAAGAAGAAGAAAATACCAAACGAGCACAACATGAGCTGAAAATAAGATTTTTGAGTCATTTCGTTTTGTTGCGTTTATGTTCGTCCGGGCTGTGACTGTGGCTGCGGCTGCGGCTGTGGCTGTGGCTGCCTCGAGTCCTGCTGCTGCTGCTGCTGCTGCAGCCTGTGCTCTGCGCTGTCGTCGTCATCGTCGTCTGGCTGCCGCTCTGTACATATCCCGGCCTGGGCTCTGTGCTTCACTGGCTGATGTATTCATGAAATCGTGTGATTAATGGCTCGCACAACATTTGCACACACTACCCGGCCGGAGCTTCCTCTCCAGCTACAGCTACAGCCACAGCTCCAGCTCCAGCTCCAGCTGCAGCTTTGGTTGGTGTTCCAGCTACCACTGCTCGACATGCGGCGTATCTGTCTGAGTGCAGATAAACATGCCAGTCCCTGGCACCGCAAGACCCAATCTCAACCCAACAAATGCTGCGCATGCAAAACGAGCAAAGAGCACGAGCTGCGACCTGCGAAGGCGGCAAGCAGGGGGCGGCGGGCGGTACGAGCGATGGCGACTTTGGTCACAAAAATTTTCCGGCTCTGCGCGTTTCACTGCCATTTTATCTGAGCCGCATGAGGCGATGAAATTAACAAACATCCTGGTGCGCTGGCGAAAACAAAAATGCGTCGTAATTAAAGCGAATTTAATTGCTTTATCCTCATAGACTTGCACCACAGGCTACCCAGGACAGCAGGACACCCCTTCGACTCCCCCCCCGACGCCCTTCGACACTTTGCGCGCCTATAACTATGCCATAATCTTTGACACTTTTATTGCGGCTCTAAAAGTTCTTAACTTGATTTAATAAGCAGCTCGGACAACAAGCGTGACTGTTTAGCATTTTCGAGTTTTATCTGAAACTTTATAGGCCCAAAGAATTTGATCTTAGCCGAGGCCGAGGCACTGCCAACGTGGCTTTAATTAACTCATTTTTCATTGGAATTGCCAGCGGCAGGCAGGCTGCCAGAGCTGGGGCCGTTGTTATCTTATCTCGCCTGGAACTGGAGCACAAATGTCTTGGCACGCCCATCACTCATCCCGTGGCGCAAGCCTTTGTCTAGCTGATAAGCCGGAGCCGGAGCCGGAGCCACCTTGCGGGCCGTTTAAGTTTTGAATTGAAATTGACTTTAGACATTTCACATGAAATTATGCGCCGCTGCGTAACCAAAGCCCTGGCCTCCATTGATTCCGCCACGAAGCGTCGCACTTTCAATTATGCTGCAAGTGATTTCCTTTACGGACTTATCTGGCAGCTGAACAGCAGTTTCGCCTGTAACATCGAGTATAATTTTATGATGGCCCGCAACTTGAAGTGAAAGTCCTATAAAGCGTCCATTGGCAGCGGCCCGGATGCCTCCCCAGGGCTGGCCCGAGCTGCGCTGAGCTGGGCTGAAAGTTGTTTCATTTTTAATCAAGTTGGCTGTTGGAAGTTTTTGCATGTCTTCGGTTCGCCTTGGCAGCGTCTCGACAATGCTGGCCATTTAGCTGGGCCAAAGGTAAATACGTCCCCAGTACGACCGCAGCCGGCTTTAAGCCAGACGCTTTTTATGGCCCAAACAACAAAACCTCAAAATTGCAGATTTAATTTTATTTCATTGCACTCGCACTCGCCTCGGTCACAGGAAAATTGTTTCTTTATATTGTGCTCGGTCGACTTGCAGCTTTGTTTCCTTGATTGCCCTGGCTGGCTGGAATGCGTCCTTTGAATCTTTCATTTCAAATTCAGCAAAGAAACAGGCGAAAATTGCAATTGCAATTGCGATTGCACCTGAGTCGTTCTCTTCTTCTTTTTTTTAAGAATGCAAAGTCAATCAGGAAAAATGTCACAAGAAACACAACTTCAATCTAACTTTTATTTATGAATGAATGCATTTTAGGGCCAAAAGCTGATTAAGGAACTGAAACTATTCAATCTGAATTTTATTTATGAATGTAAGAATTTTAGCTTGATTAATGAATTGGAGTTATTAAAGCAGAAGCAACATTAAAACTTGTATTGGCAAAAGCACATATATAAATGGATATATCTGTAGTCTCTCGTCTGTTAGTAAATGGAACCAAATGTTTATAGCTTGCTCAAATTCCGCAGATTATAAATATTTTTCTGTGTCTTGCATATTGTACTTAGGCATAAGGTGACGGCTGAATGGAGACTGTAATAACCCGTGTTTAAGTAAATTCAATTATTAGTTATTAAGTTTCTTTACAAATTATAACTTCACTTATTCAAGCGTCGTTTTATAAGCTCTGCCGCGCTCGCTGACACCAGCCAAAGTAAGTTAGAAGGGAATAAGAATATAATTAAGAAAGCTCGCATGTAAAAGCTCATTCAGTGGCTTGGGCCGCGGAGCTTTCTGTGTGTTGATCGCCTTCCACAGAAAGCTCGCTTGGCACGGGTCTCCGCAGATGCTATAGAAAGAAAGTTTACTTCAATTTACTAGCTCATCTAGCTCTAAGTCCCCAGTTGTAAGGTTGAACTATCTCAAAATGCTGAGCCAACGCTAGTATGACATGTAGTTGAAAAGCAATTAGGAATTTCAATCAAAAAATTAAATTCCATATACGGATTATTTTATAATTCGAAATTACTCATCCTTAATATACATACTTTCGGATTACACAGGCTGATATTTAATTGATGAAATGATGAAATCAAGAACAAATGCATTTCGCTCTTAGTATCTGACTACTAAAGAGTACAGACAACTTACTAAATCACGTAGGCTTGTGTAATTACACAGCATAATTGTGTGAATTCTTGAATATCTTTAGCATTAGTTGTTCCATGTACCAATTACTAATAATAAGCCAATAATTACTAATAATTAACCAATATAATTATCATATATTTCTTTAAAATTATTGCAACAGAGCTGAATAAAAAAAGCTCTACCTAGTAAACTATTTCCATTTAATTAGGTTACTCTGAAATCTCTTCAGTGAGAGAAGTCTTCCGAGAGTCTGTACAATCATGTTGTAGACATTTTGTTGTTGTTGTATGTTATTTGCCTGGTTGAGTGCACAAACGATGCGTTGCCTGCAAACGATGATGTCTCATTAATAAACATAAGCAAGAAAGGAGATTCAAAGCTGAAGCAAATCCAAATCAGAATCCGAATCAAAATCAAAATCAAAACCATTTACAACTCCAGTGAGCAACGTAAAAAGAGAAGCGAACGACTTTTGGGGCCGCAATATTTGTAATCAAACGCAGTCATAATAATCAAGTCGTAAAAAACAAATCCATTTTCGCGCTTCAATGAACGCCGAGAGCCAAGAGCCAAGAGCCAGGAGCCAGACTACAGCCAGAGAGCTGTAAAAACAATAATAGTAATGGCAGCGGGCAACAACGTTTTTACACCTTTTGCAGCAGGAGCCGCCAGAAAGGATCAAGGATAACAACGACAACGACAACGACAACGACGACGACGATGACGCTGACATTCGATAATAATAAAGACCATACTTTGTTTTAGCCAAAACGACAGAGAGAGAGAGAGAGAGAGAGAGAGAGAGAGAGAGAGAGAGAGAGTGGTGCAATCGACATGACCATAAAAAACAAATAGCTCAATGACTCAGGCAGAGTTTTATGAGCTGTGTAGTCTATATACATAGATGGAGGATGTTAAGATCTGCCAAAGGAGCAACCTGTACATATTTGCGGTCGATTCAACATTCTGTGGAGAGGCATTGACAAATCTGTGACTGGCCCCATTAAATGGCTGTAAAAATCAAACAGTAAGCGCTGTAAATTATAATGTAATAGAAATATAATAAGCGAGTTCATCTCGATGGCTGGGATAACAACGCGCGCATCGTAAAATCGGCGAGCTCGTAAAATGCGCCAGGAAACGTGAAATGAAAAGCCCGGCGCTAGTTTTCACACCAAGCAGCCGGATGGCTTGGGCCGAGCCGGGAGCTGGCATCATTACACTTGAGTGTTTTACAACTTCCGTTAAGTTTGCCGGGGCTATAAAGCGTAATCTTCATGTTTTTATTACAAGGATGCGGCTACCCGCCCAACAGCCCGAATCCTGCCCGAATCCAGCTCGACCCAGCTCGACTGGCAGCTGTGCTGTCAATGTGTGGCAGCATCGAGGACATCAAATTGACAGCTCCTTGGAGTCGTAAAACTCCTCACTGTGGACTACTACATATGTTGTTGGCGCCCCTTCTCCTGCCAGCCCGCCTCCACGCCCGCCCGCCTCCCGCACTAACTGGCAACTGGGGTAATGATTGTCACCGGCTAAACAATTAAATTGAGGTTAGAATGAAACATAAAAAGCGCATAAAAAGGACATAAAGTCCGGAACAGACGAGGCGACGGCCAGCTATGCGAGTCCCGACGATGTCGTCAACGCATCGTAAACGCTTTAAGCTACAGTTTATATCCATTTCGAAAGGATAACAGCGACAACAACAACGACAACAACAATGACAACAATGGAATTAACATGACCTGTGTGTACGATCTGTGGCCTCGTAAAACTTCTGCTGATAAGACACTCGCCGTTGGTAATGATAATAAAATTATAATTTCGCCTCTGCATATGCTTGCCCCAAAGTGTCTATGTGAGTGGCGATAATGCTGGGATTCGGATTCAGATGCTTGCTGCCTGGGAATAGGACTAGCTATGCCCCGCCTTCTGCCTCCTGCCTGCTGCTCCCCGCCAAGCACTTGACTCTGGCATTTCGGTTTTAGGGCCCGCCGCCATGTGAGAAATTGTAAATTGCGCTAATAAGCATTTAAAATTAACTAAATGCTCGACTCTTGGGCCAAGCCTGATGAGTTGTGGATCAGGGCTGGGCTCTGGGTTCTGGGCTCTGGGTGTCTGGTTTCCGGTTTCGGGTATGTCTGGCTTGCTCTTCAGCTGGGCTATAAAGTGTGCAAAGTCGTTAGACGAACTCTAAGTGGCGAAGAGATGCGTTTTTCATGTTCGCTCTGGCAGTAAATGCTAAGAACGTTGGCGATGCTCCCGATAGCCAATCGTAATGGATTGGCTAATCCAATTGGCCATTTGGCGGGTACAGTTGCCCGAGTGGAACATATGGGCATGTCAGCACGTTTTATTAGGGTAGTTGCTTGGAGTCGACATGGTTTGGCATTTATTGAGCTCTTAAATAATTTAGAAACTATCCTGGGCAGTGCCTTAGGCTGATGTAGTTTGTAATAATATGCAAGCTTCCAATCAGAATAATTGCATTTGCGGCAAAATAATATTTAATCTGCCATAAATAATTTCACTCGGCTAATGAAAGCAGTAATGCATGAATGCTTCCAGGCGATTCACATAACTTAAATAATCATTGATTGGCCGAGGCTGCACTATCTAAATGTAAAATAGAAACAGACAAATTATGAAGCAAAGAATAAACTTTAATTGTAATGAAATATTTTTTGAAGCAATTTCTGAATGATATGAATTGAAGGGATGGAATTTAGTGGAATTATGAAAAATATATCCAGAGCAAAGTACTCATAAATAGTTTTGGTTTAGCTCCCATGGCTTTGTTTATGAATTATTCAGTATATTTGTATTTTATTTATTTAATGAGATGTGGTTTTAATAGGCAGAGCTTAAAGTTTTTTTTCGCGATTTACGTTGGGCTCTTAGAAATAAAAAACTGAGACTTGACAAATTATGTATATTAAAGTTTAGGCTTCATTATATGAGTTACAATTATAAATTCTATCCATAAAAGTATTTAAGTATAGAATCTCTTCATTTTGTAAAGATATTTTGTACAATTTTGAAGCATGCTTTAGATGTTTTAATATCTAACATACAAAAATATATTGAAGTGTAAGGCATAGGAATTTATGTGAAAAGTATAGAATATGTATGTAATGTATTTATTAAACAAGTATGAAAGCTCTAGCCGAGACTGCCAGACTACGAGAGGTCCTGAACCCTTTGAGCAACCTATATTTCAATAATTAATCGCACATGCACACACGCACACACACAGGCATACGCACGCACGCATAAACACGTATTGGCGGTAGTGTGGGCTTACTATGAACATTTAATTGTTTCTTGTCGATGGGCTTCATGAAACTTACAGTTTACGATTATAACATAGATATGCATGCATTTGCTAAAGCACAAGTCTCTAGTATTTTAAATAAGCCTTTTACAAACTTAGTGGTAAGGGGGTAAATATAGGGGTGCGGGGTAAATTGTAAATTGACAAAAATCGAAATTCTATAAAATACATATAAATCTACATTTAAAATTTGGCGAGTCTAGCTTTAAAGGTGTAGCAGATATAAATTTTTAAAGGGTTTTCGATATTGTTTTTAATCGATAACAAAATAACGAGGCAAGTTATCGAATTTTAAAGCAAAACTTGATATCCGCGTGGTATACACGGACCTAGGAAAAAAATTCAAGTCAAAAGCTAGAGCTCTTATATCTTCTGAGATCGATGTGTTTAAACATACTGACAGACGGACGGACGGACAGACAGACAGACTGATAGGGCTAAATCAACTCAGCTCGTCGCCCTGATCAAGCATATATATACTTTGTGGGGTCTTCCACGCCTCCTTCTGCCTGTTACATTCTTTTAACAAAACCATTATACCCTAATTTCCCATGGAAAATGGGTTCAGGGTATACAAATAAAAACAACAAAACTATTTATTATGATAATATAACATATATTGTTATAATTTTTTCTAAGTATTTTTATTTTTAGGTAATTATTATATACATATTTTACGTATGTTTTATACTCCGGTATATTTGTATGTTTTTTTGGTAAAATTCTAATTTGTGCTCTGATGATGCTGATGTACTCACGCGCACTTAGCCACATGCACACCCCCATAAAGAGACGATTACTTCCGCCATTTTCTATGATGAATTGCTACTTTTGCTTAACGCACACACACACACACACTTATACAGAGAGAGACACACACACACACATGCACAGAGCCATTAAGCAGCAGAGAGGAGATGCGCAGACATCCATTCAGAGACCGGGGACAAGGCAGTTAGCGACACAGACCCACATATACATACATGCAAGGCCAGCTGAAGCCCTCTATCTGTGTATCCGTGTAACAGTGTATCTGTGTATCTGTGGATACACATTTATCCAGTCGTCGACGGCGTTGACAGCGCCAACGCCAGCGGAAAAAGGTGCAGGACGAGCCAAGAACGCCGCACAGGCAATGTAAAGCAGGTGAACTCGAGGCAGCTTTGTTGTTGCTGTTGTTGCTGCTGTTGCTGCTGCTGCTGTAGCTGGCAGCAATTGGTGGCAAAACACTGAAAGGACACAGGAAGTGCACTTTGCCAGCACACACACACACACACTCGCACACATTCGCACACTTTTATATACAGAAGCAGGACACCCTTGCCGTCATTGGGGTGCTTTTGCCGTTTATTTATGCCTGGCAATCATAAAGCGCGCCCCAAAACTCACACACCCACACACACACATACACACACACACCCTTACACAGAGAGACAGTGTAAGGGAGAGTGCAGGTTATGGCTTTCTATAACTCAGGTTCTGCTGTCGTGCCGCCTCTTTCTGGCCAACGGCCGCGTCGTCTGCTGCTGATGTATTCCATACAAATTGCAAGTTTTAGTGCTTTTATTTTTCGGCACTCTCTGGCAAAAGAATCATCCATCAATGGCATTACGGGCAAGGACGCCAGGACAGTAGCCAGCCAGCCAGCAGACGCGAATGCTTTTTGAGTGCTGCTGACGTTTTTGTGTCGCTGTCGCTGTCGCAACGGCAATGGCAATCGCAGACGCAGACGCACCCATTGCTCAACAGGACACACAAGAGGATAACAACCCTCCTTTTATCCATTTTTTTTCTTGTTTTCTGGTCGAAAGCATGCGGCGAAATTTGTAAATTTTTCGCTGCAAAACAAAAAGAAAGATTCTTTGGCCAACACAAAAGGGGGTAGACTTTAGTGCCTGCTATCTTCCTCTCTCTCCCTCTGTCTTTTGTCTCTGTCTCTCTTGTTTTCGCTATCTACAACAGGCTGATGCTCTCGCTCAGTGCTTGTGGCTGCGTTTGTAGAATAATAGCATAAAATATTGTTGTCCTTGAACAATTTACTTTTATTTTATTTTTATTGCCTACATTGTGGAGCGCTGCCGCTGCCGCTGCCTTTGCCTCTGCCTCTGCCTCTGCTTCTGAGTCCTCCTGCATATGTGTGCCGCATATGTGCGTGTGTCTGTGTGTGTGGGTGTTTGTGTTTGTTATGGTGTCTGCATTGTTGTTGTTGTTGTTGAGCCGCGTTTTTGGCTTCATTAAATTTATGTTGCAACGAACCGTTGCGCACTCTCCCCGTTCGGCCCCCCTCGCCCCTGGCGCACTGCCTGCTTGCCAATGTGCTGAGCCTAGTTGCACGTGCCGCGCTGCCGTAAAACAGATCGTAAAAGTTTATTACTTGCGGCTTTCTGTATGTTTGTATGTGTGTCGCGGATACTGTTGTTATTCTCTTGTTGTTGCTGTTGTTGTTGTTGTTGTCGCTGTAGCTGCTGCCGTCGCCATTGTCGCTGTCAGCTGTCAAATTGAATTTGTTTATATTGCCAACACCAGCTGAAGCGTCGGCAGCAGCAGCAGCAGCAGCAACAGCAATGCCGTCGAGCCGGTCAGAGGCCACAGCCGCCATTCAGCTCCAACAGGTTTCATTTTCACTTGCCGGAAATCATTGCGTCATGCTGATATTTTGTATTTTAACGCCCCGACGACACCACGCCCTCTCCCTCACCCTCACCCTCAGCCGCAGCCGCAGCCTCGCCCGCTCTGGCTGTCATGCTCAGCTTTGTGTTTAGGCTGCAAAGTCGATTTTTGTTGGTTTAGGTCAGTTAGTTTTTGGCTTTGACAGCTCAAAGTCGAGGTCAACTTTTGTATGCCCATCATCAGTTGGCGTGCTGTCTGCCCCCCTCTCTCGCTCTGCTTGTATGTGTGTATGTACATGTGTCTGTCTGCGTGTCTCATATTTATGCGCCCGCCGGTCGAGACGCGTCCCAATGGCCAATGCGACGCGCCCTCGTCACTGGACGCTGATATAAAAATCGATTTTATTATAGCCGTTTGTCTGCCATCCTATATAGATTTCCTGTCAGCTGCAATATTGCCTTTGTCTGACTGGGCGAGCCTCTGCCACTGACAGGCTTAAATTCGGCCCGTGTCTCCTGTTTAGGTAAGCCACTTTAAAGCCCGAAAGTGAAAGCGTTGCGTATACGTAATATGTGGAATACATTGAGAAACTGACAGATTTATTAGAAGTTAAAATTGAGATAACTGCTCAATTTTATAAGAATGAGATTAATTAAAAATATATTAGTGTACGAGTATATCAAAGATATATTTGCAAACCATAAAAACGGAAATTTCAAATCTAGAAATATAGAATTTTTTTTTTTTTAAATTATTTATTGTAAAAATAATTAAATTTCAATACAATTTTATTCAATGTTACAAATAATTGTTGAACAAATTTGTTTACCTATTTCTTTGTGAAATGTAAATAATGAATTATTAAATTAATAAAGTTAAACTAAATTTGTAATATATAAAAATTGTTGAATAAAATTCTAAAAAATAAAAATGTTTGAACTGTCCTTTCTATGTTTTCATTGAGGTGCTCATAGTCAATCGAAAATAGAATTTAATTATGTTTAAATATTTGTATTCAGATAAGAATAAAAGTAAAATATGTTGAGTCAGAATATTCTTGAAAATATTTTCATGCAATTACTGAATAATTATTGTATGTTATAAATTATTATTATTAATTTTAATTGTTTTAGTATTTCGAAGAATAAATAAGAAATAATTATTTCAATGGGAAAACAGTTTATAATTATTAAGAAATTTCAGCAGATGTATAATAATTATTATTATTATTCTCTAAAAATAAAGAAATAATAATTAAAGATATGTTAGATTATTATTATTATATAGGGTTTATAATCAATCGATCCGACGTGATCGATCTTTCATATTAGCATTTTATATACAAAAATTATATATAAAAATATATATTTTTATTTATATACTAAGTTAATTATTTAATACAAAAATATAAATAATTTCTAAATGTATTCGGGTATTAAATAATATAAAATTTTTAACTATATTAAAAAATTCTATTTGATTTTTTACTATTCTATTTCAAAATGTTTTACTAAATAACAATATGCCTTAACCAACAAAAAGAAACCTAAAATTTAGTTTTTTATTGAATCTAAATAAGGCAAATTAAAATTGAAAGCAAATTTATTGCTCAAAGCTTTTAAAGCAAGAGCAGCAAAAGAGACGAGAGAACAGAATGCACTGAAAAAGAAACCAAAACAAAACAAACCCAAAACAAGTAATATATAAAATCTAATCAACTCACGTCACGCTGGGAGAGCGTAAAGCTCGCTCAGCACGCCATCGAAATATGAGAACAAGGGAATTAATTAATAAAACATCTATTCAAATTTTTTGAACAGCGCCCGCTTCATTCAGTACACAAAATGCTGTCGAAGCATTTGGGTGGATGGCGAAAGCTCAGCGCTCGCCTCTTCAAAGTCGAGAGGACGTTTGCCACAAAGGTATAGGTACTCATAGATATATATATAATATAATCAATCTATAATAAAGACCCAATACAGGTCTCTGCTGCAGCTGTAGATGCTACTCCTCTGGAGCAAGCCAAACCCTACTCGGAGCTTCCGGGTCCCAGCAAATTCGAGTTTGTGCGATCTTTTCTGCCAGGCGGTGAGTGAGCGAAAGCTCTTTAAGAGCTCCTCTCTCTAAGTTCCTCTCATCTAGTACGCGCTCTTTCAATATATCTCTCTTCGATTCAACTTTTCTGTCTTATCACCGACCAATCGCAGGTCGCTATAAGAATGTTGCGGTGCACGAAATGTTTCTGGATATGAACAAGCGCTATGGCGACATATTTCGTATGCCTGGCGTGGCGGGCAATGATGTTGTAATTACCTTGAATCCGGTGGACTATGCCACGATCTTTCGCAACGAGGGACAGTATCCGTATAGACGCAGCTTCGAGACCATGGATTATTTCAAAAGAGTTCACAGACGCGATATATTCGAGGGCGCTGACGGTTTGACTTCCGGGTGAGTTGCTAGAGAAGATTAACGACTTCTTGGCTCTAATTGGCATATCTCCCTGCTTAGCAATGGCCCCGCTTGGAGCAAGATGCGAACTGCTGTCAATCCGATTCTGCTGCAGCCGCGGAACGCCAAGCTCTATATACGCAACTTGCAACACGTGAACGATGAGTTCCTGGAACGGTAAGCAGCAAGATCTTGGGTCTAAGTCCTCTCGACTGACAATGGAAGTTTTCCCCTGGTAGCATTCGAGCCATTAGAGATCCGAGCACTCAAGAGATGCCAGCTGATTTTGGCGAAGATATTCGTCGCCTAGTCCTGGAGTCTATTGGATCCGTGGCGCTCAATACGCGCCTCGGCCTGCTCGGCGAGAACCGGGAGAGTGAGGAGGCGAAGCAGTTGATTAGCGCATTGGAGAACATACTTGAGCTGAGCTTCCAATTGGACATAATGCCGCCGATCTGGAAGTATCTGCCAGTGCCCATGTTCAAGAAGCTGATGCGCTCCTTGGACACCATTACAGACATTTGCTACAACCACGTGCAACAGGCGCTCCACCGCATCGAGGAAGACGCGCGGGCGGGGCGCCTCACAACTGAGCCGGGGCAGGAGGCGAGCATATTGGAAAAGCTGGCACACTTTGATCGCAAGGCGGCCGTGATCATTGCCATGGACTTATTCTTTGCCGGCGTGGATCCAGTGAGTGCTTCAAATCCATGTCAAATTCCGAAATTAAAGGTTCCATCTCTTCAATCCCCAATTTCAGACCCTTGTCAGTCTGACTGGCACTCTGCTGAGCCTAGCCAAGAATCCTGAAAAGCAGGCCCGCCTGCTGGAGGAGATCAGAGCTGTGCTGCCCGAGAAGAACTCCGAGCTCACCATGGAGAACATGGCCCATTTGCCCTATCTGCGTGCCTGCATCAAGGAGGGCATTCGCATGTATCCCATCGGCCCTGGAACCCTGCGCCGCCTGCCGTGCGACGTGGTGCTCAGTGGCTATCGGATCGTGGCTGGCAAAGATGTGGGCATGGCTGCCAACTACCAGATGGCCAACATGGAGCAGTTTGTGCCGCGGGTGCGCGAGTTCCTGCCGGAGCGCTGGCTGCGCGACGAGAACAACGCGAGTCTGGTGGGCGACACGGCCACGCCCTTCATGTACCTGCCCTTCGGCTTCGGGCCACGCGCCTGCGCCGGCAAGCGCATCGTGGACATGCTGCTGGAGATAGCCGTGGCCAGGCTGGTGCGCAACTTCCAAGTGGGCTTCAACTATCCCATTGAGAACGCATTCAAGGCCCAGTTCTTTGTGAAGCCCAACATGCCGTTCAAGTTCAAGTTTGTGGAGCGCTCCATGTAATACCTTCACATCTATACATAAATATAAGAGAACCGCTTAGCAATGATAGCTCCAACATATGGCAAGGAAACACCCTCAGCAGCTCCTTCAGAGCCAAGAGTTCCAGCCTCTCAAGAGTTCCAGTTTCAGCCCTCGCCCAAGTGTCCCCTCAGCCCAGCATTGCAGCAGCTACTTGACTCAATTGATTTGCTCGCTGGCCCACTTCCCACTTCCCACATCCCACAGCCACAACACATTGTTGGCTCCTGCGGATCCGTCAAGTGCACTTGTCTGTGCCCGCAAAGGAACAAGCACTTGACTGCCTTTCGAATCTTAACGTGTCCGTGACGTGGCGTATCATGGGCCCTGCCTCCTATGTGGCATCTGAAGAACGGTTAACGATCTGAACTCAAGTGCGAAACTATGTGCTAATGCCCTTGAGTTGTGTGCTCTGAATGGGTGTTATCTTGGGTCCATACTAACATTGAGGCGGATCATAATGAAATTTTATATCTCAGTTGTATTCACGGATATATAATATAAATTATTTTAGATTTATTTTTATTAATTTGTTATCTGTTATGAAGTTTTCATTAATATTTGTATACCTCACCCAACTATTAGCGATTTCCTAACTTTTTTATATGTATATAATATATGGTATACTTTAGGGCTGCAGCATTAAAATGGTTTGTGACTTTGACGCACAATCAAATTAAAATTTGTGGAATGTGGTGGAGCCGATATTTAATAGATATGCATAAGACAATTGACAAACACTTCAGTTTTAATTCATTTAAAAATACTTATTATGTTATCATATATGCCATATGTTATGTTTGCAAATAAATATCTAAGCAGAAAAGGTCTATTTCTTAGCCTAAACTCTTAAATTATTGTAAAATACCATTCATAAAAATCTGTAGTTATAACAAAGAGTGAAATAAATTAAAGTTGAAATTGAAAAAAATAAAAATACATTTCATTAATAACTAATAATTTTAATACGATTGTCTACAATTGCGAAAGCCTCATAATTTTATTTATTTATTTAATAAGATGTAATATTTAAAAATATTAAAAATAGCTTTTTTATTTATTTAATAAAAAATTGACTTTATGAACTAAAACTATATATATATTTATAATAATACTGTAAGCATGAAGGAAATACATGTTGAAAGGTATTTATTAAAAAATTGTTATAAACACATTAAAAATTTTTATTATGAATTTATTGATTTAATTAAAGTACAATTACTTTGTAAAAGGATACGTGGAAGAACTGCCTAGGTACATGTACTTCTGGTCATCACTAACAGAGCCTTAAGGTCAGATATCAAATTAGCAACTTTCTGATTCTACGATGATAGAATTGACAGCATTCTTCGCTTGCTCAGATGCAGTCGGCGTATAGAAAACAATTGGAAACACAAGATTCCGGTTCTTACTAAAAATCTCATCTTAAATTCTGCTTTTACAAATGCAAACTCAACTGCCGCTCTTTTACAATTAACCAAACCCTTTTACAATAACCACACCTTTTATCCACAGATCTGAATAGAGGATAATCATACAATATTTAATGCTACTAGAAAAACCTCAACATGAGCAACTTTTATTATGTTTGTTTAAACTAGCTCTCAGAGATCCCAAACCTCAAATATATGTAAACTATTTGGAATTCCCTTCTAATGCATGAAGAAGGCCCTTCTATAGAGCCTTTGATCAACGGAAAATGTATTCGGCTAAATGCAATTATTTATTATTTGTATATTATTATCTGGATACTGAACTGAAAACATAAATTTCCTATTTAAACGGATTTGTCATTTGCTGGAGCAAACACAATTTCATTCATTTAACTCTTAAAGTCGTTTTTATTTCTCAGTGGACTCTTGCTGAGAGTTCATAAACTTTTTGTGTTTGTTTCTTTTTCTTCAGCTGCTTCGTTATCGGAACAACAAATAAATGCGCTGGCATAAATAATGCAAAAGTATTCATTTTGACATCGAATAGACATAGTCGCATTTCCCAGCTACGTTTTGCTGCTGGCTCTGAGTCTCGCCACCTTTCCTGCTGCCCGGAGAGCTTTGCCATTCTCATTGTTGTTGTTGTTGCTGACGCTGGCTGTACGAGTGCTTGGGCGGAACTTGGACAGTCCGGGTCTTATCTTTGCGCACTCCGCCGTAGCCGTTGCCATTGCCGTTGCTGTTGCTGTTGCCATCGCATCGCATCGCATCGCAGCTCTCGTATGTCCTGCATTTTATGCCACTTTACGTTGGAGTCGTCGTCTTGTGCATTATTAAAACTATGTTCTCTGCTGGCGCCAGTCCTGCTGAACCGCCTCCGAGGAGCACCTCCAGCGAGCGCACCACTTGAACTGTCAATGCTGGCCGTTGCAGTGCATAAACTTTTATCGTGTCCTGGGAGGGGACGGGAGAAGGCGAGTGTGTCTCAGCCTGAACTGTGCCCAGGACGATGGCAGACAAACAAAATGAATGGAATTCATTATTCGATAGCTGGGCGCAGTCGAAGGCGAAGGCGGAGGCGGGGGCGGGGCAGAGGCACTCTTAAAGCTGTTGCTAAATTGAAAATGCATGTCAAATATCAGACTCACACACAAATCACAGTGAAGAGCTCCAAACTAGAGGCGCAGCTCGCATATTGCTGTTGCATGTTGCATGTGGCATGTGGCATGTGGCATGTCTCGTTGCCTGCTTTTAGGTGGATCGGCATGCATTTGCACTTTATGATATGCAGCCTCCCATAAACTGAGCAATTAGACATGTCCAGCACACACACACACACACACATATATACACACACACACACACACATGCAGAGAGTGCAGTAACATCTTGACAATCGGAATTTGGCTTTCGCATTGAACTTTGACCGGGCTGCTGCTCGAGCCTGTGATAGGACACGGCCGTCCATTGCCGAGCTGCCAATTTGCAGTGCTGGCAACAGGACGGGCGTGGCCAACGGACCACGTCTAATGATGGCATACATAACCTGCCTGCAGCCAGGCTTTGGCCTGCCTTTGGTCTGCCTCGAGCCGTGCCCACGCCCACCGCCCACCGCTCACGCCTCCTGGCCGTGTCCCTGGCTCCCTTGCAAGTGTCATGTCACAACGCACTCGGCTTGCTTGTCAATTTCGCAGCTGGGCGTGGCTGTGCATGGGCACGAGCATGACTTGAGCCCCAGTGCCAGGCATTAGCATGTGAAGGCAAACTTTAAAGCAACAAAAAAAGAAACAGTAGAAAAATAAGGCAACATTGCAGCGCAGGACAGTCGGTAGACAGACGACGAGCGACGATGACGCTGACTGCCTGCTCCCTCACCCTCCCCCTCCCAGGCACACCACGGCCTGTGACCCGCCCTGACAGGCGTCCATGATTAATGGTTGTCAATGGCATGTTGTTATTGTTGCTGCTCCTGCTCCTGCTCCTGCTCCTGCTGCTACTGTTGCTGCTGTATCCTGGCTCGGCCTGCATATAAAAAGTAATTTTGTTATTTTAAGAAAACACCCAAGGACTAAGGCTCCATGGCTCGATGGCTCGATGGCGGCCTTCTTTCGTTTCGTTTCGTTTTGCAGGAAATTGATTCGCCGTCGCATGCGGCGCACTCTTTTCCAGGCCGTTGCCGCAGGAATTCCCCAACTGGCAGCCAACAGTCGCGTAATTTCGCAACCTTTTGCGCCCCGCCAAGCGACTTTGGCTGGTTCCCGTCGACTCACCACCTCTCCCCGCCTTCCTGCCAGGGCCCAGCTTCCGCCCACGCATTGACTGTGATAATGGCATTGGCAATGGGGCTGCAGACGGGGAACGCAGCAAATTTAATTTATTATTTCGAAGAGCTAAAGCATTTCTAATCGAATTGTATTCTAAATACGCCACGCATACGAAATTGAAAAATTGAAAAATTATCCCCGATTCTATTGAGTTGCTCTTTGTTGTTGTTGCTGTTGCTGTTGGCATTGCTAATGTTGTTGTTGCTGTTGTGGATATCGCTTGACTGCCTGTTAGTTAAATAAAATAAAAAATTTGAATTGTTCGCTTGGTCTATTGCATTACGGTTTGCCAGGGAAATTGCGGTTATCGGATTGTTGACATTAATGATGTGTCTGTGTGAAGAGGAGTCAAGATAGAGAGAGAATGAGGATGGGAGAGAGAGAGAGAGAGAGAGAGAGAGAGAGGGAAAGATGGCGTAGTTAAAAAATTAAAGTATTTCTGAAATTCCCTTACGATTGTAACCTGAAATTAAATAGCCCTTGAATTAATGTCTTGATAATATATATATCCAACTAACCCAGTTAACCCACCTGTTTTTTCTATTATCTATTAGAGCTAAGGACGTGAAATAACTGTACCAGTTGGATATCATGTTTGTTGCAACTAATTGGTAGGTTTTCCTTTTCAAAACATCATTAACTTTATCTAAATATTCAATTCAAATATTAGTTCACATCAATTTAAAACGATAAAAAATAAATTTTAATTAAAATATAACAAGTATATAAAAGACTCTGACGTGTACATAAGCTGTCACATATTAAACATGTATTTTAGATATGCATATTCATATGCATATCATAGGCCTACACTTATGTCCTCAAAACGTTGACAGTAAAGATACTGCAGATCTAAAGTTAAGATTAACTAAAATGATATATTGAGAAAGACTTACATATAAAGAGCTAACAGCTAATACATTGAACTGAAGTCACATATTGTGAGGTTCAATAACAGACTATAGTATAGTTCACCTGGCGAAGTGTCCATCTTTATGCAATCTCAAGTCTTTATAGTAGACTTGATTTTACTATTACAGTTGAATATCATGTTTGTTGTAATCACACATATCTCAAATTCAGTATAAAAAAGATGATCAAGTTTTCAGTTTTCATTCAATAGAACATGTAGATCTCATGCTCATACTCAATTTATAGGAATTATGAATGTCCTCAAAAAATTAACAGTAAAGTTCTTGTAGACCTACTCTTCAGATTGACTAAACTTATACGTATATTCATGTTCGCGAATTCATTGAACAAGAGAATGAATATGCGAACATGAAACTTTAATGCCGGATTACCCTTTTCATCGATAATAAAAATTACAAGTCTCATCAATCAAATTGATTGGCGTTCTTTGTTCTTTGACTGTGACTGAAAATAATGTAATTGGGTGTATCTGCTTGAAATATTTGTATAACCTAATAAATGAAATAGTTAAATCAATGTTCAGATGACATCATTAGCAGACCTCCGCCCCTAGTTCTGTCTATATATGAATAAAATTTAAAATGAAGTTTTTATTTTGAGTAAATGATATAGAAATAGAAATAAATTTTGGGATGTTCTAGCCAAATTGATCAAATAGTAGTATCTCGATTCACTTTAATTTACGAAATACTACATAATGTAAAGAGAATGAGTTGGAACTATAAGACTTAATGTATGTGTCATTAGTTTTATATATTATATTGAAAATTGTTTATTTTATACTAGAAGAGAACTTTACCGTCTATTCAAATTGTGTGTGTTTCCATTGAGCTCGTCATCAGTGATAGCTTGAAGTAGAGCTGTGTAAAACATTTTATAGATTTTGCTGATTAAAGTATTTAATCCGCAAGGGCTTCCCCTTTGCATCACACATACATGAGTGCTCACACCCGCATAATATTCTCTTGAGCTGGAGCAACAAAAGCAGCTCGAATGTTTTTTTTTTCAGCATGTGTATGGTGCACATATATTTTTATTAATTATACCCTGAACCCATTTTCAATGGGAAATCAGGGTATAATGGTTTTGTTGAAATGTATGTAACAGGGAGAAGGAGGCGTGGCAGACCCCACAAAGTATATATATTCTTGATCAGGGTGACGAGCTGAGTTGATTTGGCCCTGTCCGTCTGTCTGTCCGTCTGTCCGTCTGTCCGTATGTATGAACGCGTCGATTTCAGAAGATATAAGAGCTAGAGACTTCAAATTTATTTTAAAATGTCCGTAATTACAGCGCGCATATCAAGTTTATCATTAAAAATCGATAACTCATCTCGATCTTTTTTATCGATAAAAAACCTTATCGAAACCCAGTTATAAAATTATATCTTCTACACCTTTATTGCTAGAGACTCCAAATTTTTAATGTATGCCTATATGCAATTTATACAATTTCGGTTTTTGTTAAAATTTACCCCCCACCTCTAAATTCTCCCCCTCACCCTCACTTTTGTAAAAAGCGTATTTCAAATACTAGAGACTTGTGCTTTGGCAATTACATGCATATTCATGTTATAATCATAATCTAAAAATTTCATGAAGATCGTACGTCCATAAAAAAAGTTATTAAACAATTAAGTTCTCATAGTAAGCGCACACTGCAGCCCATGCGTGTTTATGCGTGGTTGCTTGTGTGTGTATGTGTTTGTGTATGTGTGTGTATGCGTTTGTGTATGTATGCGTGTGTGTGTGTGTGTGTGTCTGTATGCGTGTGTGTGTATGTATGCCTGTGTTTGCGTACGTGTGTGTGTGTGTGCGTGTTTCTTGTGTGAGCTGAAAGTCGCGAAAAAGTATTGAAATATCTATTGCTCCAAGGGTTCAGGGGATCTCGTAGTCGAGCAGTCTCGACTAGAGCTTTCTTACTTGTTTTCCAAATGAATTCCTGGCAACGGCAGCCGTACAGAGCGACGGACAGACAGGCAGACAGGCAGACAGACAGACGATGCCAGACACCAAACAACGTCAGAGAAAAAAGGGATACAAAAACAATGGTGGCAGCCATTTGGCTGGATTGCAGAGCCGAAATTGTCCAAAAGCTGGAGATGCCCGCTTTTTGGTAACTGTTGGCGACATTATTACGTTACATACTTTACGCCATAAATGTGCTCTTACGTCATGGGCACCAGCACCGAACCCCGCCCACCCACACATAGCGCCCTTTAAAGTTGGACAAAACAAAGCCGAGAATGTCTTGCATGCTGTGTGTGTGTGTGGGTGTGTGTATGGCTGCCATCATTGTTATGTGAATGTGACGACTTTGCGACTTCCGTTCCGCTGATGTATTTCCGCTTCCTGTTTTATGCAGAGCTCATGTGCTTTGTTGTGTCGTTTCTGTTTTTTTATGTGTCGTTGACGAAATACAACAAGGATAATATCAACAACAGAATCAGCAGCAACAGCAGCTGTTGCAGCAGCAGCAGCAGCAGCAGCAGCAGGAGCAGGAGCAGGAATACGGCCTGACAATTTTACGCTGAGTTGATTTGCAGCCGACAACTCCGCTGCTCCCGCCTCCAACTACAGCTCGAACTGTTTTCCGTGCATCCTCAATTTCCTTTTTATGTTATTTTAATTTTATGTTATTGTTATGACACAATGAAAATAAAATTGAATTGACACTGAAGCGTCTCGACAACGTGCCGCCCATCCTTCCGATAAGTAAGACCCTTAACAAAGCTGTCTCTCTCTTTCTCCCCCTCTCTCCCTCTCTCTCTCTGTGAGTGTGACGGTTGTCAGTGACGTTTTTATTGCCCGGTCACAGGATATTCAAATGGGCCATAAGTGCGGTTAAAGCGCTTCGTACGCTTCGCCAAATCCCAATCGCAAGAACTTTCAATTTTCGATGCTGCCAGCTGACGGCGTGACCTATTCAGTGCCCGGTGTAACCCTGCGAGTCCTTCGGCTGGCAATCTTATTTGTCGCGCAGGTTCAAAACAATATCATAAAGTAATTTATATGCCAGCACTTGGACCAGAGGCGTGGGCGTGGGCGTGGCTCCGATGATATATGGGGGAAATGGCTTTTTAATGACAACGACGACAACAGCAGCTTGAACAAATTACACACACACCCACACACACACACACAGCCTGGGTAATGTACGTGTGTGTGTTGAGGGCGAGTGAAGGAGAGAGGGAGAGCAGCAGCAGGAGCATGAGTGAGAGATTGTGATTGACCAGAGAGCGAGCGAGCACGCCCACCGTTAATTTTGATTGTCTTTGGGGCTGCCTGATAAATGTGTCACACATGCACACACACACACACACATACATGTGCGAGTCTCTAATAGATGGCTGTTGTGACGGCGACTTCATCAAAAACTGTGGCCGCTTTAAGGCCAAAGCATTGGTCGTTGACCATTTGGGCCATTGATGGGCTGGAGATTTTTCTGCTTAAATATTCATTTAGCCGCGCTCAAGAGGGCCTGTGGATCTGGGCTTGCCACTCAGACTCTGACTCTGACTCTGACTCTCATACGGATTCTGCTGCTGCTGCTGCTGCTGCTGCTGCTGCTGCTGCTGCTGCTGCGGCTGTTGTGTTGGCTTTGCGCAGATAAGAGAATTGTCCTGTCAACTGGAATGATATATGCGCCAGCGCATTCAAATTGGGCTAACAGACGAGCCCGCCAACCAACGAGCTGGCCATGGGCTGAGCTCCGGGATTGTGGGAGGCGAACGTAGGGCGGGGGGCGACGGACTGCGGGCTGCTCCAGCCAGGCGGATGTGTTTTTCTCGCACATCAGCGTGCGTTTCCTATGGCCCAACGATGATAGTCGTCAGCCAGGCAGTCAGCCCCTCCCCGCCCAACCCCGCTCAGCCCTTTCTTGCACTTTTCTTTCCATACATTCATATATGAAATGGATTTTGTTGTTGTTGTTGTTGTTGCTGTTGCTGATTTTTATACCTTTTTTTGCGAGCGGGTTTGTCGAGTTGAAAAATTGGTGTGAAAATTCAAAAGGAGTTGCAAGTGCCTGCGCGGGGTGTTGCGAAATTACTTCGTGTGTGAAATTATGCGAATTGCGTACCGAGAGAAGCAGAGAACAAAAAGAAAGACACAAAAGCGAGAGGAGAACAAGTAAAATAAAAATGAAAAGCGACCAAAGGTGCGCGCATATTCATGCACGTAGTTCCAGCTAAAGGTGCTCGGTTGGCGGGGTGGTTGAGCGGTGGTAGGTGGTAGGTATGCTGCTTGGCATCTCACTTTTATTGCATTTCAACACTTGCGTATGCGCGCATGTAGAATTTCTCATAATAAATGTAATAAATAAAAATGCGAGCTGAAATGTGACAGTTTCTGAAAGAACAAGCGCAAGAAGTGCGCCCACCCTCCCCTCTCCCGATCTGAAATGAAAGGGTACGCCGGGGATTCGGCTGGCATTTGCGTATGTGAGTGCGACGCGTGACAGTCAAGCAGCTGCGAATTGCCATGCCATGCGAGTGCTATAAGATATTAACAGATCTGGCATCAACATGGAAACATCTTCCTACAAATAGTCACAGCATTTGTAAGAGAATCGCTTATCTCCACAGGACTCGACAGATTATCTCTATAGGCATTGTTGTCTTCTAGAATATATCGCATCATTATGCATATATATACAGGTATTTATATAAAATTATTCACATACACAATACAGTTTTCAATAGATATTGGCAGACTTGTTCAGAAAGTAAAGAAATTGTTTTCGATTTTTACAATGTTATTTATTCTATGATATAAGCAGTGAGACGCCAATTGGCCCGATTTATGTCATATAATGCAATAATCATATCATATTATACGGTCCTGAGAGCTCCCTTATTAGGGGCGTGGCAGATTGGAGATAGACTGGGAAATGCTTTAAATATAAATGTATTCAAACGAGCGTGGATGCATTAATTACATAAGATAAAGGAATATTCATAGATAATATATTATAGAATTAATAAAAAATAAAAAATAAAAATTTATAATCAATTATTAATATAAATATCTATATTGAACTCCATTATAAGAAAAATTTAGATATTCAGTCCTTTAGCTGAGTAACTCGCAAAACTCATAAACAGCTAAATAAGTTATATAAATGCATCTTTGATTGAAATGAAATTTCTTAATCGATTACAAATACCTTTTGGTGTTCACATGATGAAAATGGGGTTCAAGATCATTGCCAATATCTAACCTGTCTATGTTGTATGGGCACATATGTTAAGCACTTGAGCTTGTGAAAGAATATGGCGAAACACATATGATACTATTTAAGATCTACGATTAATTTTAGTTGAAATAATTTTAGTAGATCGTTTAATTTTAAGCAAACTTATGCAAAAGAATACATTAAAAATGAAAAATAAATTAAAGATCTTAATACTGAGAATCTGTTACAGTGTTTATTAAACATATTGAACATGCTACACTCCACTTAACTTGCCTCGATATAGTTTATAAATTAATTTGTCAGTAATATATTTTGCCAATATATATATATACATATATCTTTTGTATCTTTCACTTGTATGCGACATGCAAAATGATTGCTTCAATATTATATGTAGTATAATGATAGGGATGTATATTTATAAATAGGAATTGCATGATTATATAGCAGATAGATTGTCTTTTGGCTTGCCCTCAAGCAATTACAGTAAGTATTGCCTACTAATGACTCATGACTACGCACCCTCCTGGCATTTGCTGTGATTCTCTGACTATTAACTTACATCCTGTCAAATTTGTCAAACTGCGCAATAATAGCAAAACAGCAGAAAAAAGACAACAACAACAACAACAACTCGTTCCGAATCGGACCATGGAACGAAAACTGGAAAAAAGGCATTGACATCAAAATCGCGTAATGCAAAATCAGCACAAAATTTTCAACGCAACGAAAAGCAGCGTCATCAGTTACAAGACACCAGCAACAGCAGCAACAACAACAACAACAACAACAACAACAACAACATGGAGGACGACGACAATGAAATAATTGACGCCATTGGTGCGAGCCGGGGTTAGGGTATCTGGGATTGCTCTAGGGATAGAGGAGTATGTGCCGCAGCAACATTCTTTGAGAATTGAGCTCATTATGGCATCACGACTGCCATGCCACGCCCCCATTAGTGTAAAAAGCACGCCCACACGCACACTAACGCCCTCGCCAACGCCCACGCTCTCGCCCACGCCCTCGCTCTCGACCAGGACAGAAAGAGAGTCAAAGTGGGTGTAAGCGCTTGGTCAGATCCGAGCGGCACTGAAATGGGCGGGATGCCATTGCCCAGCCACTGTTTCAAGGGATGTGGCTCCGAAACGATTTCAAATTGCGTCAAAGATGAAAAACTACGACTCTATGAGTGTGTGTGCGTGTGTGTGTGTGTGTTGGTTTTGTGTGTGATTTTTGTGCGCGACAGCGAAATGAGCGCCAAAAATGTTGCTTAGGCATGAGATTGATGCTGGCATCCATTTGAGTGCTGCTTAGGTGCCACGGGGTGTGGGCATACCGAGGGATATGCCTTCTGGCTCGGCTTAGTGCCAGGCTCAGTGGCTCGATGTGCAGGCTGTCCGCTCCGTGGGGCGTTCAGGCTGAATAAATGGGTGTAAAGGGCAAACAAAATGATTAATTGCTCTGAGCTTTGATCGCCTGCATGCACACAGCAACAGCAGCAGCAGGAGCAGCAGGAGCAGAAGCAGCAGTAGCAAACAGTGAAAAGGATGTGCCCAACAAAGGGTGCAAAGTGTGTGGATGTAAATGTAGATGTAGAAGTTGAGGCTAGGCAAGGGGTTCGCTCGGCTCGGCTCGGCTCGGCTTTGGGCTGCTGCCACCGGCGTTGTAACAGAACGACTTTGCTTCCGTTTGAATAAACAAACACGGAAGCGTAATGCTCACATTTGAAGTCAACAGCAGGAGCGGCAGCAGCAGCAGCAGCAGCAGCAGCAGGAGCTGGAGCAGGAGCAGCTGACCAGGCCAAGAACTACTGATGGTAGTCGAGTAGCCAGCGGCTAGGCAGCTGGGCACCGGCCACACCCTCGCCTAGAGCGACTTGCGCCAAGTATCACTCAACAACAAAGCGTCCTGCGTCGCGTTTTATCCTTTCAAATCCTCTAATGAGAAGGGTTGCAAATTTGCTGCGGTCGCTGCTGTCTCCGATAACGTGGCCCGGCACTGGACTGGCCAAGCGCTGCACGGATAAAAGGATAATGCGGGTCTGTTCAGTCCACTCCCTCTCTCTCTCTCTCTCTCTCTCTCTCTCTGTCTCTCTAAGTGGGTGTAATGTAGCATTCAGTTCGGTGTCCGTTCGGCCGACTGTTTGTTTTAAAATTATATAAAAATTGCTGTGTATTTAAAAAAAGGATTTCAAGGATCAGGCTTGGTCTGCTGCGCAATATGAAGCGCACAGTTTACTGCCATATTTGGAGCCGACATCGTAAACTAGTTAGAGTCAGGTTCATCCTGCAGCAGACCAAAAGGAGCGGCAAAAATTTAATGAAAAACGTTGCGCCCATAAACATTAAGAAATTTTAGTCCGCTTGCGTAGGCCCACTCTTTCCCCCCCACCCCATCTGCATTCTCATCTAGCCTGGCCACGCCCCTGGTTTGGGTACGGCCCGGCGATAAGCAGACAAATCGCTAAGAAAAATACGCAATTTAAATGCATAACACACACAGGACATGCCTAATGCCAATAATAGAAAAGGAAATCCCGTCACAAATCCTCCGAAGGCAACGTTCCGAGTATGAGAAAAAAATTATGTAGCTATATGGAGCACACATGTGTATGAGTGTGCGTGTGTGCGTGTGTGCATGTGTGTGTGTGTGTTGGCCAGAGCAAAAGACGTTTGAAAATATAGAAAGTAATCTTGCACAGACACTGGAGCATACGGCCTCGGCCTCGTCCTCGGCTACGGCTCCGGCTACGGCTCCGGCAACCACCTTTGGCGACATTTTGTTGCAGATTAAGTTCTATTCGCACATGGCTGACTTGAAATACGATACACTCACACACGCACACACAATCATATCTGCGTGTGTGTGTGCGCCTGTGAGTCTCAAAGTAATTGGGACATCCTGCGAGCATATAAAGTGGATATAAAGTAGCAAAAATCGGCCTCAAGGCACAGCGTCGCACCGGCTCTGGCATTTTTATGCGTTCAAATGTCGTCGTGCCTCATCCGTCGCCCTCGCACCCCACCCCATCCCACTTCTTGCCCACCACCAGCACCGCCCAATCCGCCTGCCAGAGCTCCGCTTTTCGGTTTGCCGGAATTATTACAATTTTATGCTTCTTTTTTATTTGTTGTCGCGGGGAGCTTATGATTTCTGATATATGACATGGGGCCAAGTTCGAGTTGCAGCTTTCGCTGAAATATATTAATAATGTTTCGCACATGTGTGTCCCCACGGTGTGTGCTCCCTCTTTCCGTGTGTGTGTGCATGTGTGTGCGTGTGTCTTTTCTTATTGAAAACGTACAAATGTCTTAATTTTTTCGTACATTTGTATATTGTTTTTGCTTGAGGGATATTGTTTTCATCTAGAAAATACTACCAGGACAATAAGGACAATGAAAGTGTGCGAGAGTGCCTCACATTGCTGCCGCTTTGATATTAGCTTGTTTTAAATCAAATGGTTTTTCGATTTCATTATATCTTATTTTATAATTATTATTATTCATTGCATTATGTAAACCTCAACTAGTCAGACTCAGTGCTTAATTTCAATTATTGTTGACCAAATAACAAAGGAAAGATTTCTTTAGAAATATATTATTACTATTAATATTATGTACATCAATTCTATTCTTTAACAACAGATTTGGTTTGATTATTTATAAGTTAAATTTATATTATTTCATTAAATATATGTTATTTAATTTATTATAATTAATTTTAATGGTTTTGATTTAAAAATAAAAATAAAAATTTTATATATCATTTGTTTGATATAACATTAATAAATCAGGAAAATTAAATTACCCGAAACTGAAGCGTACGATCTACGACTCCTGTGCTATAGTATATTATAATTATTGTACTTTAGTATGTTTCAATAACTATTACTATTTATTTTGTATATAATTTATATATTTAACTTAATTGTATCCGCTTAATTTTAATACTGTAATAGTACTGTAGTATTGCCATTTATTTATTTTAAACTTAAAGTTTCTAAAACTGATTTGTAGTTTCCTCCGCCTTCAACATATCTAAGATGAACATTTCCCCAAAGCTGTATACTCTTTCCACCTTTGCTAACGAAATAGAGAGCTTTAACTAAAATAATAATAATTTAGAACTTCATTTTGATAAACGCGAATTATATATTTTTATAATTATATAAAAATTTCTACACAGTATTAAAAAAAAATAAATAAAATAAAAATATAAATAATGAATATATCTAATTTTTTGTGTATATATACTTTATATTTATATTATATTAAACAAAATTAATGATATTTTATTTTGTATATTCAAATACAAAATCTGTACGTAAATTATTAATTAATTAATTAATTAATTTTTTTTTTTCTAAATTTATAATTATAAATTATAAATTTATGTATATACAAAAAAATGAGATTCACTTCATTATGTTATCAATCATAGCATTTCACCTAGCTCTTGTTTTTAAAATTATCTCTCTCTCACACACACTCACGCACTTTTTGAATTGCATTGTTAAGTTTTGGTTCAACAGAGGTTTAAAGCTTCACATTGAAATGAAGGCCAAGGTATATTAGTAATTATTATATAGACACAATAAATAATCAAGATTTCCTTAGATATATTTCGTCTATTATATACTTTTTGGTTTGCTCTAATAATTTCTTTTAATATATGTGTGTGTGTATGCATGTATATGCATGTATATGTATATGCTTTTAAAATGTTGATAGCTTTCATAAACGCCGCCGCAGGCCTCTGGCCCAAATCTGTTTAATGCAATGTGTCCGCTTGTGGAGCTTAATGTCAACTGTATTTGTCGCTGTTGCTGCTGCTGCCGCTGCTGCTGCTCCTGCTGCTCCTGCTGATGGCTGGATGGCAGCGAATGGCAATATGCCGAATCGGGATCGGGCTGCACAAAGGTAAATATAATGCAATGCGATGTGAGCACAATAGATGGCATTTTTATCACATGTAAAACAACAATGGATGTAAAATGCAATTGCTGAGCATCTGGCAACACCACAAGCCTCCGAGCCCCCGAGCCTGGGAGCCTGGGAGCCTGCGAGCCTCCAATCCGGGCAAAGCCAGCAGGCCCAATTCCAGATCCCTGTCCTGGCAGTCCTGAAACAGAAGCCATTTGTCAAATGCGTCGCCATCGTCCGTGGTTGCCGTCGGTGAAGCGGAGCGGCAGTGGCGCGGTGGTGCGGTGTGCGGTGGTGCGGCGGTGCTGCGTGACGGCGGCAGTGCCAAATGCGCGGACGCTGAGCCACAGATAAAACCGTTCGGAAAGCACAAAACAAACATCAAACAGGCAAACAAAAAGTACAACAAAAACAACAACAACAACAGCAAAACATGCGCGTGCATGAATATCAAATGCGACACGCAGACTACAACAACAACAACAACAACAACAACAATAGGATGCGTAGCAATATTTTTTCTCGCGCCGCGATATATGTAGAGATAGAGGCGGAGCGAAAGAGTGATGGAGAGAGAGAGAGAGAGAGACGGAGAGTGCGAGTGAGAGGGACATTGAGAGGACTTTTCGGCATATCCTTGCGCCATAATGGGATTATGGCCGATTAATGCATTGACATGTAACGATTTTCGATTGAATTTATCGTTTTTCGGCGGCTCGAGCCATTTTATTCATTTACGCCCACACGTATGCAACAATATTTGCACGCACGCACACCCACCCACACATGCACACACACACACAGGAACACACACACACATACACTCGTGATGTGTGTCGCTGCGGGTGTTAGAAAACAAAAGCGGCATTGAGACAAGCCAACACACAATGAGACAATGGACAGGACAATATGCAAAACAAAACTAACGCCAAATGTTGACGCTTCGCTTCATGGGCCAATGCGAAACACTAGCTGTAGTATACCCTGTGAGTGGGGTTTACGAAGGCATGCATCACCTTTGACTTGTATTTGATACGATATAAACTACTATCTATCTCTCCAAGTATCTATCTATGGTGCAATTCATATATCTATCTAATCTAACCTGTATTTCATATGTGCCTATATAATCAAAAATACACTTATATATATATCGATATATCTATCTGTAAATACATGTACATATCTATCTAAATATCGCTCAATATATCCTCCTATTTAACTTTATATCTATGCTATGAATCATCTATTTAGCTCTGTTAAATATCTGTCTATATATCTTTTTATTTCTCTATCTATACTTTATATTTATCCTTTTTACTTTATCTATCTAAATTTCTATTTATCTATCTAGAAATCTATGCTATCCATCTATCTATCTATCTATCAATATTTCTATCCATCTGTCTCTCTATATATTATATCTATATGTCTATCTGTCTATATTTCTGAATCTACCAAAATATCAACCAACATATCTATCTTTCTATATCTCTATTTATATATATACTTAGTATTTTATATTTGTCAATTTGGCTATTTATCAATTTATAAATCTGGCAAATTTATTAAATCTATAAAACAAATCTTACAATATTAGGAAGGGAAAACAGCAGCGAAACTATGACAATAACACGAAGTATACCGTGTTGTTAAAAAATAATTCTAAATTATTTATATTATAATAATATTTAATAACAATAATCTAAAGAGCAAGCATAATTTGCTATAAATATCCAAATTTATATATATAGTTTGAGAACATTATATTTCAGTTAAGATATTAATATTTATGATAGATAAATTCATTGTCTTAAGGGTATCAGCAGCAATATGAACCGATAACTGTAAAACCCGCTGTGTAGTCATGCTGTTTGTTTTTGCTGCGGCTGCTGGGATTGTGTGAAGCTCTTTTTAGGCAATTAAAACTAACAAAGCGCGCGGCTGGTCGAGAGACAAAAGAGACAAAAGACGAGCAGCGCCGGCTGTGATTAACACATGTAAGCGACGCAGTTGGCGAGAATCCTCGGGGGGATGCAGGATATGCAGCAGTAGCATGAAAACGGTGGAAGGACATGCAGGCACATGTGCACCCTGTGCCCGGGGTTTGACTTTATCAATTGAGCGTCATAAGCTTGGCCAGGGTGGCTCGGTGGCTTGCTGCCTCGGTGGTTGGTGACTGTGGCTCGATTTGGTTGCAACTGTCGCCACTGGCGTCGATTAAGTCGTAATTAGATTTAAGGATATGGCACCAGCGACACAGCAAGATGATGAATTTCTCTAGCTCGCATCCTTTGCAAGTGCACCCCACGGGGCCACGGCCTGGGCCAGGGCCACGGACACGGCCACGGCCAAATGAGCAATCCGCAGACAGCAATCGGAGCCGGCAGTCGGCAGTCAGCAGTCGGGCAGCTTACGGCATGTTGTGCGACGTTATCAGCAGGAGTCGCAGGGGCAGGACCAACCCCTGCCGGGGCTGGCGCGTGTGTTAATCAGCGTAATGGTACGTTAGTCCTCTGCTCGCACGAGGCGGGGCGGGGGGTGGGGGCTGCTGCACGGACGGCCTGCTGGTGAGCCGTAAGCTTGGCCCGATTTCTTGGACTTGCTTGCGCATTATTAGCAGCGGCAGAGAGTGTATCCTTTGTGTCCTTGCTGGTGGCACTATTAGCGGGCTGTCTGTCCATCTGGCGGCCTGTCCCTCAGTCCGCCCGTCGCTAGATTTATTGCAATCATTAATCTTATTTGAAGCCCCCACCCCCCCTTGGCTGCCACACCACCCCCACGCATGTGTTGCACTTGTGTCTCGCAGTTTTTATTAAATTCTCATGTTGTGCTCCCTCACTCGCTTTGATTTTATTAATTTGGCCTCTGTGCGTTTGTCGACGCACGAAAATGTTTCTATTATGCACTTTGGCTGGCTTGTGATTGACGCCTGCCAGAAATTCTTAATGTTTCGCAGGCTTTAGCTTATAATTGCTCAACACTTCAGCTGAATCCCTGACCCCCTGCGCCCCTGCTCCCCTGTCGCAATTTCAGGCTGAGCCTTCGACTGAAATGACTTCTGTCCATTAATCATGCCGAGCTGCAGCCAGCACTGGCTCAACTCTAATGCACACTGCACTCAGAGCTCGGCGTTTTCCCTAGATAGTCAAAGGCAATAATGAGACAGCAAATTCTTTGATTTTGTAACAGATTTAATTATCTTGCATTCTATTCAATTGCTAATTTGAAATCGCTATGAAGCACAATTCAGTAAAAGAAAATATAAGTCTATTGCCTTCTCTCTATCGATAGACATACAATTTATCTGCGTTCTTAGGGGCGTTGTAAATTAAGTAAATTTAAATTGTACTGTAACTTATAATATTTCTTCATGAGTTCTGCAGATCTTATAAAATTTAACGAGCAGAAAAGTAATAAGTTTCCCAGTCAATTTCAAATATGAAATGGTGAGGTAAATCTAGATTATGACATTATAAACTAAATATACAGCTATATATACATTGCTGCCAAATAGATGAAGAATATATTACGAATTATAATATAACAGATTAAGAATTATAATGTAATATACAAAATTTGAATATATTTAGAAAATGTTTAAAAATTAAAAATAAATATTATAATACAAATAAATATTATGAATGTGTCTTTTATTCAAAGGCTTCAAAATAATCGAAAAAGATGAGAGTAATATTATACATATTAAAAATGCAGAATATTATATAGAAAATGTTAATGTATTAAAAAAATGATTATAAACAATGACATTATAAATCAAATATATATAGAGGTAAGAATAAAATTATATTGAATATTCATTGAAATCTCCTAAATTTAAATATATTATAACATATAAATAATTAAACTATAAACTAAAATAATAAAAATATAAAGGTATTCATTCAAAAGAGAAAAAATTTTGCGAAAAAGTTAAGAGTAAAATTATATAAAAAAATTTCAAAAATTCATGATAATCTTTTAAATGTATTGACAACTCTAAATAGATCAAGCATTTTAGATCCAATTCACAAAAATTGGTTCATAATAATTTGGATTCATAATCAAAAAAATTAATGCATTTGTTTAATATAAACTGTAATTATAATAATATAGTTCATATAATTATTAAATGTATATAATAATAATAATCATAATAATAATAATAATATTAATAATAATAATAATAATAATA
Organism: Drosophila mojavensis; assembly: GCF_018153725.1. Taxonomy (NCBI): domain Eukaryota; kingdom Metazoa; phylum Arthropoda; class Insecta; order Diptera; family Drosophilidae; genus Drosophila; species Drosophila mojavensis. Next base: position 1,347,418 of record NW_025318726.1, on the reverse strand, counting down.
ATAATAATAATAATAATAATAATAATAATAATAATAATAATAATAATAATATATGGTAAAATATATATACCCTTGCAGAAAGGTGGAGAATTTGTTGCTTTCAGCATTTGGTGGCCCGACGTCATTTGGCTCAGGTATTTATAGGCGGAAATGTTCTGCGCAAAATTTATTTGTATATAGAATGTTGAGAGCTTTTTTTTTTGCAGTTGTATTGTGTTTACAATTGGATTGTGATTACAAAAGCGTATCGCGGGTCATGATGTGTGCAAACATTAAATGGCGTCGTTACACGCTCCCATCCTGGCCATCCTGGCAATCCTGGCAATCCTGGCTATCCTGTCGCTCAATTCAGTTCACTTACCGAACGCACAGATATATATGATGCGTATCTGTGAGATACATTCCATGTAAATACAACAAGAGCTGGCTGTGTGTATATATATATATATATATATATGTGAGTGTGTGTGTGTGTGTTTGTGTTTATATATAGCTGGCAGCCTTTACATTTTAACAGCAACAAACATTACACGCATCGCTGTGTGCGTGTGTAAGTGTGTGTGTGTGTGTGTGTGTGTGAGTGTGCCAAATGTGCGTGTAATTGCAAATTCAATGAATTGTTTACATTTCTTTGCGCTTGTTGGCATCACAATCCCCTCACATCAGATGCCCCACACTCTCTCGCCTTCAGCTGGTCATGTTTTGTTCTTCTGGTTGTTGTTGTTTTTGTTGTTTCTTTTTTTTATGTTGCTGATTTCATTTATAATTCGTGTGCAAAATTAAATTAAAGCCAACTGACAGGCAACGGCAACAACAACAACAATAGCAATAGCAATAGCAATGCCGAAACCTCCCGCCGGCTGGGCATTGCGTTTTAGCTGGCAATCATTTCCATTAGCCGTGGCAGCCAGCAAATTTCACATAATTCACAACTGGAAAATTGCTGTCAGTTGCGCCAAGAAGAAGAAAATTTGAGTCGAGCCTTGGCATGGCGTGGCATGACTCCGGCACGCATGCATCAAACTGCAACAGCAACAACAACAGCAACAACAACAACAACAAAGGGATGGCGCGCAGTGCAAGAAAAGGCTAATTGCAATTTGACTGCGTTTACAAAAGTTTTGCAGTCGCGCTTCAAATTGCTTTTTTGCTATGAATAATTTAACTTTTCAGACTTTCGATTTGAAGAAAACACGAAATCACGAAACCAACCCGAAAATAAAAGAATATAAGAGAATTATAAAAGGAACAGAGAGAAATACTTTTGACATTGACAGCAGGACGAAACGCAATTTGTTCGCCTCGCACTAAAAACTAAAAACTGAAATCTGAAATTCCGGCCAACCTGAGCTCGGACTAGAACGGAATGGAAAAACTATTTCATATTGCGCAAGTTTCGGTTTTCTTAACAAATTGAAGCAATTTGCCACACGCAGCAAATTAAGCGACGCCTGGGAAACTGCACATGTTAGAACTATATATATGTATATAGAGAGAGATATATACATATACATATATATATGTATATATATATGACAGTTGCACATATCAGCTCTTGGGGACTTGGTGAACCCTTTGCTGAATCATTCATCATTCATCATGTTAAGCGTTTTATTACACAGCGCGCATCAGTCTCTTAGGCTTGGCTCAAATCCCATTACGGTAATTAAATCACATCCATATGGAAATTACATAATTACAACACACACACACCCATACGAGCACTTATACATGCACATACTCATATACTCATAGTTCATATGCACAAGTCTATAAACATATTAAATATAATTTACTTAATGTCAACCCTGAGAGGCATTTTTAAACGCCAGGAAATGAAATTTAACACTTTGTCAATTAGTGCGCCCGAGTTGCTTGATTCCTGGACCTGGGCTTGAATAACTTTACGACTGCCGTGGCCAAGTGCGAAGGTTCAAAGGGTGAATCTGGCCACGAGCACACCCCGAGCTGACCCCGAGCAACCCTCAGCTTGCTTCACATATTTGCACACATTTGATTTGCGCGCGGCATTTCGTTGGGCAAGGATGCCCCAAGGATTTCATAAAAACATCGGTAATTAGATCTAATTTTCCAGAGGGGGAAAAATTAACCAAAACTTTGCTTGCTTTGCTTTGCCTCTGCGCAGATTGGAAAGCACAAAACGAAAGAAAGCATTAATCAAGTGGGGATTGCTTTTCGAAATGGACATAGTTTGGGCCAAGCTTATCTCATTAAGGCCAATGAAACTTGTTTCTTTGTTATTTGTGCTGCTTACAGAATAATTTAATTAAGCAGATTTATTAAGTTTTGCCATGAGAAATAATAAAATGCATCGAGTTTTTTTTATGTCAGTCTGCAATATTGTGATGGAAGACCTAGAATCCAATCACAATACTTGTCAATTGTTTTGAGATCAAAGATACGCTAAAGGCTTTAGCTTTACCTTGCTCAGAGTACTTTTGAATTGCAATTCATCAGAAAATGCTTGAACTTCAGCAAGTGAAAGGCTACACAAAGAAAGCCCTTTGCATTATAATAGATGCAGTAGAATCCGGTCATAGCGTGCTCAAGAACCGTTGCTATAACCGCAAGATCCTATCACCATATAAGTTTTTCACGGACGCTATAAGCGGAGTCTTTATAACCGGCTTCTACTGTATTTATTATATTTCACTCTTCCACATTACGATTATTCTTGTTCTATTTTTACTGTAGAGTTGTTAATGATTGCCATTCAAGCGTGTAAATATGAATATATTTTTCTGTGAAGTCTGCTAAAAGTAGAAGGCATTTTTAGCTTTAGTCAATCTAAGTGCATCGTGAATATATTTTCTTAGAATATAATCCCATTTATATTCTCGACTTTTAGCTACTTTGATAGCCAAGTAATGGGGATAAAACAAAACATTTAACTTATTTACTTCAGTCTGTTTGATTGGACTGCAAATGATTGATGGGACATTTCATTAAAATATTTGCTCGTGGCATAAATTGAAAAGAACGTAAAAGATCTGATTTGAGAGTAAACCACAGATATACAAACATTCCGAGAAGGATTAATTAAACAATTGGTTATCAATTAAACAATTAGGAATTGTAAATTCTAATGCTCAAATTATGTGTACATATTTCGGAGCTGTAATTTATAATGCAGATATAATTATTATATGACGCTGTCCTTATCGATATTTTTATTTAATATTAGAGGCACTGTGATATAATGAATCGTATGTTAGTGAATACAGCAAATGGATGTGACTGAGAGCATGCAGAGATTCGATCATATAGATACTATGTATATGAATACTACAAAAGCGATATACATATGTATATGTTAAATATTTATCACAACATTTGAGGCTGTAGTTAATAATTAAACAGATCTTTTATTGTAAATGTAAAATTAGATATGCTACAGATCTTAAACATCTATACAGCAACGAGCAAAACTGTAATACGAATTAAATATTTTAACTTCAAGAGTCTGTATTTTCGCTTCTATTCTATGGATGCTTGTTTTATTAGTACGACATTAAGCTCTCTTATCTATATAATACTTATATTTAATTCTATTAATAATTTTATAGTAATGTATCCATAGCTCCTTTTTTATGTACCGTCGCGTCATTTCAGATATTTATATATCTCAAACCACACTTTATTTTAAAAGCTGAGTACAGCTAATATCGCTGTTAGTAGACTCAACATTATCGGCAGAGCATTGCGGCAGGATTCATCAAAGTCAGGCAGCTCATTTTGGCCATTTGCGGCTGCAGGCGCTAAACATGCAATGAGTATGGAGCATCGAAAGTCGCCCCTCACTCCCAGTTCGGCGAGAGATTTAAATAGGAAATGCGCATTCGAAAACGTAATCATTTAAAAGCCTCGCAGAGCGTGATAACTCAAAAATGTTTATTACGGAATGGGCATGTCAGAAACGTTTTGCATTTGCCATTCATATCGGGGACGAGTGTTGTTTGGCCAAAACAGAAACAGGCAGACGAAGCCTCCAGGCAACTGCAACTGCAACAGCAACAGCAGCAACTACAATTGCTATTATAACAACGACAACAACAACAACTGCAGCAACCAATGCATGGGAGTGTCGTGCAGAGAGAGAGAGAGAGAGAGAGAGAGAGAGAGAGCTCATATCTTTGGGATACACTGCCGAATGACAAAATCATAATTGCTTTTGCACAAAATATTTTGTGGTGGAGCAGATATCCGAGCTGCTGCTGCTGCTGCTGCTGCAGGGCCACAAACAGGGGCAGGTGCTCTCAAAAAGCCAAACCTGACAATGGTTTAAATGTATTGATAATGCATTTTATGCGAGTGTAAAATTAACAGGCCAGCGGACAGCCGGACAATCGGAGAGTCGGAGAGCCGGATGGACAATGGGCCCACAGAAAAGGGGCTGGCAAATTAGCAGAGGCGTCGCATCGGTCGACGGGGTAGCTCGGCCCGAATCATCGCTGTCCAGTTAGGACTGTGGTTTTGCATACCCGGCCGGCCCCAGCGAGAAGGAGGCGTTTTATAATTAAACCACAGACAATTACAGACAAAAGCGTCACTCAGACATCGAGAGCCATGGCATGGCCCAGGGGCAGAGCCGATAATTGGGTTTTCATATTAAAATTGGTTCGGCAAGTGGGCGTTGGATTTGGATTGAACATTTCTAAATGTTGCGATTGGTAATTGCATTTCACAATTTAGCGACAGGCAATTGAAGGCCACGATTCTCAGATGCGCCGCCAAAGGAAGCGGCTGTTATTGTGGTTGCTGTTGTTGTTGTTGTCGTTGCTGCTGCTGCTGCTGCTGTTATTGGAATCGAGTCAACATCACTTTTTGCCAAGCAGTCAGTCAGACAGTTGACAATAATGCTGCGAATAATATGACGAAATGTAGAACATAACCGACGACAATCGACAATCGACAGTCAGGCAGTCAGGCAGTCAGGCAGTCAGGCAGCCAGCCGAGTTTTGAAACTGGCTTTAAACGAGCTACGAGCCACGGGCAAACGACGATCAAACATAAAAATTTACGACAAAAATTGCCAAGAAACACATGCTCCACATATTTGCCGGACATTTATTGAAGTTAAGTTCGCTGTGCGGCGCATAAATAAAACATAATCCTTTGCAGCCGCCAAATGCCGCAATGATCGAGCAAAAAACTCTTGCAAACAATGAGCCAACAGCCAACAGCAAATGGCCAACAGCAAATGGCCAGCAGAGTCAAGTAGCAAACGAGAAATGCGAGAGAGAACCTGTGCGCATGTGCAATTGATCGAACAAGACTGATGGAGCAACTGGGATTACGTGCTGGCCCCTGGCCCCCTGCCCCCTCTGTGCGGCACTCTGTGCCCCATCCACACCCGCTAGAAGCGGTTGGCATCCACCGTGAACTGCAGCTTTTGCCAATTGAGTTTGCAAGTTTTTGCTGCAGCGGCTGGCGGATTGAGGATTGTGGATTTTTTTTCGAGATTAAGCCGACTGTGGCTCAGTGGTTTGGCTGGCTGGCTGGCTGGCTGGGTGCTTGGTTGGCTGAATTTATTTAATCTGCTGCGGCGTCGGCGGCGACTGCTCAAAGCCAGAGCAACGCATAATAATTTTTCACATTCAGCCAGCAATGCTCCAAGATCGCTGCTAAAGCGCAACGAGGCGAGGAGGACGACAATGCAAACAACAACAACAACAGGAACAACAACAACAATGAGTAGGGGAACGACAACCACAACGACAACTGGCTACTGACTTACATACCCGAAAAACGCATTTATCAAAGCCCCAAACGAGCTGCCGATGCGCAGCAACCTGACCATCCACTCATGAATGAAATGAGTCCATCCGAACCGAGGCCCAGCACCGACAACCTCAGCCACTGGCGGTGCCTTGGTTCGTACTGGGGCGGAAGTCGCCGTTAAGTGCTCCACTGGAAGCGTGCAGCGCACTTTGGGGACACAGATTGAGAAGTCATTAGATATGAGTAAGTGGGCAGACAGACAGCATTATGAGCTACGGCAGGTATCGCAGCCAGGCCTCCGTGCAAAAAATATCTATTCGGGAGCGAATGTTAAAACAAAATAACAGAAGTTGAAAAACCAACTCAGCTTGATGGGAAGATTGAAGGAATTAGCTGGGCTAGCACAGCCAAAAGAGATCATTGATTAATTTCTAATATTTCTGGAATATAATAGAAAAGGGAGCTACTTCGGAAAAGGGGCATACTTAACATAAAATGTGAAATCAAAATAACAGATGTTGGATAGGAATATTAAAAGAATTAGCTGAGCCAGCACAGCAAAAAGAAATCAAATTAATAATAATAATGAATTATTGATAGAATTAAGTAACCATTACATAAAATACTGAATATGAATTTTTGAGATGAAAGAGGGAAATATTTAACATAAATTTTGCTCATTTGTTAACATAATAAATACCTGCAAAGCTCAGTTAACATTAACTTAACATAAATGAGTTAATATTAAAAGTTAATATTATGAGCAGTAAAAAAGTGTAGGTCTAGATATAAAGTCTGCATCCACTACACTAGTTGGGGTAATGATTATACAGTAAAAATAATCATTATTAGTAAAAAAGTATTTATTGATCAATTTTCTTGATAATAAACTCTCTTGAGTTTATCTTTCCTTTATAGTAACTCATTTACTCTTAGTGCATGAATACACATAGGCAGACCTAATATGATATTCTAGTGTACATTCTTAACTTGAAGCTTAAATTCTTCGCCTTTGTCATTTGCTTCATAAATTATCTTATCTTATCTCCAATTTTTCATGCGGCAAGTTAAATTCTCTTACGGTAATGTCCCTCTCTCGGTACCAAATCAATAACTAATAATATTATTTAACTAAACAAATAAATGATTTCTCTACCCTGCGTTAATGTTTCAAGCTTTAGTTACCGAATCACAAAATTATTTAAAATTAATATAATTCAAATATTTACATCAAAAACACTTAAAGTCAAATTTTCAGAAATTTAATTAAAATTTATATATTTTTTCTTTTGTCTATAATGTATATCCCATTTGAAACGTAGTCCAGTTGAGAGCTAAAAAACTCTTTATTTCCCAATGGTACATTTATTGTCGTGTATTCTCCAGATAAAATTCGGCTCCAGCCGAAATTGTTTACCCAAAACAAAATGATAAATTGAGCGAAAGAAAGTCAGAAGAGAGAAAGAGAGGAAATTAAAAGCCATAAGGTTGAAACTAGATTACAAAATCAAACACAAAAAAAGAAAAGAAACAGAAACGTTGAGGAAAGGAACTTGCAGCAGCGGAAATGTCAGGCAATGCAAGAAAACAAAGGACGACACAAAAGGATAAAAGTAATTAAAGCCCGTAACACAAGGAGCCCAAGACAGTAATACGAGGGAGAGAGAGAGAGAGAGAGAGAGAGAGAGAGAAAATGCCAAGAAAAGAAAAAAACAGGAAAAAAGAAAAGTATAAGAAAATGCAGCCAGAGTCAACGACATTAAGTAACCAAATTCTATGCAAAACATTTTTAATTATAAATTATTCAAATTTACAAACATAAATCATGGCACGGCGGCCGCACGCACATTGCCCGAGAGCGATTGCGATAGCGAAGGGCGCGGATGGGCGGGGTTGGTCGTGTCGGGTATGGGCGTGGAGGGGATGTGCCCCTGGGTAAGCCAAGATCCCGTTGCGAGGGTTGGCGGGAGACCAAGCATTAGCGAAAGGTGCTGGGAAATGTGAAAACTCTGTGAGAGCATTCGGCCTCATTGGCTCTGGCCCTGGCTCTGGCTCTGGCTCTGGATTTGGCTTTGGCTTTGGTATTGGCCTTGGCTATGGCTCTGGCTTTGGGCATATCACACACACACATCGCGCCACATTCGCATAATCCTGATTTATTGCCGTTTTGTAGTGATTGCACAGATTACGCGACAACAAATAGATCCTTCATTCGGGCCTCAGTCACGAAATGTTAAATTGTAATCAAACAATGGACGGCACACAGCCAGCAAAGAGAGAAAACGAGAAAAAATGAGAAAAAAAAAAAAAAAAAAACTCAGCTCTGGCTGCTCTTAATTTACAAAGCACAACAAAACAACTGAGAGTGCGGGGCTGGGGGTGGGACGGAGGCAGTTCGTTTGGAAAATGAGATTTGAATTTAAAGATTAGGCGCATGTCCTGCCGCGCTTGGTCCTGGTCAAATGTGGCTGCAAGTTTTTAGCTCGTTTACCTTTTTGCGCACACACCAACACACACCAGCATACACACACACATACGCACACGCATAGAGCTAGCAAAAAAGATAATGCCAGACAATGGGCAAAGTTGTCAGCCACGAGGACGCCTCCCACGTTCCAGCAGCGACTCGCCCAAACTGACTCGGATGGGCTGGCTCAGTGGCTCGGCTCCTGCCGCCAGATAAGCGCACAGAAATCATTAATTATCCTTGTTTCTTGTTTTGCTCGACTTCTGATTCGCTTTTAGCTCGTTTCCTTGTTGTTTTGCCGAACAAAAAAAAATATTGATTTGTTTCTAATTTTAATGAAAATTTTGCCTTTTTTTTCTCTTTTTTTGCTGCCTTAATTTAACTTTTTTGATGCTTGCCCAGCGATAGTCCTTGTTGTTGTTGTTGCTGTTGCTGTTGTTTGTGTCCCTTTACTTATCGCTGTCTTGTGCTTGGCTGCAGCGCCCCGAAAATGTCACGCAAGCCATTTTCCATTTTCCATTCTCCATTCTGCGAAACTAATGATGGAAGGTATTTTAATTATATTCGAGCTGCTCTGCTCGCTTCTATTCTCCCTGGACTTTCCCTGTGCATTGCTGCAGAAATTTTCTTATCATTTTCATTTTGATTTTCATTTTCATTTTCATTTTCATTACGCGCCGTCTTGGCTTTTGCTTGACTGATTTTCAAATTGTGTAAACTTGTTCATTTTTTCTTGTTCATTTTTTCGCCTTCTTCATTCATTGTTTGAGATGCAATTTGCTGAGCAGCATCATTAGTAAGATTAATGAGCCAGTCCGATTGTAGTCGACATAAAGGGAGAGAGAGAGAGAGAGCGAGTGAGTGGGGGAATTTTTTAGAAAAATAAAATAGATACGCTTGGAATGAAGGCAAGGAGTTAAGTGTCCTCCACGTTGATTACAGTCGCACCACGTGCGAATTTATATGCAATAAGAATTGGAAAATATATGTATACGTGAGTGTGTAAGAGTGGGTGTAGATACAAACACACATACACACACACACACACGCACACACACTTAGAGCTGTGTAGCATTTTGCGCATTCGCCTCGCCGCACAACAAATTTGGCGGCGCTTACATTTCATGCATACCAAAGAGCTTGAAGCTCTGGCAGACCCAGAGGCAGAAGCAGAGACAGAGCCCGGGCAAGAGCTAGAGACAGCGCCTGGTTCCGGAGCAGGTGCCTCGAAGGATAACATGCGCGTGCTGCGCGCTCTGCTTGGGTCTGGGATTGCGAGTGCTCCTTGTGCTTGTTTATCTATTTGGTTTAGTATCTTTTTGTTGCGTTCCTTTTATTTTTTTTTGCTTTTTCTCTGGGTGTTTTAAGAAATCCACAGGATTAAAGCAGCAATGTAGCTGCAAGGTGCTCAGCTGAAATATTTCGTTTTGCACAAATTGAAATCCAAAGTGCTTTTCAGCCTCCACCCGAGAACCCTTCTGCCTTCCGCCCCGCCCCCGTTCCAGCCATGGGCTGCGAAGCAGCTCTGACAGAAATATTAGCATTTGTGGTTTTTCGGGCTATGAGTATTGCCGGAGCAGGAGCACGAGCAGCAGCAGCAGCAGCAGCAGGAGGAGGAAGAACACCAGGAGCTGGAGCAGGTGATGTACTGAGCCTCTGCTGTTGGTCTGCGTGAGAATGCGGCAAGTGCTGCACCCAAATTCAGTTGAGTTACCAACAAGATGTGTGACACTAACACCGACATGCATTAAATTATTCTGCAGCTCTTAAAGGTCAGATAAAGGTGAGATCTAGCATATCAAGTGGATACGACTTGACGTGGACCTTAAACAAGTTTTTACTTTTATTCACATATTGGATTATAATGGAGTTAAAAACATATTTACAGTCTGCGTGAATGATGACAGTCATAGCTGGAGCTGCTTTTGAGTTTGGGTCTGAGTTTGATTTAAGTTTAGGCTTATACATATAATACAAGCTTTAAAATATTTATTATAAACTAAACAAAGTTAGTTTTTGATGTAAAGTAAATCGTCTTATATATAGTGAATGGTTTGGTCTATTATACTCTATCATCATTATCTTGTTTAGACACTCAATTATGATGGCATGAATTTAGACAATTAAGAGTAATAGGGAAAATTGTTCAAACGATCACTGCTTAAGTTAATCTTCTAACGGTTCGAATTTCATGTATGCAACGATGTTTGACCGCCAGAGATTCGCATCGAGCAAGTGAGGCGGTGCTTAAGAAAAGAAGTGGAGTCATCATACAAAAATTGAAGAGAAAAATTCCGATTCATTAGTTTCTAAGCTTTAGCTATATTCTTTGTTATAACTACAGATTTTTTTGTTTATCGTATCTTACAATAATTTAAGAGTTTAGACTAAAAAATAGGACTTATCTACTTACATATTTATTAGAAAGTGCCTACGAGATATATATTTAATAATATTACATTGATGATTGACAACTTATCAGATTTGCAAAAGATTTGATCTATCATTTTGGAAGTACGCATGAACACGCATTGGCGGCAGTGTGGGCTTTCTATAGAAATTTAAATGTTTAATAACTTTTCTTGTGGATGTACTTTCTTTATGAAAGTTTCAGATTTTGACTATATGTATGCATTTGCCAAAGCACAAATCTAGTATTTGAAATACGTCTTTTACAAATATGTGGGTGAGGGGTTGGATTAGAGGTGGGGGGTAAATTTAAACAAAAACCGAAATTGTATAAAATGCATATAAGTATACATTAAAAATTTGGAGGCTCTATCTTCTTGTACTGTCATTATCTTAATTTCTTCAGGTTTTCTCAAATCTTGCGCTTTCTAATATTTCTATTCAAAATGGTCTACAAATTATCAATGACATTAATGTTTGGGGACTGAGCTGGTGGTTCTATGTGCGAACAGTTGCATCTGTCAGGTTTGCATATTTTTTCGAGCTAAAATGATATAAATCTGCAATAGAAACATTTGTCTGGTTTTGGGCTGATGCAGTAGCACACGCAATTGGGATTTATGTGGATTTCCAAAAGGCGTCGCCCCTCTGCCTCTTGGGCGAGACGTCAGAGGCAGTTGCTCTGCGCCTTTGATGTTGTCGTTGTCACTTCAGCGGCCATGTCATAATTACCAAAGTGAAAATTATTAATTTCGACATTTAAAACAAAATGCGCATAATTGCCAGGCCGGGTAGCACAGCCACGACGGCAACGACAACGAGAACGGCAACGGCAACGGCAACGGCATCCAAAGAGATTTATGCAAGCTGTGCAGAAAAATTGTCTAAATCGGCTGCGACTGCGACTGCGACGGCGGCAGAGGCTGAGGCTGAGGCTGAGGCAGCGACTGCGGCTGCGGCAGCTTCCACCGAATTACGCGGAAACGGCGGCAATGGCAGCATTTGCCGCGCTAATTGCGTACGCGATAAATCTTGTCAATTAAATTATAATGTTTGCATGCAGCGATGGCAAATGGCGATGGCGATGGCGATGGCGATGCCTGGCGATGGCCATGACGATGGCACTGCTGAAAAATGCTGAAGAGGCAAGCAGCGGCTGCAAAACGATCTGTGCGATTATCGAGTGTTTTATCACCTCAGCAGGCAGCAGGCCCCAATCTCAATCCCCTCTCTCACTCTCTCTCTCTGTGGAACTCCACAACTCTCCTTACCATATAATTAAAGTGTTCACAAGTGCCACATCGCATTGGACTGGACGAGACTGGGAAAGGAGCTGCAATGACAGCGCTCGGCCAGCCGGCCAGAAAGCCAGCCAGGCAGTCAGCCATTCAGAGAGTGGAGAGTCAGGAATTTTGAGGCGCATTAGTTGCGCTGCATTTGCTGCTCATGCGAGCTCCAACTGCAACTGCAACTGCAACTGGAACTGCAACAACAGCAACAACAACAACAGCTGCGCTGCGGCTGCTACTGAAATGAGCCAAAATTGTATTGGCAGCGGCGCCGGCTGCCATTTCAGGTTGCCTCTGTTCGCCGACTGGTTAGTTGGGCACATAAATTTCCAGCTTGTCAGCTTTTGATATATTTTCATAAATTGCTAGAGTGCATTAATTAATTAAGCGAGGCTGCAGCACAGTTTTCGGCTGGGCTCCACTCACAGCGCGTGGAGCTCTTCACTGCTCACTCTGCGCGATTGGGGCTCATCCTTGTCGCTCGCCCCAGAAGGAGTATAACAATTTCATTATGAACTGTGCAACATGTAACAACTCCTATTATGACTGTGCGAGGGCAGCTTGAAGCATTTTTATTATATAAGAGTGTATAGACAAACATATTTATTATACGTTTGTTTATTTATATTTATTGTAAGCTTTTAAGCATTTTGTTGAGCATTTCTGATATCTTAAGGAAGTATTTGAACTAATAAATAATAAATTAGTTAATGAAAATTTGTATAAAAAAAGGTAATTTTTAAAATTTAAATTAATATTAATATTAATTAAAATTATTTAAACATATATTTATATATGTTCATATGCATAGGTAAGTTAAACTTACAAGCTCTTATTATGATTGTACGAGGGAAGCATGAAGAATTTCTATTATATAATAAAAGAGAAAGAGAGAGAGAGAGAGAGAAAGGAAGTCAAACTAGTTTGAATTTATAAATATTGTGTACTTTTCAGAACTAGTTTAAATAGTTTTATAAACACACATTTTTAATACATTATGGGAATATTGGTATAAAAAGAAAATGTTTCCAATTATAACAGAACATAAAATTATATTAATAATAATGCAAAAATATAAAACAAATCGAAAATTTATAAATTGAAAGAAAAGATTCGTTTTCAAAATTATTATTTAAAGTCTAATTTACTCCAAGCCGTGTATTCTTATCTTATTCATATATATATTCATACATATTTAATTATATACATATGCATATGTAAGACCTTACCCCACTTTTCGCTTGCGCCCCGAAAGTATGCAGAAAGTTTTTGATTTTTTATTTTATTACTCGTTGTCAGCGCCATTGTTTTTGTTGCTTTATGGCAACTTGTTTGGAAAAGATTAAAAATAAAATGGAAATCAAAAACTAATTACTCTTGACATATAATTACAACTTTTAAATAACAATTTAAATAATTTGCTTGCTGACTTTTGTGAAAAATAATAGTACCGGGCGCTATAACTGAAACTGAGACAATAAAGCAGACACACACACACACACACACACACTCACACACACTCTCTGACAATTTACTGCACGCGATGGTCAGCAACACACACATATATTGGTATATGTATATATCAAATCGGAGGCCGACTGTAAAATTCCTTTAAAGTCGTCAGTCGACATTTGAGTGTAATTTTCGAAACTGATTTTACATTGAAACCAGTTAAATTGTCAGAAAAATCAACTGTCAACATGTCAAAAAATCGTTGGCTATGCAAATGCACACACACACACGCACGCACACAGTCAAGCATACGCAATGTGGCACACACTCGTTGCACATGCAACGATAGTTCTTACGTGTGTGTGTGTGTGCAAAGACGTGCACCGCCAGCATGTGGCAACAATGCTGATTGCACGCTTTTCGATTCCTCAATTCAAATTATCTACAGTTATTTCTGGCCATTGTTGTTGCTGTTGTTGTTGCTGTTGCTGTTGTTGTTGTTATCGTATTGCTTGTTCTTTGACTATACAAATTTAAAACTAATTGGCTGAACGTACGGCTTGTGCTCGAATGATAGAGTAGAAGCCGAAAGGGCGGGCAGGGGAGGCGGCTCATAATAAAATCATTATAGAAGGCTTGCATTTGTAATAACACTTCGCTTGCAACCCAATATCCAAATGTCAGAGTTGTTAGTGGACGAACGAGTTCTATTCTCCAATCAGTTAATCGATCTATTAATAATTTCATTTTGCATTTTACCGGAAAAGCTGTCGCAATTATTTTTATATGCAGGTATGTATATTATTTATTTCTTTGAATTTATTTATATCTTTCATTCCTGAATTGAGGAAGGCTGTTCAATAAACATTGTGTAAAAATCAGTTGAGTCTTTGTTGCTATAAAAAGGGCGAGAAAAAAGATTTATTTGTTTTATAATACTTTTTAAAAAAAATGTAGCCCATATGCAATACTCTGTATAGAAAGATACATGTATTGTATTATTTATTATTATTTTATTCTTTGAAAATAAAATTGAGTAGAAAAAGTTCAGTAATTAATTAAGCAATACTCTTGTTTTATGTAATTTCAATTATATCCATTATATCAAAATTATATCCAAAATAATTGTTACATATATTCCGATTTTAATTCTAATTAATATTACATGTTTTATTTGCCTTCGAGCTGGAAGAATAATTTGATGTTATACCCTGAATATATTTATATACCTGTTTCCTACATTTCTGGTCTTTGTCGTTTGCACTTGCCAACAAATATATGTACTTATGTATGCAAGTATATTCTCTTATAATATGAATATGCATTTATTTATATATTTTGAAACGATATATTTAAATTTTTTGCAGGCAAAATTTTGTAATAATTTATGCTTGATACCTAAGAGAGTCGTAATTTCTCTCTAGTCTAACGGGCTAAATTTTTTTATGATTACTTCAAATTTTTGTTTAATTACACATAATAAGGAGAAAAGTATCAACTAAATGTTAAACCCCTAAATATAATTATTCTTATGCAGCGTAAATAAATACAGAGATGAAGTGTTTTAATAATAACTAATATAATCATTTGTGATTCACTTCATAGGTCGGCTTTGCTCCTATTCCCATATGCTCAGGGATATTAATCATTGGACAATAATTGAAAACATAAAAGAGACATTTTTAAAGAGTATTTTGTCTAGAGATAACAAGTATATAACAAGTGAATTCACTATCAATAGAGTATTGGGCAAGCTCGTTCTATAGACATTGGCGTAAATTCATTAAATAAATATTTTCAATAACACGATTTTTGTTTTTGTAATAGAATACAGAGCCAACAATCACATATTATTTGTATACCTGGCAGTGTAGAGCGCGCTGCTCTTCTGCATTCCATTAAATGCATATTTGTTGTATCCCAAAAGCCCGCATTATGCGCTGCTCTCGCCTACTCATGGAGCGCTTCATTGATGTGAGGCTGGCTTTCGGCGGTCAATGTGAGTACACTAATTAGCTATCATAGATACGCTGGCTGCCCACTCAAATTACCCAATTATGAAACGAGATATTTATTTTATTTTTGATGGAATCAAAGCCTTTGTTCGCCGGCAACAATGATTCCCGGCAACCGCAAACACAATGCCCGAAAAGAAAGAAACACACTCGGAAAACAGAATTTCATGCAACTGTCAAGACAAAGGGCAGACCCGTTGACATGCTGAGCAGCTATGGATAATACGAATTGCTGGCTGAGGCTCTGAGCCAGAGCCCATCCCAGTCCCAGTGCCAGTCCCAGTTCCAGTCGCAGTCCCGGGCATGGACAGTGCATTCAAATTGTTCAAATTGTGTGTGAGTGCGAGCTGTCAACAGTGTTTAATTTTGGGAGTCCTCGCTACTTAGGTACTGCAGCCAGTGCCGTGCCACATGCAACAATTGAATGAGCAGCCCGGCCCCGGCCCCGGGCCTGGCCGAAACCGCAATGCACTTTGACCAGGGAAGACCCAAGTCGAGCCCCGGTCGAATCGAACAGGAGAGGGGAGGGGGGAACGCATTATTATGTATGTATGTACATACTCTCACATAATAGGAAGTTGAGAGGTCTTTGCTAACCGTCAACAGGCTCACAAATTATCAAGCTGTCGCTGGCTTTTCGGTCACTCGCTGGAATGTCACGCAAATGTGTTCGAGCTCCGTTCGAGTTGTCCAGCTCTGAGTGTGAGTGTGAGTACGAGTGCGAGTGCGAGTCCTGCACGGTGTCCTTAGCATGCAAATGCCCGAATTGCGATTGCATTTGCTGTGCCTGCGGCTGTTTAATAGCCACACCTGTTCAATTAGTCAATGTAACCACAAATTCTGGTTAAATTATCGCATTAAAATGTTCGTGCTTAACCTCAAAATGTGCGTGCGTGTCCAGCGCTGTCCCGCTGTTCGACTGTAGTCCATACCAAACGCCATTACCAGCCCCAATAGCTCTCCCCCAGACCCTGTCCGTGTCCCTGGCCCTGTCTCTGACCCTGCCCCTATACTTTAGGGTTGCAGCTACCATCGCTTTGAGCCTGGCTGCAACCGCTGGCAGTTAATCAGCGCCGCTGCCATTGACCACATGCCGCCAGCCCGAACCGCCCGAACTGCCCGAACTGCCCGAGCTCCCTTTAGCCTGGCCAACAGCAGAAACTGCGAGCCAACTCCGCATACGTACAGTTGAGTGCGCGGCAAATTTAATCGCTAATTATCAGCAGCAACTGACACTTACACTGGCAACAACTTACGCATGCGTGTCCATGTCCTGGCCAAGCTTATGAGCAGCGAACGCATGTCATCATTAAAAGCCAAAGAGTTAAACAGTGTTATGAACTGACGCTCCAATACCCTTTAGATACCCTGGCCTAACTATTCTTATTTTGAGCAGGAGATGACAAGTCCAATTAAATATCTGTCTAAAAGAAATGGCTATTTAATACTATTATGTAAAGTTGCTGTCAACTTTGACAGCCAAACAATCTAACGATAGATCCTTTGCCTTGCCTACTTAATACTTCTTTTTCATCGATTAGCAGAAGGGGCCAAGTTTATAGTCTAATCACATAATGTCAAAGTGAAATGACAATTTCACACTTTATACAATAAGAAGTAATTTACAGTTTAAAATAGTTGTTAACTTTAACAGGTAAACGATCAATTATTGATCCTTCGCCTACCTTCTTAGTAATCCTGCTATAAGAGAGCGAAGGTCTATAGTCTAATCAAATTACTCTCTAAGAGAAATGTCTACTTCACACTTTCCTTAATAACATGCAGTTTATTGTATAAGGTACTTGTCAACATTGACAGGCAAATGTCATATAATAGATGGTTCGCCTTTTCTCCTAAGTACTCCTGTTCCATTGGCATGTTTATGTTTATGTACAGTCTAATTCATTTTAGGTCTAATCTAAGAAATGCCTACTTCACACTTTTTATAATGACAAACAGTTTATTTAACCAAGACATTGTCTAAGTAATTGTCAGCTTTGACAGACAGATGAATGTCAGCTCATCAAGAAATGTTTAAGTGAATCTCATTTTGCATTAACGAAATGTTTTTTTATAAATAATTATATATATTCCACTGGGTAGTCTAAAAGTCGTGCATGCCCGGAGCTATATCGTTTTCATATATTTTAATTGATATTTCTTACATTTATTTGCCATCGACAAACATCATTGAAAAGTCACGAAGCCCCGATCAGTGAGCAGCAGTGAGTGGAACAAGTTTCTTGTTCGCCTCGGACCTCATCTCGGGTCCAGGGGTCTCTCTCTTTCTCTCTTTCTCCCTCTCTCTATATCTGCCTCTCTTTCTGCGGCTTTGACAAATTATCAACTGTCACTGCTTAATTTTTTGGCGCACTCGGCCAAGTTTTTGGTCGGCTCAGGTAGTCTAAGGCCCGGCCAAGGCAGCCAGGTCGAGTCGAGTCCCTGTTTTCGCTTTCGATGCGCAGTTGTTTTTGCATTTTTATCTGCAACTGGCGACTGATATCGTGGGCTTCATTAATTGAGAACCGTTGTTAAGCCCAAGCCTTTTTTCCGGTTCGCGTTTTTCCATTTACATAATTTATGATAAGCAGGCGCGCCCGAGCAAACAATAATTTTGAAGAAATACATTAATGTAATCAATGGGATGTTGTCTGGAATGCGAATGCGAATGCGAATGAGACTCCGAATACGAATACGAGAGCTGTGGAGCCTCTGACATGGCGGAGGCAGCGGCATCGGCGGCGACGGCGGCTGCATTGATGCTTCTGCTGCCTGGCGGGCTTAATTAAGTTGTGCCTGGACCCTGGGCACCGGGCACCGGCCATTGGCAGTCAGCCTGAGCCTGAGACTGGGAGTGAAGGAGCTGTGGCTGGCACTGCTGCTGGTGCTGGTGCTGCTGCCACAAACAGTTGATGAACTCTACGTGTGAATGTAAATTATTTTGCACGCAGCGGGCGAGCGACACTTGCAAAGGCTTAACCCGCACTCGACTCCTGCTCCGCTAGGTGCCAGCCATAGTCCAGGTGCACACAGCACTTTTCTCTCCCACTCTCTCACTCCCTGCTGGTCTCCCTCTCGACTTTCCCTGTTCTGGATGTTGGCTGCTCGGTGCGATTGAGTGCTTTTAAGTCATTTGTGTCACGACATGCTAATTTCACATGAAATCTCTCGCCGTCGGCTCGACCGTTGGCCCGGCCATGTCTGCTGAATTTTAGCTTGAAGCCTTGACAAACACACATAGTCACACACACACACGCACACACACACACGTGTCTACATGCTCATGCACAACACTAACTGCATTGGCGACTGCAGCCTAGAGCTGAAAGAGACCTGAGACCTGCCTATTCCTGTGCTTGTGCCTTGTGCCTTGTGACATCAACAACTTCGTGCATGTCCCAGCCGCGTTTGTATCCACATTCACATTCACATCCACATCCACATCCACATCCACATCCACATCCAACGGGTTACCGGCAATCACTGTGTAAAAGCCCCCGACTCCTGCCATCGACAACGGCATCTCGAGTGCAGCACTAAGTGTACTTGCGGTTTTTGCGTCCATTGCTGCCAATGACATTTTGCCTGCTAAAGTGCAAAATTTACCGGTGCACAGCTGCCACAGCATGAGAGGCAAACGCCCACCCCTCCCAGTCACTGAGCACTGGACGCTGGCCACCAGCCACCGGCTAACGCCTTACCCAGAAGAACAATGCCTGCTGCCACTGGACAGTGGATGAGCTGCTGCAAGTGGCTTTACTTTGGGCATTTCATACTCCGGCCATGATTAGATGTCGTCGGTTGTAGTTTGTCGGCCCGGCCAGCCAGCCAGCCAGGCAGCCGGCCGGCCGGTCTGTTGGCCTGGCTGTTGCAGTTATTAGGTTGTTAGTGGCGTAGTCTCTGCCATTTCCATCGATTTATGCACTTCACAGCATCTAATGTGGCGTTCTTTTTTCAGTGTTCTCTGCTCAGCTCCGTTCGGGTCGCACCTTTGCATTTTGCTGGCTGCTCAGCGAAGTCGTTTACCTAATGGCGCGAGCCAGCACTGTCCTCCACTTGTCCCATACTCGATCCACCTCTGCTCTCTGGCTCATGGCCATTGAAGTGTCCATGTCGGCTAAGTGCAGAAGCCGCCGGGCTCTCCAGTCCATTTGGCTAGTTCGTGATTGGCCAAAATTGACAGCACTATATCATTATATACATATACATATTAAGAGAATCTTAGGTGAGGCCTCTAGTGAAACTCATAAGAAATGTGTATTCATATAAGTATTTGTAAATTTCGAATAATCAAATATCTATTATAATCTCTATTTATTACCTCTATATTTTTAATTTATTTTTATTATTATTATTATTTATTAATTAATGAATATACATTCCTCATGATTTAACTTAAAAATATAGATACAAATATTTACCAGAATTAATCTATTCTCTTTGTCATAAAGGGAAAACAACACATTGGTTATCTGAAAAGACTATAAGACTCTGAATAGAGTTTTCATATTTCAATGATAAATTACATAAATTAAATAAATATAAATATAAGTTTGTGAAAATAGAAAAAATGTGTTTGTATGTTCATATAGTATATTTATTGTTTTCTAAAATTGAAACATTAATTATAAATTTTATCGAAATAAAAACGCATTTTATAATTGTTTTTAAACAACAAATTTATGATTTACTTTTTTTTTTTTTTTTTTTGTTAAATTTATATATTTCTTCTTTATTGCAGATTAGTCTATGAGTAGTCTACGACTTTAACTAGTTAACTTGTCGACTAATATGCCGATATACAGCATCTAAGCCTATATCTTTATGCCGGTCCAGAGTATGAATCCCTTTGAGTCCTCGCTTGTTATTGTTCATTATCAGATAAGCTGCGCGATGATTTGTTGGAATTTCAAGATCCCTTAGTAAGATTGTGTTTCTCACTAACTAGCTCCAGTCCAGAAAGTATTCCATATGGGAGATTGACACTACTATAGCTTTATAGATGACGGTCTTGTTTCTATAAGACTACTGTAGGCTCTGAGCAGTATTCACTTATATAAAGTTTATATGAGTTTAATATTACTTTTATACCTGAAAATTAATTCATCCAATTTTAAAATATTTTACTATTTCTAGAATAATTACATACATTAGTATCTGCGTCTTTTGCCTAAAATTTTTCTTGCAGTTCCATTGCTAGGAGAATCATATTAAATATTATTATTATCATGCTAAAGAACATTCGACATAGTTTGGCATAGAAAGGGAATAAATGATTTATATCTTATCCATATTAATATTGCATTTGCATACATATCTTATATATGTACATATAGACAACGGTTACTCTAATCAGCATGGGAAAAGAAATTCTCAGAAATAAGCTGATAACTAATAGTGATTGGAAGACTTAAAATGCAATAAGAACTATGGAACATTAATGCTCGGAAGTAAGCATTGTTCACTATCAGAGCTGCAGGCAGATTGCACATGTGATAACTGATAAATTGGAGGGGGGGAGTAGGAGAAATATCAGTATCGAACGGAATCGGCTTTCTGTGTGCCCCGCACCTGTGAGAGCCTTTTTTGTGTTGGCCCGGGACAATCGCAGTTGCAGTCAATGGTCGTGCCTCATATCCAGCATCCAGCATCGAGCATTCAGTATCCAGAGCTGGCAGTGCACCATAAACTACGTGGATATGGCTGTGAAGCGACTGTGCTGGGCTATCTGAGCTGCGCCGGCGGCAGTGGCTCTTTGATGTGGGCCAGCTATCAAGATCTAAACGCAGTCATTAAGAACAAACAAAACGACTTTATGGACAGCAAAAAGTACGAAAGCAAACCGAACCGCACTGAGCTGAGCCAGCCGAGCTATACGAGGCGATATGAGACTCTGCGGCTCTTTGGCAATCACACATCGATGCCGATGCCGATGCCGATGAAACTGAAGCTGAATTTGGAGTTGGAGCTGGAGTTGGAGTTGGAGTTGGTGTTGGAGCTGGAGCTGGAGCTGGAGCTGGTCAGGTGAACGAGCGTCTGTGTGATCTTTATCGATCTGCAGACAACTAATGATCTAATAAAACCGAAACCGAACCGCACCAAAAACTACAACGAGTGCAGCAGGCAAAGGCAAAGGCAATGGCAATGGCAATGGCAAAGGCGATGGTGAAACCAGTTCAACATTGGCGTGGATTACCAAGCCTAACACAGGAGCAGAGCTCCCGATTCGAGTCTGAATGGCACAGCGAGAGAAAAAATAAGAAACGTCTTACGACATAAAAGAACAAACGCAGTTGCACAACAAGCCGCCATCTGCTGGATGAGCGGGGCGAGCAGGGGATGGGTGGGCCAAGCGATGTCTAGAGATGCTACAGAATCTGAAGCGTTTATCTATGATCTTATATCATGTACTTTCGACATTACAATTGCGGTAAATGCTTCTAGTTTTTAGTTTCAGCGCGTACACGAGGCAGCCGCTGCTTTATCAATGGCCAGCAATCATCGTCATCGTTGCGGCTGCTGTTGCTGCTGTTGGTGCTGCTGGCAGGAGTCGCATCCGCACAGCGTCGTCGTTGGGTCTGGGCCAGAGACCAGAGCTGAGAGCGCTCCCGTTTGCTACACTCAGCTGGCAAGCGGCGAGCGGCAAGCGTCTCCTCTCACTTGGCCCCTGCCGTAGCTTCTGCCTCAACATGCAAATGCGACGACTGCGACTCCTCGCTAGCTTCTCCTGCTGCTCCTCCTGCTGCTGCTGCTGCTGCTGCTGATCTGCATACCAACCAAGCGAGCGTTGGTTCCCCTGCCTACAGATCGCTGGCGGCGATTGTTTGTAGCTGTTTTTTCTGGTGCTTCGGCACAATCACAGCACCAGCTCCGACTCCAACTCCAACTCCGACTGCGACTGCCGCTTGGGTACGCAAATGTGGCCAACGTCGCCGATCATTTTGATATAGTTCGATAACAATGTAAGCTTCAGTCTGAGCCTCCGACTGTGCCTGAGCCTGACTAGCGGTCGCTGTCGCTGTCGTCGCACGTCTTCCACATCCAGATTCCACTAACAAGCCCGCCAGAGCCCCAGCCAGAGCCAGGCCAGAGGCATCGTCACCGGAACCGCTCAACGTTTTTCGTTACGTTTCGATTCGTTTGTTTACCGCCGCCGCTGCCGCCATTGCAGTTCGCAGTTCTCAGCTGCCGCTGCCGCACTCCTCCTTGCCACCTCCTTGGCTGACGGCACTCGGTTGGCTGGCTCGCTCTTTCGGCTGGGCCATGGGGCTGCCCCTCAGGCTGTTTTTGTGGCTGCTTCCACTGCACAGCATATTATCATAAATATGTATCAAATTGACGTTGCATCTTCTTGAATTTTCATCTCGTGGCTACTTGTCATTGTCTTTGATTTTTCCTCAACTCCTGCAGCTCGTCGGCCCCCCGTCAAACCACCCGCCCGCCGCCGCCGCCGGAGTCATTGTCTATGGGCAGCGAACTGGACATTGGTCGCCAGTCGCCAGTCACCAGTCGCCCGTCGCCTTTGATAAGCCGACATTTTGTGTTCTGGCAGTTCGGTTTTTGGTGCAAGTATCTGTCGCTGTATGTTTGTCAATTGTCTTCCTCCGGTGCCTTATATTGTTGTGCGACTACAGCATTGTCCGCGTAATATACAAGTCAACGAGCGGAGCAAAGTTTTTGTAGTTTTCGTAAATAAATAAGTTAAAATAATGGCATGGCATGAGTCTAAAATAGTTTCGAATATGATGCCAAGCGAAAGCTCCTTCAAGGGATATAAAAATGTCGCGATTGAATTTTGATTACAGTAGTATTAAAAGTTCTAAGAATGTATCACAAAATATAATTAAAATAATTAATAATTTTACTATTGACTGTAACTTTATATTCAAAATTCATTGCCAATCTCCATTTTGAAGATTCAACTTTTCCAATTCGATATGAAATAAAATAAAAAAATTTTGAAAATAGATAAATAAATAAAAAATATATATTTTATATAGCATCAATAAATAAAAACTAAATAATTAAAAAATAAATTAATTAAACGCATATTATATACATGTATATAATACTTGTTTATATTAAAATTTATAAAGTATTTATAAAATTATATATAAATATTGAAAATAGAAGAATATTTATTAATATTACAAATTTCCAATTCAGTTATTGTTAATCTCAAAGTTCTAGTGAAACCTTTAAAAGTGCAAATATTTATAAAATCAAATAGAATTAAAAAAGAATATTGAAATAAAAGAATAACAAATAACCGTATTTATTTATATATGTTTTATTACCATATCAATTTTGTATTATCCTTTCATTTATAATGAAATAAGTGAATATTAAGCAAAACGTGTTTATTATTTGTATTTCAACTTTATATTAAAATTTCCATTCGAAATTCATGTTCAATCATAATCATAGAGCGGAATCATTTGAGATTCAATTTTTGATTCTCTTATATTTCATAGGGAAATAAAAAATATGAAGTAATCGCTTATAAATACTGGAATATGCATATCCATACAATTTCAAATGATTACATATTGGAAGTAATCTCAAGTGGGACTCTAGGCAATCGGCATGTGGGGAACTCCCTTGTCTCGTATCATAATCTCTATACTCAATCGAGTTGAGTGATTGCAACAGCTGTTTTTCCGCTAAAATAATGCCGCGGCCGTTGGCGTTGGCTGGACACGAAGGCATTGGCAGCAGCTTCTGTGGCCTGTCGGTTTTCCAAGAAAATTAACTGGCCCTGCCAGCGTAGCGTCTCCATTCACTCCACTTCAATTTCCTTAATACAGCTGCAAACGGCGAGCGGGCAGCTACCAACGAGCGATGATAAATGTTCACTTAATCAGCATTTAGCGTAATTTTAGCTTTTACAATTTCTGAACGTTCTCCTACTGGCCGTCTGTTTGGACCAAAACCAACGATGGCTGCGCGTTGCGATGGCTTCAATTTAAGCTCCGACTGCAACTGCAACTGCAACTGCGACTGCAGCTTTGCGTCTCCAACTGCGAATGGTAGCTGGAGCAAGGGGCCAAGTTAGCGGCCAATTATTTATGACATGAAATTACAAATTCATTTTGTTAAATTTTTCACAAATGCTGCCCCTTGCCTCTATGCGGCTAGCAGCACGCAGCACCTGTTGCCCCGGCCGGCGAGAGTGGCCAGCAGTTGGCATTTCTATGGGGCCTAGGGCCGCGAATCCAGCCATATTGGCAAATATGCACCCCGACGTAATTAACTCGGCTCGGAATCGTAAGTTAGTCACCATTAAACAATTTAAAATTCTTAACTGCTAGCGGGGATGAGGCTACCAGACAAAGACTGCGACTGGTCAGAGATAGAGGGAGAGCGAGAGAGAGAGAGAGAGAGAAGCACAGCAAAAGGTAAAGGTAAATTGCAATTAGGCTTCAGCTTCTGGTTGCAACAACTGGACTGCTGCCCATTCGGTGCATGTATTTATGGCCCCAGGGCCAGGGCTGGGCAATGTCTTCGGCTTGGCAGCCGTAGACGATAATTTCGTAATAGCCGACGACTTTGTCTTTGTGCGAGCGAGACGGCGCGTTCGCTTGTGCGGCGGGGCGTGGCACATGCAAAAGAGCGAGTCAGCGAGCCGATGAGTCGGCCCAAACCAACTCAGCCCGGGCCCCCATCAGCTTTTGTACAACTGCATTAGAGGCACGGCGGAGCACGACACGACACGACACGGCATAGCACGGCACAAGCACCATCAATTAAAACTCACCTTACGGCATTGGCAAAAATGTTAATAACAATAATAAACGTTGCCGTTGCTGCTGTTGCTGTTGTTGGTGGGCTGGCTCTCAGTGCTCGTGCTGTTAATTGTTAAATTGCGTTTTTGTTGCAAGCAATTTCATAGCCGTAAACTTTATTGAGTTGTGGCAACCAGACACCCGAGACTCGAGACTCGAGACTGGAGCATGGAGAATGGAGATCCGACACCAGAGAGCCAACAAACACAGAGTTAAACTAAAAACTTCGACCCAGTATGCTTATCATTAAATTGTCGTTCGTTGAGTCGTCCACAGCAATTTGTATGAAATGCTGCCCACTTGTCACTCTATTCCAGGTGCTCAGCTTTATCTCAAGCACTTGGCCAAAACGAGCTCACGACTGGCCTCCGACTCCGACTCCGACTCCGACTCTGACTACGATTGCCAAGGGGGTTGCGGGCGGCTCTGTTGCCGTTGCTCCGGTGCCGTTGCTGGAGTCGGTGCCAAGTGCGACTTTTATGGGCATTAGTGCGACTTATGTTGTTTGCTGCGTTCAGGAACGTTTCTCGTCCACTCGACCCTCGGAGCAGACGAGGTGTTCATGCGTGCGACACGCTGTGCTCCATCCAAAGAAGCTGCTCTACAAGAAGGAGGCGGGGCGTCGGTGGCTGTCACTGCGACGCATTTGAATTTCTGAGTTGCATACACAAAAATTTCATATGAAAATCCACTTTTTCAGTTTATGAATTTCTCAAAAAG
Organism: Drosophila mojavensis; assembly: GCF_018153725.1. Classification (NCBI taxonomy): domain Eukaryota; kingdom Metazoa; phylum Arthropoda; class Insecta; order Diptera; family Drosophilidae; genus Drosophila; species Drosophila mojavensis. The sequence continues at coordinate 1,321,539 of NW_025318726.1, read as the reverse complement.
CTCACAGTGACAGTTGTTGCCTTTGCCGTTGTTGTTGCTGCTGTTGTTGTTTTTGTTGTTGCTGTTGCCGGTGCCGTTGCCTTTAGTGTTGCATTTCTTGATTTTTGTTATGGCTGCCTTTGGGTCGGAGCTCCTGCCTGTAAGTGCCAGTGCTTAGCTATATGCTATATGCTATATGCAAATGCATACACAGCTCTTAGCCAGAATTGCGCCAAGTGGCATGATGTTCAGCATATCAAAGGACGGCCGAGCTAACATCGGTTTATGGCCTGCCTAAAATGGACTTCTGACGATAAAGCTAGTTAGGAATTTATGCACAGCCAGCAAAGCAGTTGAGCGCTAAAAATCATTTTGCCAGCTAACTTACAAAGTTCCACTCTAAACACAATCGATTTGTAGTTGGACGATAGCAGGAATTATTTGTTGAATATTATTAGAAGAGGTAAAATGAGGCTTGAAGAAGAATTTAAGTGGGAAGTACATTTACTATACTAAATGCATTTGAGATCCATATGACATTATCAGAATTATGGATAGTTTCATCTCAATGACATATACTTATAGCAATCGATAAGCAAAATTATTTTGGAATATGTTGTCTTTGGAAACAATTTAACCGTCTCATGTAGTTAGTAGTTCGTTAGCTAGTCTTCGAAATAATAATGACAATTTGTCTATTCACACTGTTTCGTATTGAATCCGATTTTCAATGCTAATGCTAATATAGTATATGCCTCATGGACTACTTTCCAATTGCTCTTATATAAGTATGGGTCAGTATATGTATATGTAGCATTTAGTTATATTGTATAAGTAAACGTATATTGATAGATAAGTATAAATTATAGCATAGGCATATAGTGCACCGACTTTAAGTCTACTTTTTTAGATATTTTATGAGAAGGAACTCTCTTATATATGCATATATTTTATTTACACTTCTCGAAAGATTTTAACACATTTTCTAGCAACATTTTAAAGAATTTCTCTGAGAAAATTTGAACATTAACATTAACATTATTATTACAATACAAGAATCAGATATATTGCTTTTCTCAAAGATTCTTACACAAACTAACTAAATGTTATGCTGAGAATAACTGAAAATATGTGTAAATAAATATATAAATGCAGTTTAAATAAATATATGAATATATAAATAACTAAATAATCAAATAAATTAATTAGTAATAATAATACATTATAATTAGCAATAATTAATACATGCTTTGAAAATAAAATTGGTTTTTTTCCAAAAACTTTATTTTCATTAATCATTCTCGATTTCAATTTATTGTTAATACGCTCAATATATTTAAATATATTTGTAAAAAATATTGCCTATATTATTTTTTGTAATTCATCAAATGTTTTGGCAGAATATTAAAAAATGTATATACATATACTACAATATGCTAAATATCCATTTATTAATTAATATCAACAATAATAATTTTCTGTTATAAATGACTTTATTAAATCTTATAATATTTGATATTAAGATTCGCCTTTCAGCTTAGGAATTAGCAATGAATATTTTTGATAGGTAATTGGATTTGATTGTTGTTTATTGTGTAAGGAAACGAAATGGTGAAAGATATGTATATGTATATGTTTGTGTGTATATTCAAACTAGAGTTAATTTCGTATAGCGAGAGCTAGAAGCGCCCTTTGGTGCTCGACTGCTGTTGAGTGAATGAAGGAGTGAAGAATGTAGGCGGCAAAAGGAGGGAAAAGGGGGAAAAGTGTTGCGAATGCATTCGCCTCGTGCAGAGTGAATGACTAAAAGTCAAATTTTGCGACAGATACGACAATATATTTTATGCAGTGGCCCGTGGGCGGTCGGTCGGTCGGTCGGTCGCTCGGTCGCTCGGACGGGTGTCAGATGTCGTGGGGGCTGAGCGGAGTGGAGGGGGAGCGGTTGGGGTAGGGCAGCAGGGTCCAAGCGCGCGCCTATGAGCATTTTGGTGTTAAATGAGCGAAGAGAGAGAACAGGAGTTGCCACATGCTGTGCCTGTTTGTGTTAGTATATTTAGTTGTATTTCTCTGTGTGTGTATGCGTGTGTGTGTGTGTGTGCGTGTTTGTTGGTGTGCTGGTGTGCATAATGCGGGACAGCCATAAATTACATTTGTAGGCGTTGGCAGGTGTCGCCAGTGCTGTCTGAAATCGCGATAAATCTTCATGTGAAATAAATTTCATAGAAATTGCTTCACTGAATTTTGTTTGTTGCCTTTTGCTCGACTTCGTTTAGTCGTTGTGTTGTTGTTGTTGTTGTTGTTGTTGCTGGCAGCGGATGTAAAGTGGGCAAGTGGCAGGCAAGTCCTGCGGGACACTCTAATAAACTTGCCAGGGAGGCTGCTCAAGCTGCCTCCTCCCACTACCTGAGCACAGCGCCACAGCACCACAGCACCACAGCACCACCGCAGCACAGCTGGTGGAGCAGGCTCACTTTGTACAATTTCACAGTGCACAAGCTGTTGCATTTAAAAGCCGCTGAGCAGCAAAAAGTCAAGTCTGAAATTCCGCCGGAAGTGCGCATGAAAGTCTCTCTCTCTCTCTCTCTCTCTCTCTCTGTCTTCCTCTCACCGAACACGAGTGGACACTGCAGGCAGCTAACAGCAAACAGCAAGCAGCAGGCACTCATAAATCATACGCACTGTCAAACAGAAGTGCTCCAATTGTGGCCCAAAACATTTGTACAACTCATGAGGCTCCGAGACGTGACAAGCTTTATTTGAGTCGAGTTTCAAACGTGGCCGCTCCTACGACGTCTGGAGCTGCAACAACTGAATCTGTGTCCAGGTACGACTACAACTTGTACTTACATGCTGCACTCACATGTAGCTCATTTTTTATGATCGATCAGTCCATTAAATAATGAGCCAGCCAGCCAAGTCAGCTCAGTCAGCCAAGTCAGCCAAGTCAGCCCAGTCAGCCAGGCCAACTGGTTGCCAGTGCGCCTGTCTGCCATTTATCGCTCCCTGGGCTGTACTTGGCTGGCGACGTCTAGTTCGACACGGCTCGGCTTGAATTCCATCGTGATTTGTAACGACATTTATTTGGTCCAGCGAAATTAGAGACAACAACGGCCACGACTACGCTCAAGACCGCAAATGTCTCTGGCTGGCTGGCTGGCTGGCTCATCCTGCCTCAGTCTCTGTCTCAGTCTCGGGTTCAGCATCATCCTCGACTCATCTGCAGCTGCGGCCTACGCACTTCTTCATTTTTGTTATGCTCCAATGCTGTTGATGGCTATCATATGATCGCACAGGGCAGGGCACTCATACCTCTACATATTGTGTTCATTATATACTTTCAGCTTGTTGCTGTTGTTGTTGCTGTTGTTGTTGCTGGTTTGGCCTTCTGTTGATTAGCCGGATAATTCTGCTAGCCAGAAATTTGCGCCATCATTTCCCAGTCTGGGAGTGGCCAAGTCCTATTGTTAGCTCATCTCAAGTCAGGTTCTTCTGCATGATCTCAGCATTGCGGAATTCGATTTGATTTCAGCCGAACGTGGATCTTGTTAGCTATTTAGAAGCGAGTGCTATGCGTTCATCAGCTTGATTGAATATGCAAGAGCTTTTTAATTATGTAAAATTTACATATAGTATTTTATATTCGAATTGATTTCTAAAAGTTTTAATAAATTAACCGGAATGTATTTTGATAGACTGACAAATTTTTAGGCATAAATTATTCACTTCTGAAATTGTTATATTTATGTTATATTAATTTAGTTTGAGTCGTGTGCTTTTTATACCCTGAACCCATTGAAAATGGGAAATCAGGGTATAATGGTTTTGTGAAAAGTATGTAACAGGCAGAAGGAATCATCGCAGACCCCATAAAGTATATATATTCTTGATCAGGACGACGAGCTGAGTCGATATAGCCCTGTCCGTCTGTCCGTCCGTCCGTCCGTCCGTCCGTCCGTCCGTATGAGCAAAAGGATCTCAGAAGATATAAGAGCTAGAGAGCTGAAATTTGGCATGCATACTCGTGTATACCATAGGCAGTACAAGTTTGCTTTATTTTTTCGATAACTCATCCGATAACTTTTTTATCGAGAATAATCGAAAAATCGACTTGGTTTTTTCAGCCTAGTTTGAACACTTTTAGACCTGGAGACTTCAAATTTGCGTTGTATATAAAGTTAATGGATACATAGATTTTGTCATTTACAGATTTTGGATACCACGCCCCCTTCGCCCCCAATTTGGAAAAAACGCATTTCAAATACTAGAGACTTGTGCTTTAGAATGTACATACATTTGAACATTATGATTACGTTCTGAAAGTTTCATTAGGATTGTACGTCTACAAAAGAAATTATTCAACAAATAAATTCCCATAATATTGCCCACATTGCAGCGCAGCCCAAGCGCAGCCGCTGCCTACTGCGCCGTTAGCAGAGCGCGTGCTTATAAGTGCATGTGTATGTATGTGTGCATAAAAGAAGTCCAGAACGATTAGAATATCAGCTTGGAGGGTTCAGGGTATCTCCTAGTCGAGCAGTCTCGACTGGAGCCTTCTTACTTGTTAATTTTGTTCTTAGGACATTAATTTTATTTTATTTAACGTTTTATAGGCCGAGGGATTTAATGAAGTTTTACCAAAAATTATAAGTATATTTTACTTATTTATGTTTATCTATTTGTATATATATATGCCAGAAAGTTTTACTAGTTATTTGAAATATACATTTGTATTTATATATATTTGTATTTAATGTTTATGTTTACTGGATAGTTTTAATTATATTTATTTTTATTGAGAGTCGGCTAATACTTCCCAGATATGAAAACACTGGCATCAATAAGATCTATAGATATCATATATGACTAAATATAAATAATATATGTAGCATCTGAATTTGTTTGATAAACTAAAGCGACTACTGATATAAAGTCCATGCCAACAGAATCATTCTCCTATACAGCTTTAACTATTCCTGCAATTCAGTAAAAAATATCTATTTCTTAGAGATGATGTAAGCTAAGGCTAGCCAAAATTTGTTCTAAAGATATCTTGATCTATTCCTTCTAAGCTATTCTTGGAAATTCCATTAACAATATATTTTATGGCCATTGACTAATATTGATTTATTATTAGATTATAATCATATGTTACTAAAGTCACTGGAGATCTATTTCTCTGCATTTATATAAAGATTAATTTTTTCATTCCCATCAAAGTTTAGGCCGTTACAGAAAAGATTCTTAAACCGCTTTAATTATTTTGTCTGATGTATTATTGTTGGACAGAGCGCTTCCTGGTTGAATACTTAAAATGAGTTAGCAGTGCACTTGCTGCTGTCGTCGTGCTCCCCGCAGGAAGCAGCGGCGGAGAGCCGGCCAACGACTCAATAAGATGAAATATATGGACAGCAATAAAAATAGGTTATAATGCATTGGGAAAACTGATGTCAGCAGCATTCGCAGCGGCTACTGCGACAACTTTCAAGTGGGCACCGCGGCTGCCGACAAAGGAACAGCAAACGGGCGCCGAGCCACGATCCGAGCGGGTCGAAATGGTGCACAGGTAACCCAAGCATCATTAAGAATGCCATTTGTACCAATAAATTCGAATGGGAACGCATTGGAGCTGCTGCTGCTGTTGCTGCTGTGGAGACTCTGCCAGGCCAAAGGAGCAATCGATACGGCTATTAAATTTAACAATTAGAATTTATCAATGAGAGCTGACGAAGGCCCGGATTGAAGCACAAGTTTTAATTATGGCAATTGGCGAGCCAGCAGGAAGTCATAATTCCTTTGCAACTGGCTCCAAATGGGGCTTAGGTTGAGACAAAGGAAAACTTTGTTGCCTGTTGCAGGCGGTGACAAATTAGGTGCATTGTAACAATAGCAACACCAACAGCAACAACAGCAACATCAGCAACAGCAACACTAAGGCAAAGCCTACAATATGCGCAGCATTCCAGCTACGAGTGTGCAACATGGCAATTTCCCAAATTACATCGTGATCTGAAACTGCAAATTTCCAAAGTGCAGCAGAGTTCAGAGCAATTTTGTTGCAGCAACAGCAACAGCAACAGCAACAGCAAGAGCAACAACAACAACAAATCGACAACAAGCGCCCGCCAACAGCAACAACACATTCCTTGAAAGATCTCTGCGCCTGCGCTGCGAATTCAAATTGCTTCGTGTGCAAGAAAATTAGTCTTGCTCTCTGGCTGCAGTCCCTTGCCAAGAGGCAAGAGGCAGCAGCACCACCAACAACAACAAAAACAACAACCAGAAGGCAGCCAATAAGGAACAACTTTTATATAATAATAAGAGCAACTTGGCGGTATCCTCGCAGCGCAGCGAAAACTAATCAAGGGCTAAACTAAATCCAATCCGATTGCGACAGAGAAACAGAATGCGCAAAATGAGCAGAACAACAAAAGCAAAAGGCTGTATATGACCTGGGCTTAGGCTCTGGCTGAGGCTGAAGCTGAAGCTGAGACTAAAGATCCGAGGCTCGGTCGCAGCAGTGCCTGCGGTGCCAGCAGATAAGCGAGCTGCAGCAACAGCAACAACAATTGCAGCAGCAGCAACAGCAGCAGCAGCAGCAGCCATGACTTTCTGAGTCCGAGTCCGAGTCTGAGGCCAGCCCGCAGCCATGGGTATCAATGAGTTAGCCAGCCCAAAATACTGCGCCATGTTGGTCAGCTGGAGCTTTCGTTCGACTCGGACCCTCAACGGCTTGCAATTCGCGGTGTCTGGTCCCGGCAACTGTTGATGTTTTTAGGCGGTCGCACGTCGTCAGCGACAGCAGCAGCAACCACTACCAGCAACAGCAACAGCAACAGCAAAAGCAACAGCAACGGCAGCAGGAGCAGCGTTCACTACTTGCGATTCGTGAAGTAATTACTATAATTACCTTCAAGGTAGATTTTCCAAAATGATGCGAGTGCGAGTGGCGGCCAGTTGTTGTTGCTGCTGTTGTTGTTGTTGCTGCTGCTGTTGTTGTTGCTGGCTCAAGCAGCCCAGTTCTGTCCCGGCACGGAGCCAGTTTGCCTGCCTTGCCTTTTGTAATAATTTTGTTTTGCTCCGTTCTTGTTGCTTTTGTGTTTGTTGTTATTATTATATGATACACCATTGCAATGGCCGTTTGTCCGTCTGTCCGTCTGTCCGTCTCTCCACCCGTCCGAGCGTCGTCCGTCCAGTTGCATTTGGCTTGTTTGCTGCCAATTTCTTATGTTGTTACAGTTTGTTCTGCTCTTTTTCTCTCATTTTTTCTGCTTTTGTTTTTGTTTTTGTTGTGTTTAAGTTGTTGTTGTTGTTGTTGTGGCCCCCACTTAGCTTTTTCTTCAGTTTAATCGGAAATTAAAGCTAAAGGGGCTGCCAGCCACGACTTTAATTTTCGTTGCAGTTGAGCTCTGCTCTGGGCCCCTCTGCTGGCCCCTCCCCCTCCACCTACCCCTACCCATCACCGCGCCGTCTAATGGCTGCAACATCTTTGCGGTCTCGGCGTAATTGTTTCGCTCATAAATCATAAATTTTCGCTCGGGTCCCATCTTTTCTCTTACGTTTGACTGCAATTTTACTTGTCCAAATTTGAAAACTCAAAAGAAGGGAATACCATTTCCACAAACTTCCCAAGCCAAGGCAGTGCCAGGGCGCTAGTGTGAGACTCATACTATTCGACTATTCCCGGCTATTAGCCCCTAGAGTGATGGCTAAACTTGGTATTAGTATATGGCCCATACCCAAACGCCAACAAAATAAAACAAATATGGAAGAAGGAATTGTTAAACATAATACTAAATATTAGTTAGTCCAAAACTTAAGCTTTTGGAAAACTTTTCGTATAAAAAAAAAATAAATAAATAATAATAATTGTTGGGCTCAGCAATCATCGCTTCATTGTAATTAAGAGCGGCAGTTCATAGAATATGTTATCATGTAAGAGAATTTATAACGGAGATCACGCTCTCCCTTTTGCGTTGTCTCTTTCACCCACGCACCGGCTCAGCTTAATCCGCCGGCTCGCGTACATTGTAATTAGTATGCAATTAACTCTTGTTTAGAGCAGATGCTGTGTTAGATTGACTATTACAAACATAGTAGCGGACAGCACGACAGCCTAGTCGCTTGCTCGCGTCTATCACATAAACTCTGTAAACTCAAATAATCGCTAATAAACTAATCACTAAGTAAATTCAATCGTTTAATAATTTAAAGCTATTCGAAAAATCTCGATAGCTCAACATTTGGTGACCCCGACGTGATCTCTTTTCGTTTCTTTACATATTTGCATATATATATTGACAGCATCACATACATACATACACCCGTGAACATAAGCAGTGTATATAGCGATTAGTTGCGTGCCGTTACTTTGCCAATTCGCCAGACACTCTTTCGTTCGGTCTGCAATACACTGGCGCCCGTAAAAGTAGTACACATGCGAAAACTTCTGCAAATGACAATCTAATAAAGAATCAGCTAATTTCTGAACTATGTCTATGGTTAGTGACTGCGTGTTCTATAGCTTCAATCTATAAGTGATTAAGTTTGCATAAGCACAGTGTAATTACATGCTTGCCGTTATTCTTCGTTGACATTGCACTTTTTCGCCACGGCTGCGATACGAGCGCGTCCATAATAATCGTACCGGTGTGCAACAATTCATACGTGTATATTATTTGAGTACCATAATATAATTCTTTGCCAGTTTATTAAAGTTGCAAGTACTCTGCTCGACAAATACGACTTATTCCAAGTTTGTGTCTGCGCTATAGCATATATACATTTACTTACTCTTGCAATCGCGCTCGCACCAACGACTTTGAACTCTATCGTGTTGCTCTTGCTGTACTCGTCATGGCGAATTTAGATGCTAGTGCAGTTGCTCCCGAAGATCGCGTGCGGTTTTATAAGCTCAAGGTACAGTCGGTGTTTGAACGCGTAAAAAAGCTACAATCCAAGGTCGATTCAGATGCTCTTGCCGATCACAGTGACAGCACTCTAAATGTTCTACTGGAGCATATCGACAAGCTAAGCCACTCCTTTAGCAAGGCCCATGAAAGTCTAGAGGAGCTCGAATTTACTGAGATGTCCAGCAATTTGCGCACTGACTTTGATGATTTAATAATGGTCATGCAGTCAACAATAATGTCCGAAGTGCAAAGTCGTACTGCTCAAGTGCATCATAGTTCCACGTTTAGTCGTCCAAGTGACCCTCCTCGCGCATCCGCTCCCAGATTGCAGGCTGCACCTGCGTTGCCGCCATTAAAGCTACCTACGTTCAGCGGTGGATATGCTAATTGGGCTGATTTCTACTCAATGTTTTCTACAATCATTGAAAGTCGGCCAGAAATCAGCAATATGGAAAGACTTCAGCACCTCCGGTCCTGCCTCGATGGCGCAGCGTTGGATACGGTTCGCTCTTTGGAGATTTCTAATGATAATTATACAATTGCCATAAATTTATTAAAGCAGAGATATGATAACCGACGTTTAATCTTCCAGGCCCACATCGTAAAGATCTTAGGTCTCAAAAGAGTAGAAAACGGATCCATAATCAAGCTGCGTGAGCTATCTGACAGCTTCAATGTCCATATGCGTGCGCTCAGTAGTCTGGGCACAACAGAGCAGATAGCCAGTGCCATGATTGCTCAGATACTGCTACAGAAGCTTGATGAGGCCTCACAAGCTAAATGGGAAGAGAAATTGGACAACTCAGAGACGGCTCTTCAGATACCCAGATATGAAGAAGTCTCCTCATTTCTTGAGCTTCGTTGCCGTACTTTGGAATCGATGAAATTTGCTCTTACAAACTATTCGTCAAGTAAGCCGATGAATTCTTGCAGTAAGGTTGCTACCAGTAGATCAGCATTTCTCGTAACCGGCCACAGTACTCACAGTTGCAATTTTTGTAATGATCTTGAGCACACAATCTACAAATGCCCAAGATTCGCAAACTTGTCTCCTAGTCTTCGCCTGAATGAGGTCCGAAAGGCTGGCTTATGTTTGAATTGTCTCAAGGGAGGTCATCAGTCGCGACAATGTGGCTCGCGCAGTTGTCGGGTCTGTGGAGTCAAGCATCATACGCTTCTTCATCTCGGCCACTCCAGCACATCGCAGGCAGCAATTCCGCCCCATCAACAATCTTCAACATCAAGAGTACAGACCATCCCTCAGCCCTCAGCACCAGCCACTACTCTCTTATCCAAGGATCGGCACAGCGATGTTGTGCTCCTGGCTACCGCAGTGGTTCTGGCAAGGGAATCGGTTTGGCGAGCTTGTTCCTTGTCGTGCACTTTTAGATTCAGGCTCTCAACTACATCTCATTACAGCCAGATTTGCGAATCTCCTGCAACTTAAGAGAACAAAATCGGTGGCATCTGTATGCGGCGTAGGCGACTCCAATGTTGCCATCGATGGCAGCAGCATTTGCCTCACTCTTCAAGCTCATGCATCTGAATATACAACTAGCATAACGGCTATGGTAGCTACAAATATAACTGGCAGGCAGCCCAGTTCTAATGTGAATACGAGCAATTGGAGCATACCGCAAAATATAGTGCTGGCAGATCCAGCTTTCCATAGGCCGCAACGAGTAGATCTGCTTATCGGAGCTAGCCTGTTTTATGATTTGCTCTGTGTGGGACAAATCAAGTTGATGCCTGGACTTCCATTGTTACAGAAGACTCGTCTTGGTTGGGTTGTATCAGGTGGCGAGGCTCGCAACCACAACTCCGTGCTAATAGCTTCAAAGACGCCTTTGGATCCGATTACAGACTCCTGTGCTGATATCAAGTTGGACAGTCTCGTTCGTCGCTTTTGGGAAGTTGAGCGCTGCAGCGATTCCATTGCAAAGTTCAGCAAGGAAGACTCAGATTGCGAAGCGCATTTTGCGAGGCATTACAATCGATTGGCTAGTGGCCAATATACAGTACGCCTGCCTGTTAAGCTTAGTTGTGAGCTTCTTGGAGATTCTTATGAGCAAGCGCGACATCGGTTTCTCAATTTGGAGAAGAAATTGAGTCGTTTGCCGCATATAAAGTCTCAATACTCAGCATTTCTGAAAGAGTATCTTGAACTTGGTCACATGTCACGCGTTCCTCTAAATTCATTCCATCTATGCAGATATTTTCTTCCTCATCACTGCGTTCTGAAGGATGATAGCACAACTACCAAGCTTCGCGTCGTCTTTGATGGATCTGCATCTACAACAACTGGGCATTCGTTGAATGACATTCTAATGTCAGGTCCCGTCATTCAGCCAAAATTAGTCGACATATTATTGCGCTTCCGATCTTATCCAGTTGCACTCACCGGCGATATTTGCAAAATGTATCGTTGCGTGAAAGTACCTGAGCCGGACAGCTATCTACAATGCATTTTATGGAGGAATTCGCCAGATGATGAGTTGGAAGTTTTCAGGCTTGATACGGTAACATATGGAACAAAACCAGCGTCATTTTTGTCTGTGCGCGCCATGCATCAGCTTGCCGTAGATGAAAGGAACGCATTCCCAGTCGGGTCCGACGTACTGCTTCGCGATTTCTATGTTGATGATTTGATTAGTGGAGGAAATTCAGTCGAAGAAGCAAGACTTGTTATGCAAGAGACAGCTGGAATCTTGGCATGTGGGAAGTTTAAATTGAGGAAGTGGTGTTCAAGCCATCCCATGGTGCTGGACGGCGTAACAGACTGCGACAAGGAATCGCTCATTAGGTTCAATGATGGCAGCGACATTACAAAGACACTTGGCCTTGCATGGGATCCGGCATCTGATCAACTTCTTTTCTCATATCTAGCCCTGAATTCAGCCTCTAAGCCCTCCAGGCGCTCTGTTCTCTCGTCTATTGCTAGGTTTTATGATCCCCTCGGCCTGGTCGGCCCAGTAATAACGAAAGCTAAAATCTTCTTGCAACAACTCTGGAGGCATAAACTTGATTGGGATGAGAGTCTCCCGTCTGCATGTCACACTGCATGGCTAGACATTTGCAGCAACTTTGGCAATGGTCTTAGTAGTGCATTTCCCAGGCTATCATTAATACCAGGATCGAAGGTTGAGGTCCATGGATTCTGCGATGCCAGCATCGAGGCATACGGAGCTTGCATTTATATTGTATCCAGAGGTCAGCATACCATCAGCAGGTTGCTTTGCTCTAAGTCTCGAGTTGCGCCTCTAAAAACGCTCACGGTTCCCAAGCTGGAACTATGCGGGGCAGAGTTGCTTGCGCGTCTAATGAATGAAGTGGCTCGCTTAGGCATTTTCGCAGGCGAGTTTCATTGTTGGTCTGACTCTACTGTTGCGCTTTCTTGGATCAATGACGAGCCCGGACGATTTAACGTTTTTGTTTCAAATCGCATCGCCACGATACAAGATCTCACATCAGCAATGGAATGGCACTATATACCTACAACACTGAATCCCGCGGATATATTATCTCGGGGTGCATTGCCCTCGGATTTAAATGCCTCATTACATTGGTTCAACGGTCCAGGTTTCCTCTGTAAGCCCAGATCTCAGTGGCCAGTCTCAGCACTTCCAGAAAGAACTTCAATTGAGCGTCGAAGAACTGTGCTTCTTGTAAAGGACGCAGTCCATGATGTCTCTATGGACTGCAAGTTTGTGAATTCTTTCGGCCGCTTGCAGCGTACGTTTGCATACGTATCAAAGTTTATTAAAAAAAGTCATGGTCCAGGAATAACCCTAGCAGACATCCGGAACGGCACTCATATACTGTTAAGAATGATTCAACGAACACATCTCTCAGACGACATAAATGCTCTTCGAAATAAAGGAATGGTTCCGTCATCCAGCAGTCTAGCCTCGCTGTCACCGTTCCTTGATGAGATTGGGCTGCTACGTGTCGATGGTCGTCTCAAAAACTCAACTTTAAATTTCGATAGTCGCCATCCAATTATTTTGCCCAAAGTTCATCCAGTAACTAGAGCCATCATAATGCATTTCCATCAGCGAAACTTGCACGCTGGTCCCCGAGCAGTGCTAGCGTTGGTTCGTTCCCAATATTGGCCAATTGGAGGTAGAAAAACTGTAGCCAGTGTAATTCAGAGATGCGTAATTTGCTTTCGTGCAAGGCCTCGACTCGTTGAACACATAATGGCAGATCTACCCAAGGATCGAGTCGACGGCTATCGGGTCTTTGGAGTGACTGGAGTCGACTTTTGCGGACCCTTCTTTTACAAGCCTGAGTCACGAAACAAGGCGCCTGTGAAATGCTACGTTTGTGTGTTTATTTGTTTTGCTACGAAGGCTATTTGGTTGGAGTTAGTCAAGGATTTAACTACCGCGGCATTTTTGCATGCACTTCAACGTTTCATATGCACCAGAGGAAGGCCAAGTCAAATCTGGTCGGATAACGCCACAAACTTTCTTGGTGCCCGCAATCAGCTTCAGGAGTTGAAGCGTCTATTTCTGTCAGACACCCACCAGAAAGCTGTGAAGGATTTCTGTTTGGCAGACTCAATCGAATGGCATTTCATCCCTCCACGATCACCTCACTTTGGTGGCTTGTGGGAGGCTGCAGTGAAGACAGCGAAGCATCATTTTTACCGATGTGTTGGGTCCTCCGTCCTAACTTACGATGAGCTTCGCACACTGGTTTGCAACATCGCTGCTGTCGTTAATTCACGCCCTTTAGTTTCGATTTCAGAGCACCCATCAGACATAGACGTGTTGACTCCTGCGCATTTCATCAACGGTGGCCCTCCTTCGTCCTTCAGTGAGCCAAACCTGACAGGGCTCAATTTTAATCGTTTGGATGCTTGGCAGCGCGTAAGCTATCTCCAGCAGGTGTTCTGGACTCGTTGGCGGGACGAATATCTCAACTTGTTACAACAGCGAGCGAAATGGAGAACTTCCAAACCTGGCTTGGCTGTTGGCAACATAGTTCTTGTGAAGGATGAGAATCTACCTTCACTTAAGTGGCCACTAGCCAGAATAATCGAACTTATCCCTGGAAGTGATGGCGTTGCACGGGTAGCCCTACTAAAAACTGAAGCTGGCGAGATAAGAAGAGCTACAAATAAGCTGTGCTTGCTGCCCCTTAGGGATTCTGTTGAAGACTAAGTCTTCAACGGGGGGGAGGATGTTGGGCTCAGCAATCATCGCTTCATTGTAATTAAGAGCGGCAGTTCATAGAATATGTTATCATGTAAGAGAATTTATAACGGAGATCACGCTCTCCCTTTTGCGTTGTCTCTTTCACCCACGCACCGGCTCAGCTTAATCCGCCGGCTCGCGTACATTGTAATTAGTATGCAATTAACTCTTGTTTAGAGCAGATGCTGTGTTAGATTGACTATTACAAACATAGTAGCGGACAGCACGACAGCCTAGTCGCTTGCTCGCGTCTATCACATAAACTCTGTAAACTCAAATAATCGCTAATAAACTAATCACTAAGTAAATTCAATCGTTTAATAATTTAAAGCTATTCGAAAAATCTCGATAGCTCAACAATAATAATAATAATAATAATATTAATAATAATAAAAATAATTATTATTATGGCAAAGAAAGCTTAAAATTTAAATAAATAAAATTGTAATATCACCAAAAGAATATGTGAAAAATATTTATTTCGCAATAAAATCAAAATTAAATCTTAAGTCTTAAGCTTAATAATAACTGCAAATTGCATTGTCTATGGCTTGGTTAATTTTCTCTAAGAAACGACAATATTTATAAATAAATATTTCATGAACGAAAAAATATCTTTATGATATGCATAGCACCATTCGAATTATACTTTGTTTTACTATACACATGTTTATAGATATTCGACTAATTATAACTGTATATATTGTATATATTCAGAACAACAGAGTATCTTTAATTACTACACATTTCTATACACACATGATTGTATATTTGACCAATAAAACTCTCTGTTCTCTGGGTTTAATTTATTAAAATTTACATATACTTATAAAATTGAATTGTTTTAACTTTTAATAATTTACTTTTGATTATGAATTACTAAAATTGAGGTCTGTAAACCTGTGTGAAATTTGTGAGGATTATCGCACTTGAAACATTTCCCAAATATATTTACAACATGTTTGCCTAAAGCAAATGAGTCTAATATATAAATAAACAGATTTATTAAATAAAACAGCACACAAAGTAATTTCAAGTCAAGCTAAATTAATTAAGTTGTAGCATAAGCTAGCTGGAATTAAATGAGAACAAATATATCATAATTTACCTGGTATAAATTGAGTTAATAAGCGACAGGGTAGATTCGAGTCAACTTAACTTATATAACAGAAACAGACTCTAGTTCGTCTAACTTGACGAATAATATTTAAATTATGACATGACTAAGAGACTTTAGAGACTTTTATTATTTTTATTATATTTACGTTTTACTTAAATTGTAGACTGCTTTATAGATCATAATTCAGCCAAAAATAATATCTCGTAGATGCTCTTGTCTCTTGACCCCGTCAGTATTCATATAGCCTATTAGTGTGTCAATACAATCGCCTCTGTTGGGGGAGTTATTCCAACTGAGATGCATCCACCCAACTTTGGACATCTCCAACAATGTTTCCTCCTGATGATATCGTAACTTTTGCCAAAGCAACATGGAGTAAGCGCCACAAAAACTTCGACGTCATTGGGAATTGAGAAAGTTTGAACACTTTAAGATTTAGTCCGCTGGATTGCCGGATGGATGCTTCGCCCCTTTTATGAAACTCGAACTCGAACTAACTACACTTTAATGTAATTCATACAATTTCCATTTGTCTAAGCATCCATTAATCATTCGCACGCTGCTGCGCACGAGCAGCCGAGGGCTGGGCTCGGTTCGGGGTGGATTGAGCAGCTTCCCAGCCCCGAGCCCCGCTGGCCGTCGAGCGGATCTCCAAATTTGAGGCTTTGTTTACGTGTGACAATCAGGCGACAAGTTGGAAATCAAAAGCATCGACCCCTCCCCTACTCACCACTCTCCCCCAGCCGTGGGAGCAATGCCAACTAAAATTTATTCATTTGGCCTGACAACTTTTGGAGCTGGCCAAAAAAAAAAAAAAGAGATGAGAAGAGAAGAGAGGAGAGGAGAGGAGAGGAGAGGCGAGGCGAAGTGAAATAAAAGAACTCAATGGTGGCCCTTTGTTGGCATTGCGGTTGGCGAACTTATTAGGCGCAGTGAAGCATGCGCTGCAAATTGGTACACCTTGACGCTTCAGTGGATCGGGGAGAACGTGCGCCACTACGCACGGCCATGGCGAAGACAAAAGGCGGCCAAAAGGGCATCAATCCAAACGGGGCTCACACACACACACACACACACACACACACACTGGGATACAGAAAGTTTCTTGGCTATCTGGCAGATACTTAGCGGCGATAAAGACAACGCGCTTGATTATGAAACGATTCATGGCTCTGGAATTTATTTGTTTGGTAAATTTATTTATGAGCTTGTTCGACTGCACAGAAACAAAGAAAGACAACCCACAGGCCCAGCAAAATCACTCAAGTGCAAACGGAAACGGGCATCCAGAACTTGGTCCTGCTGCTGCTGCTGCTGATGCCGTTTCTGTTTCTGTTTCTGTTTCTGTGGCTGGGCAACGTCTGTCTGGGCCGGGTCCGGCAGGAAATCAGCGATTAAACAAGCAACTAACCAGCAGGCACTTCAAATCTTCGCCTGCGGCTCGCGTCCATCTCCAGCTGGAAGTGTGTAATTTTTGGTATTAATTGCTCCGACAAGCAAAACTTTGCAGCTTCCAGCTTTCGGTTATCGCCAGCCCGGCCGCTGCTTAGAAATAATTGTAGTATCGTCTTGTAATTGCTTGCAGCGACAGTGACAGCCACTTGCCACGCCCACTGGCCACAGCCCGAGCCAATTGACAGTCGGCTGTTTCAATAATTCTGCTTCTGGTTGCATTGCGAGTCTTGAAGGCCTCAGCTGGAGCTGCATGAGTTGGGCACGTTTATTTGCACTCCAGTTGATAGAGGCAGAGCGGGGCAGGGCAGAGCTGGGCTTCTGGGCTGGGCACATATTGCCCGTGACCTTTTTGCGACGGCGATGACGACGCCCAGAAATTTATGCTCATATGGCGCCTCCGATAAGATCTTCGGTTGCCTCGTGCCGCGGGCCGAGAGTAAATTTGCCTCTGCTCTTGTGCGTAGACGTGCTGAAAGTCCTGGCGCAAATAACACCAACACCAACAACAGCAGCAGCAACAGCAACAACAACAACAAGGACATGTTTTGTATGTCGCTGAAAGCATTATCAAATATTATGCATATTTTGTGAGCTCTAATATACATTTTTTCCCTCATGGAAATTGTTGTCGCTGCTCCGCCTTTGAGTGTCTACAAAGTTTGTTTTATCTCATGCATAAATCAGTCGGCGTAATATAAACAAGTAAGAAGGCTCCAGTCGAGACTGCTCGACTAGGAGATACCCTGAACCCTCCAAGCTGATATTCTAATCATTCTGCACTTCTTTTATGCACACATACATACACATGCATCTACACGCACGCACAAGCCTGCGCTCTGCTAACTGCGCAGTAAGCAGCGACTGCGCTTGGGCTGCGCTGCAGTGTGGGCAATATTATGAGAATTTATTTGTTGAATAATTTCTTTTGTAGACATACGATCTTAATGAAACTTTTAGAGTGTAATCATATGGTGAATATATGTGTACATTCCAAAGCACAAGTCTCTAGTATTTGAAATGCGTTTTTTACAAATTGGGGGAAACGGGGGCGTGGTATCCAAAATCTGTAAATCACAAAATCTTTGTATCGATTAAATTTATATACAACGCAAATTTGAAGACTCCAGGTCTAAAAGTGTTCAAATTAGGCTTCAAAAACAAAATCAATTTTTCGATTATTCTCGATAAAAAAGTTATCGGACGATTTATCGAAAAAATAAAGCAAACTCGTACTGCGTATGGTACTCACGAGTATGCATGCCAAATTTCAGCTCTCTAGCTCTTATAACTTCTGAGATCGACGCACTCATACGGACGGACAGACGGACGGACGGACGGACGGACGGACGGACGGACGGACAGACGGACAGGGCTATATCGACTCAGCTCGTCACGCTGATCAAGAATATATATACTTTGTGGGGTCTGCCACGCCTCCTTCTGCCCGTTACATACTTTTTCACAAAACCATTATACCCTGATTTCCCATTTTCAATGGGTTCAGGGTATAAAAAAAAAAAAAAAAAACTCTTTGCGAATATGCGAAAGTGTG
The DNA here is from genome assembly GCF_018153725.1 of Drosophila mojavensis. Taxonomy (NCBI): domain Eukaryota; kingdom Metazoa; phylum Arthropoda; class Insecta; order Diptera; family Drosophilidae; genus Drosophila; species Drosophila mojavensis. The sequence continues at coordinate 1,303,323 of NW_025318726.1, read as the reverse complement.
GGGCCTTAGATTTCATACACACAAAATGCTGGCACGGGCTTCAGCCAACTCGATGGCCTGTCTGATAGAGAAATTGAAATTTGAAATTTGAAATTCGCTAGAGCCAACGCACGCTGGCAGATTTAGGGTATTACACATTCGCATGGGATTATAAATTCAGATAGATAATCAAATTGTTGTTTACAGCCCAACCTGTTAAATATCAAATGTAGAGCTACATATTAAAAGGCGTCGGATGATGTACGAAGAGGAAGCTCCATAAAAGAAGTCAAAGGAGTGTTTTGAGAAGTGGAATCGGAGTGCGCCTGCCTGCCTGAAAAAAATAAATAAATAAAGTAAAATCGGGCTATAATTTAAATAGTTAGCTCATAACCGTACCGTACGGATGCTGTAGGCGGGGTCCTTCTAACCATATTCTAAGGTACTTTAAATTTCTCACGAAAGACTCCGTTTTCATTAAGTATCAATAATTGCATAGTTCATTTTATTAGCTATATATAAATAAAATGAAAATTCGAAATTATATTTTTGAAAATTTATTTTTTATCATAAGATTTTGAAAATGGCTTAAGTATCAAACGATTTAGAGGTGGCTCAAGCTTACGAAATTTAATTTACATAATTATACATCTACATATATGTCATATCATTGCGATATTAGACTGTTGTTGAAGTTGCAATTTGATTTCTTGATACAGCAGTGTTGAGAAAGACTGGCAATTCGTGTTAATCGATTGATTTAGTATTGTAGTGCAATAAAAGCATACACTGTCACTAAGAAAGAGACAACAATAGCAGTTGGTGAACGTAGTCCCGGTTGTCGCTGAGTGAGAGAGAGACGACTAGTTATGTAATTTACACAGAGTCACTGTGCTTTTAATGAACGAGATATGCGACTAGAGTTAGAGGTTTTGACAGTAGAAGAGATCACACTTGGTAAAAGACTATTGAACAAGAAAGAGCTTAGCGACACCGGGAATTCGTTGGTACGCGCAGCCAAGATAGAAAACAAGAATGAGAAGCCCATCGCCCCGATATACATATATCACCTATTTCACTCCAGATTTTATACAAACTATCGTAATTTGAGTGGACTGAGACAGTAGACAGAGTTACCACAGTCAGCTGGCAGAGTTATGGCAGAGGATGAGCTGGATCTTCGATCATCATGCAATTCGAAAAACGTATAGCTTCGAATATAACATAGCTTTAGTGGTGGCTTTGAAAGATAATATCAAATTAAAAGGCCCCATTTGAGACAAAAGCACGCTCAGCTTCATCAGGACAAGGAAAACTAAGGGAAAATTTAATGACGTTTTACAGAACAAACTGAAAAACTATGCAAACATGGAATGAATAGGGCTTAGGTTATCCTGAATTGGCTGTCGTAACTCTTTGCTGTTCTCAGAGAATCAACAGAATGAATGAGGACAATTTTGAGACTGAAGAAAAATCGTATAGTTAACAAGGTATCGATAAATTTGATGACTGATTTAATTGTTGTATTGCTCTCAAAGTCAACTATATTAAATAATACTAACACAGCTTAGCCAATTTCAGTCCATCTATAAATAAGTCTAAAACGTTTTCAGCTCATCTCTTCTATGAATTCGCCCTGCGTAGTTCATGCATATCGCCCATTGAGTGGCAGATGCGTCAGGGTTTGGGCACATCTTTCATGATTGCTGATTGTTGAGATGTGTACTCCCTCTCTATCTCTCTCTCTCTCTCTCTCTCTCTCTGTCTTTCTCACCCTCCATCTTTCATGCTGCCTACTATTTTTAGCAATGCTTTTGATTACAAAGCACTCGTCTGCCGCCTCTAATGACGCCTCCCACACAAATTAAGCTAATGCGACTGTGCCCGGCCAGCTGTGAGCCGAGCCGAGCGGAGTCTAGGCCGGCCTAGCCAAAGGCTGCACTTGTGCCTATGTCAGCCAAATGCAAATGCTAGAGCCTATGAGAAACGAGCCGACGCCAAAAACCAACAATCAAAGGGGCCAAAAGCCAGGGACTGGGACTGTAGTTGCAGCTGCAGCTGGAACTGGAGCTGGAGCTGGAGGTGGGGCACAAACAAACCAGCGACAGTTGACCAAGCCAAAAGAGGCTCTATCCCCGCGCTGTAATTCTCTGTTCTCTGGTGGCATTCGCTTCGTTTCATTCTTGTCGTTGTCGTTGTCGTTCCCGTTCTCGTAGTCGTTTGTCCCTTCATTTTGACACGATAACGCGCACGGCCGCCACTGCAGCCGCTGCTGCCGCTGCTGCTGCTGCTGCTGCTGGCGTTGGCCAAAACAGAGCCAACCATCTTTGGCAATGCGCTGGCGCTCGACATCTCATAAAGTACATGACAGGACATTAGAAAACAGCAGAGCCACCAGCACAACTGCAACGGCAAAGTGAAGCCAGCAACGCCTCCACATGCGCACATGCAGCAGAAGGAGGCGACTGCGGCCAAGTGCGGGTGGCAGAGCTCTGGCTATGGCCAGACCCAGAGCCATAGTCATAGTCATAGCCATATAGCCATGGAGCCTGAGTCTAGTTAGGCTGGATGGTGGGGGAGGGGGGCTGAGGCCGTGTGGCACATGCAAATGCTGCCATGCACTGTTGCCATTGCCATCGCCCCGGCGTTTGTCGTAAACATGAAATGGGTTTATATCGTTTCTAAAATTATTTGACATTTCTTGGACTTTGCGCATTTTTACGAGCTGCAGCGCGCGTCGCGTACATTTGAATGTTGACTTGGACTGGAGGAGCACCCACTCCCCTTCAGCTCCACATCTTTGCCAGCTTTTTGCTGCTCACACAAGGCATATGATTATTAGACCCAGTTAGTATTATATGAGCTGAATTTACATTCCCTTAAGGTTATTATATTCCTACCAAATAATCAATATATTTATGTGAAATTGATCAATTTTGTTTAGCATAACTTTTTTTATGTTTTATATGCATTTATTATTATTAATTATATTATTGATATTATTATTTACCTGCATATAGAAAATAAATGAGAGTAAAGCTAAGCAATATAAATTAGTTTTAAATAAATTTTTATTGATTATGATTTATTAATTTAAAGGCAATTGAAAACTATTTATATATTTAATTTATTAATATTTATACATAATACATTGTGAATTATAGCGTATGTAAATGCAAGTCATACTATATTAACAGGGTCTAATAATCATGTTAAAACTGAACAAAGGCATACACAGTGATGGGGTAAAAGTCTGTCCAAAAGAAAAAAGAAAAATAAATATTATATTTCTGAATTTCCTAGTATCAAACAGGTGCGACATGTGAGCTGCTCTGTCTCTCTGCCTTCATATAATTATTATTAGATCTAGTTAGCATAGTATGAATCGTATCATATTCCCCAACATCTAGTTAAATGAATACAATTTAATTAAATTATTGAAATTGGTTTTTATGTTTTTAATTACAGTATGTAAGAGATTACTTTCGGGGTTTTTATATAAATTTTGTTTATATATATACTTACCGCTAGTCTATTGCCGCTCACTGTGCGAAATGTGAACCACTCTGTCACCGTTTCTATAAAATGCAGAGTATAGAAAGAGTCGAATTTACTTACTCCTAAATTCAATTGAATTTTCAATGTAATTTAATTCTATTCATAATATTCAAGTAAAGTTACCTGTAGATAACTTGTTCAGATTTATTATAAATGCACATATATATTCTCGTTGGCTAGTGTATTACCTGTTCGGAGTGCGCAATGTGAACTGCTGTGTCGCTCGTCGCTCTGTTTTCATGTTTGTTTGTTCATTTGAGTTATTGTTTGGGCGCTTTGTTGTTTGCTGTGTCGTTGTCGTCGGCGCCGAAGCCGACGTCAGCGTGGACATGAGGCGAGGACTTCGTGGGCGTGACATGCTCCGGGTAGCTGCTGTGGCAGACGTTGACAAGAAAACGCCATTTTGTGATTGAATGTCACAGAAAAGGCAACAACAAACAGGAATCGCATTCGCATTCGTTTTCCCATTCGCTTTCGCATTCGCATTCGCATTCGGAGTGCATGGAGTGTTGGCCATGTTGTCGTCTTTGCCAACGGCCGTTTGCCCTTTGGGAAAACTTTGCATGCATTTGGCTTATCAGCTGGCACAGGAAAATGGCCAAAAGGGCAGCTCAAGCAGCCAATCGCAGCGGGCAGCTGCTCAGCTGCTCAGCAGCTCCGCAGCTCAGCTGCAAGAGGGCAAATGGCCAACAACACAGCAACGCGCCAACTTGGACATGCGCGTGCCCAATCTGGCATGCAAATGCGTCGCTTGCATTCGCCTGCGACCCACTCTCGCTCCCTCTCTCCCTCCCTCTGTCTCTCCCTCTCTCTTTCGCTCTCGTGCTCGTTGGCTGGCCTGGAGATGGCGCAAAATGTTTGCTTGGCACGCAACATGCAAACATTTTTGAGTTAAGTTCGCCATGGAACGAGCGCTCCTAAGTGCATATGGCACACACTACGCACTTTTGACTTCTGATAGTGTTAAATGCCACACACACACACACACACTCACACACGCACTCATACAGCTACAACAACGACATGTCAGGCGACAGTCACTAGGCAAAAGCAACCGCAATTTCTTTTTAGACACGTCTCGGCCTCAATGTCGCCACATGCAGATATGACTGCAGAATTATTACGGCCACAGCAGTTGCAAGACTCCATCCAGCTCCTCACTCCATTTTGCATGCATGTCTGCATGTGTGTGCGCGTTTCTGTGTGTGAGGTTGGGGTGCATGTTTTGAGCTGACGATGGTAAATGGCGCCACAATTGGAGTGGGCGGCTAAACACTGCACTGGAGCGGCGACAAAAGTGCAAAGCCCAAAGTACGAAGTCCCCAAAGTGCATATTGCATTTCACTGAGCCGAGCAAAGCAATGAACTCTGCCTGACTCGAGTTGTTTATGCTGAATGGCTGGCAATTTGGTCAGGTTGACTGGTGGATCTATGTTTAGTGAGCGACAGAGCTCAAATAGCATAAATATGTTTATTAATAAAATTTTTAAATTAGTAACTTGGTATATTTATTAATAACTTTTTCAATGAATGTTCTTGAAATAAAGTTAAGTATAAAGTTACGATTAACAAAATATAAAAAAATATATATAGCAAGCAAATGAATTAGCTGCGCCTTTTCCCTAGAGCGGATTCTACTGTATTTATGAATGGGCTCATTAATACATTTTGAAAATAAGATCAATAAAATTTTCTGACAGCGCGGTTTGTAAGGATTCCAAAAATAAATACTCTTTCGTGATCAAATGGGGTAAAATATCCAGCTATAACTCGTTATGGTGTTTACCTAATATACCCAAAAATGCGAGTACAGAAGTTCAAAGTGTACTAATATGCCCGCTCCTCTAATTTCATAATGTACTCAAATGTCTAACAAATATTAAGACAGAGATAAATTATGTTTGAGAGGAGACACCTTATGTTTCACTCAGTTGAATGAGATACAACACTCTAAGCTTAACTCAGATTTATTATGTACATACATACATCACTGACCTCTTTTCTTTCTCTTAGCATCTTTACAGTAATGGGAGATGTTTAGAGCAGCACGAAGGACCAGATAAATGAGTTGCAGCGATCATAGCAGAGCTGATTATCGCGCAGAGCAAAGGGTTTTATTTAAAATTGAATAAATATTGAAATAAAAACATACCTAGTGTCATGAACACTTACTACTACTTACTTACTTACGATGCAGGCAGCAGGAGGTGGCTGTCAATAATATTCTTCTGCATGAACATACAATATTAATAAATGTTTCAAATGTGAAATTAATGATTGAGAAATGAAAATAAATATGTTACTCATCCAACATTGAGTGCTCAATTAATGAATAAGCATATGTACTATATAAATATTTGTATTGCATATTGTATAATTGATGCTGCTTTAAAAAAAAGTATTACTAATTCAATTGTGCAAAGGTAAATATTTTTAGGGTGAAAATTAAATAATGGGAAACCGATTGTCTCATATTTAACTTCGATTATCTTCCAACTAATCGTATTACTTTCAACTTTCTTATGTTAAATTTGATAGCATATTCTGTACGTTTATTCTTTATTTTGTATTCAAAAAGAAAATCCGTGAAAAGTGTATTTAATTGCCAGTTGCTTGCCTCAAAGTTGTTGGGCACACAGTTTGTCATTTTAAGTGTAACGAATTGCTGTTAAATCAAGTTATTTGTGCGTGTGCGGATGTCTTTTTAATTCGCTGAAAAATGCCTACAGAAATAATTAAAAATTTAACAATTGTCGCATGTTGCACAAAATAATTGACAAATTTTCATATTTAATTGAAGAGTGCACAGCTGTGGCAATGGCTGCTGTCACAAGGGGCTGCCATGGCTGAAATTCATAAACAATGCAGAGAGTGTGTGTGCGAGTGTGTGTGTGTGTGAGTGAATGTGCATTCATATGAAAGCCATATATTCACGCACACAGCTGCAGTTGAAATGACAGGCGAGCAGACGAGCAGATAGACGGACGCGCCGACAGACAGAGACAGAGCTAAAGACTATTGGACAGAGAAACGGAATGACCAAGGCTGAGAGGCAGATTGGAATGGCGAATGGTGAATGGGGAATGGGCAATGTGGATCTGGATGTGGATGTGGATGTGGATGCGCTTTGTGGCAAATATTGCAAAATTAAGCAGAAAAAGGCGAATTGTGAATTGTGAAAAATGCTGACGTCTGATTTGTGTCGACATCGAGCTTCAGTTGCGGTTCAGTTTCCAGAAAAAGCGCTTTTATTATGCATTATTATTATTATTATTTGGCGAGTGGGCGTGGGAAGGGAGAGGTGCAGCAGCAGCAGCAGCAGCAGCAGCAGCAAATGCAGCTGCCACTGCAAATGAAATGCATGCACACAAATGCATATGCATAAATAAAAATTGAAAAATTATGTGCATTATATTAAAAAGGCAAATAAACGACAAGCGGAAACGAAGCCATTTAAGTGGAAGTTAACATCCGTCCGACAATGGCCGCCGGTCAGCAAAATGAATAGCAAACATGGCCCCACCCCCTGCCCGGAGACCAGCCAGACCTTTGGAATAAAATAATATTGCATTATTATTTGTGTATTGTCTCTGTTAGTGGGTGTGTGTGTGAGTGTGTGTGTGTGAGAGGGGATGCGGGCTGTGTGGAATATAATCGGACATTTCAGTTGTCATTTCATTGTCGTGTTTGTTGCTGTTAATGCAAAAATAAAAAGCCACCACAAGCCCCAACCACAGGCGGCCCCTTCCCGACCGGCCAACCACATGCGAATACCGCGAGCGAGCTGCGGGAGTCCTGCTGCAATTTGCCCAACAACTGGCCACAGTCCGCAGTCCGCAGTCCGCATCAGCGTTGTCCTGCGCGAATTTCATGCCACATTTACTGCCGCCTCATTATAGCGGAGCGGAGTCCGTTAGCCCGGCCCGAGTCCGTTAGACATGCGACATGCAACTAAATTTTAATAGCGCTCATGATTTCCGAAAATTGAAAATAAATTAGTTGTATATCATTTTTCGTTGGCCCAGCCTATTTTGTCTATTTTGTCTATTTTTCATTTTTTCCTTCGACTGTTCGCTGTTTGCATAATTAAACTCTGGCGCATATCCTGCAATCAAATGAACATTTCTAGCCCGCCAATTGCCACGACCCGTCAGAGGTCGTGGAGAGGGTCGCGGCAATGCAATGCAGTGCAGCAGCTGAGCGTGTATCGTATACCCTATAAAATTCATATAAGCCGGGAGTTTAAGTGAAGTATGGCATATATAAAACTGTATATATTTTACTTTTGTGAAGCTATTCCTAAGATCTGTAGTTATTTGAAATGAGCCATTGAATTGGTTATTTGTTGAATATTTATGTAGGAATTTTACAATTTTCTCTCAATAATAAACTACAACTTTATAATATTATATTACTTTGTTATTAAATATTAATTTCAGTTAATAATTTAACTATTATTACAGATTATTTTCAGTTAAATTATTAAATTAAATTGACGCAAAACGTGATTTCAATGATGCGATCAACTGTCTTATCTATTTAAACTTCTCTCTGACGTCTGTTTTTCCATTATTTTCTCTTCTTTCCAACCGCCTTCTTCAGATTTCCCTACTACTACACTCCTCTCTTGTTCTTCTACCTTTTTATCAAAGGTTCAGCTCAGCTCAGAGCTTGACTCTCTAGTTCATTTGCCATGGATATCATACTTTTCGGAATCCCACATTTACAAAGGCCAAACAAACTGTGTCTCAGATTTTACTCTTATATTTTTGCAGTTTATTGTCTACGACTATACAGCATATTTAGCTCAAGCCCTAAGCAACTTAGTTGACTAGACCATCTGGTTATTTTTTGTAATCTATCTTCAATTTACTATTATTATTAATATGTGTTAAGTCCTTGCCATTATTATTACGTATCTTAACACACTATTACAATATAAATTTTATATATTACTTATCAAAACTAAGAGTTGAACCAAAGCATTGAAATTGCAAAAATATGAGAATTATATACTGCATCACTTTCCCAATCATTTTGAAATCTCATTTCATTTGCTTAAGTTCCAGTACTTTGAGTATATATCCATAATTTTATATAGTTTTTGAAATATACAAAGTAGAAAAGAAAAGTTTTTTTGTACAGCCAGTTTCGTTTCCTTATAAGTCGTTTTGCAGGAGGTATTCATAAAATGCTCAACATGCCCAGGACTGCATCATCGTATTTTTGAATACTGAACATATCCGTAATATCATAATTCTATTCTCTACACAGTCCTCTACAGTTCAGCTTCAGTCGTACACTCCCTGTCAGATGAGTCTCAGCTATTTTCGGCTATCATGGCCATATCTTGCCTGAAATAGGCAACGTCTCTCTCTGTGAAATTGTCCACATTTCGTTCATTAAACGAATTTGTTTGCTGCCTAATTAGCAACGCATATTTAAATAATTCCCTATTTGATAAGCAGACATTTTAAACTTGAGCTGTCAGTTAGCGTTAAAGCGTCATTTTGTTTGCATGCCAATTGTGCCGGCTCCTGCTGCTCCTCCCCCTGCTCCTCTTTGAACGAATGCAGTCCGCAGTGAAACCCAATATATGTATATATGTATATATATGGATATATGTGCGATAAATGCCGAGAAGTGCTAAATTATTGCCGATTCAGTTTTTAATTTGTGCAGTTTTGTTGGCATTTTCACAAATAAATGCAAAAGTCAGAGGCTGCCATTGTTGTTGTTGTTGTTGTTGCAATTGTTGTTTATTCTTTATTTGTCGTTTGTTACGGACAAACTTAATTGACTGTTTCAGCTTTTCCATACTCTCCAGCTTCGATTTCTCTCTCTCTCCTTCTCTTTCTCTCTCTCTTTCACTCTCTCCACTCGTTGTGGGCTTTTCAAATTGTCAATTAAGTTTTATTTAATGACATTTGCCAGCGCCACTTTTGAGGTTATGTACGCAGCGCAAAAGTATGCAACGGTAATTGTAATTGCGCTTGTCGGCCGCCATTTTGAATTGTATTTTTAGTTGGCACCTACCCCCCTGCCCCTACCCACCACAACCCCCTCACTGCTCACAACAATGGCGGCTGGCAGCCAAAAGGTTTGCCAGAGCGCACTGACAGCAATTTATGCAATTTGAGCTAATTAAAAATTAGCGTAGCGGCTCCGAAATTGCGTAAGAAATATGCCGCCACCTGGCGGGCAGCGGCGGCAACTGTTTCGACTTGGGCTGCGACTTCAGTTTCTGTTAAATTTTAATTAAACTTGCAGCTCTGGTAATTAAAATTTGCTCGCTGAGGCTAAGAGCCTTCTGCTTCTTGCCAAACAGATGCCCCTGACCATGTCCCTCCCCTCCCACACACACACACACAGATAGAGAGTGGCCCAGTAAAGCCCAATAAACAAATTCCCTGACATGTTTAACACTTTCCGCTGGCAAAGCACCACAAAAACCGAGCAAAGCCATTGAAGCTATCTGGCCTATGTCAGCGGGCATCTCGGAGACAAAAGGGGCAAACTTTGTATAAATTTCATTTTGTTTGGCGATTAGTGTCGCCTGCCTTGGGGCGGGCTCCATTGTTGAAATTGTTATGCGACCATTAAGACATTTTATAATTCTTTATGGGGCACTGGCCAAGTGAAATTTAACTAATGGAAATGGTCCTAGACTCAGCGGCTGAGTGGCTCAGTGGCTCAGTGGCTCAGTGGTTCAGTGGCTCAGCGGGTGGCCTGAAATATAGGCGGAGTGTCTATTCGAAATTAGCAAATATTCTCGGTTTATCCGCCTCCTGCTCTCGGCCATTATTTTCTTTATCACAAACGCATAATGCGATAATTCGCAACATCCTGAGCGGCATATCAATTTCTTGGCGGAAACGCGCCGAAAAATAAACGAGTATTGTGAAGCACATTCACAACTCAATTATCGCACACACTCACACTCACTCACACACACACACACACACAGGCAGAGTGCGACAGCAGCAACCCCTTCCCGATAAGGTCGTGCCGGAGCTGCGGGGCTGCGGGGAGGGGGTACGGCGAGTAAGGGTGGCGTGATTTACGACACCCAGGCGGCGTCACCTGAGATTAAAAAAGTAAAAAGCTTGTCGAAAGTAAAAAATAAAAGGAAACCCAAAGTAACTTGTGTTCGAGAAATATAAAGGCATTAAAATCACTGACAGGCAAAAGGATTGTGCCACACTCGCAAACACAACCCCACACACACACGCACACACACACTCACTTATGGTTTATACAAGTGCTTCAGCTTCGGCTGCGACTTGCGCTTGGGCTTGGGCTTGGCTTTTGTTGTTGCCACCAAAAAGGGCAACGTCGACATCATTGGCACCATATGTTGTGTAATTTGTGTTATTGCCATATGAAGTCGCACTCACACATGCACACATCTACCTTGACTGTATGTGTGAATGATGTGTGCTTCTGTATATGGCGCTCCTGCTTTGTAGACCCAGCCCGCAGCCCGCAGCCCGCAGCCCGCAGCCCGCAGCCCGCTTTCTTGTGCAATCGATATATACTTAGTTTTGAATTTTAATTCCAATTACTGCATAAAATATTGCATTGCACTTCATTTTAATTGAATTTACTCACACTCACACTCACACACACAAACACGCACATGCTGTGTTTTGCGCATCGTCACTTGTGCGACACGCCCATTTTAGTATTCATATAAATTACTCAACTGGCGATAATTGCGGCCCATCAATCTTGAGCCCATCACACAGCAAAATTGTCAACGCAAAAAGCCTTCTGACATGAGCTGCAAGCCAGCTTCAAGGCCGTCGATGGGCGTGCGGGGGCGCAGGGGTGCACTCTGAAGCGTTCCACGCGAATAGGTATCATTAAGGTCCGTGTTTACAGGTGGCCAATACATACGTATAAACATATATGTATATGCACATATACATATGTAGTTATTCTCTAGTGTTGAACTTCATTATTCTGTCAGAGATGAGTGTTTCTCAATTTGTGGTCTATAATCTACTTTCCGAGATGAATTAAGTTAAATTAGAGCAATCAACGAATCGCTTCAGCTCAATTAACATACAAAGACAATACTCAAAACAAAAGTTAGGATAACAAAAAAAAAAAAAAAAATGTTTTTTTAAATATGTTTAGTATTATATCCTTTAGATAGTTTTGAGTTTGGATAGCTAAAGCGAATATATATTCCAAGTGAGAAGATTTAGATACCAGATACAGATACAATAGAATAAAGACGACCCACGATCTTACGTCGTTATACCCGTAAGACGCTATAACGAAACGGAACCGCTTTCATATAAATTTGTAAGTACCAAAAGAGACATCAGACATCGCTACAGCCTGACTCTACTGTCAGATATTTCCTAATTTGTCATGCTCCTAGTGGACGTATCGAAATCTTAACATTTAACTTAACAATTAAAGTAGATACAGTTAAAAGATACATATCCAAGATATCCTATAGACTTATATACATCCTGAGTGTGGTTTGGATCATAAGTTGTCAGCACTACTATATATCAGGAAAATAACGTTTTTAGTATTTTAAATAATAGCCTATTTCATACACTAGTATTTCTTAATTTGCCATGCCCCTTGTGGGCGCATCGGGAAAATCTTAACGACGAAACAGCCCACAAATATATAATCCCTATTTCAAGTCGGTATATTTAATGGCTAAATGCTTTACTTTTTAAAAAGAGGGACATATAGATTGAGTATAAATAACTGTGCGAAAAGCATGTCTACAGTTTTCCTACAGCTCAATAACAACAAGAGCCATTCTATTCTAGTAACATTGCGGACGGCGTTTCTATTTATACTATCTCACGAAAATAGGTCTAAAATATTTCAACTCAATAATCGATTTTAATAATTTTTTAGGTATAGAAAATATTCTAGCCTCATAGTTCTAATATGCTGTTAGGATCGTGACTCTTGAAGCTTACGTATTATAATAATATTTACTATTTATTTATAAATATCGTCAAAGTTGGTTAAATCTAAATAATGTAGAAAATAATATTAAGAAATCTCGCCAATGTCAGTCAACAGCAATCTTATGAAACCTATTGAGCTGTTGAGCTCTTAAGATTCCAAAGCAATTCCGAGAGAGCCTCTGCGTGTCTCGTCGAGCTCCGTCCGGTCTTTAATCGAAAGCCACATCATTAGATGTTCGTTGCTCTCCGACAGCTGCTCAGGCTTAAATAGCTCGCAACTGTCTTGCAATAAGCCATTACTCAATGCAGAAATCTTATCACGTATCCCAATGTAGTTCCGACTGCGGCTGCGGCTCCAGCTCTGGCTCTGGCTCCGGCTCCGGCTGTGGCTGTGGCTCTGTTGTTTTTCCGCTAGCTCTCCCACCTTGCAGCACGCACATCATTAACAAGGCAGCTTCGTTTCACTGGCAAATTACTCATTAGAAAATTTGTGCGACTGGCAGCAAGAGCAACAGCAACATCGACAAGAAACAGCGACAGCAGCAACATCTAGAACAAGCAGCATCTGGTGGGTGGCAATGCCACCGAATGCCACCGAGCACGTCTAACAGTAAATACAGCACTGTGCGAAAACTACTCAGACTGGTGGGCTAGCCAATCCCAATCGCAGACCCAATATAAATCCGAAAAGCAGCAGCAACCGCAGCAACAGCAGCAGCAGCAGCAGCGACTGGGGACTTTGTCGGCGTCGCAGACTGCGCCAAAAGTCAAATTTTGTAGATTGTAATAAATCAAATAGCAATTACACGAAATTAGGCATGTTTTCTCAATTTTGCACACACACACACATATACAGTCGCACACTCATATGTATGAGCGAGCTGGGCACATGGAGCACGGCTGTGGCATTAATTGCAGCAGCTGGGCAACGGGAAACTGTTCGGCGCGGTCCCCGTTTCAAATTGGTTGAAAGGGTTCAAAATGGCAACTTGAACTTGTCTGGCGGCTGCGGTGGTTGCAATGAAGTAACTGTTCCCAAAGCTGTTGCAGATGAGAAAGATGTTGCTGTTGCTGTTGTCGATGTTGTTGCTGTTGCTGCTGTTGCTGTTGTTGTTGGTGTGGGCGGCAGCATATGTGCCAGCTTTCTAATTATGTAAATGCTGTTGTTGCTGTTGTTGTTGCTGTTGTTGCTGTTACTGTAGTGGTTGCTGCTATTGTTGCTAGCTATGGCAAGGCACTCAGCTGCAGCAGCAACAGCCAGCTGCCCCTCTGGCCATGGCCAAGACACCGACAACAGCGACAACGACGACGGCGACGACAGGCGGCAGACTGAACATGCAGGAGTCGACGCTGCAGCGCGCTGCAGACCAGACCAGATCCGACTCCTTGCGATGCAAAGTGCGTGCTTTGAGCATATTTATCTTATTGCTGCAGCGCTTTGGATTTTTATTACAAATCAATTGAAGCATCATTAGCATAATTTATACAAAGCGTTCGCTTAATGAACGATCGATCGCATGGCCGGAGCCGAGGGCTATTCGCTGCGCTCTGGATGCCATGTCAGCGCTGCTCTCTGTGCACGCTCACGAACCGAACGGAGCCGACTCAAGCTGAGCTTCACAGAGCTATATCAACTCATGGTATTAGCTCTCTAATTGTCGAACTATATAACCTGAAGAGATATCACAAATAGTAGTACCTCGGCTTTCGTCTGTCGTGGAAAGCCCTCAATGTGGAATTCGGAGCACAGTGCGCCAGGTCGTTCGTCTAACCCCCGTTGCAGAAGTCCAAACGAGCGCCTAATCACGATCATCAGTCAAATTGCAAATCCGCCGCTCGAACGGCGCCCTGACAATTGTAGTTGTCTTGTCTCGGGCCGTCTGGCGTCTTGGCCTGGGCCTGGGCTTGGGCTTGGGCTTGAGCTTGGGTTGGGACTGGGGACTGGAGACTTGAGACTTGGGCTGGCAGCTTGTCGCTTTCCTGCGCCCATATCTTGAACAGCGATCGGTCACGTATCGCCCGCTGCATTTTGTGGCCAAATGTAGCGCCAATTGCTACGCATTTGCGAGCACCGAGGCGCCTATAACAAATGCCAATCGTGTCGTGGACGACGCCAGCGATATTTAATTGTTTCTGCGGCGGCAACTTATCGGGGAATTCCAATCGGAATTTGTAATTTCTGCAAGGCCTCTGCCAAACGCCAGTGGCTCCTTGTCTGATGAATGTCACTGCAGAATGCATAAAGACCACAGCAGCTGCTTCTACTTCTCCTGCTTCTCCTGCTTCTCCTGCTTCTGCTGTTGTATGCAAATATGAGAGACAAAGGCAGCAGCAGCAGCAGCAGAATCTGAAAAGCATATGAAAAGTTGGCCAACTGTAATTACCGGCCCCAGCCACAGTGACAACTTTTTCACACCTGTTAAAACAAGTTAATTAGCAGCTCGCAAAAATACATACATATACACGTATGTGTACATGTATAAGTGAATAGTAAAAAATCCAAAAAGAAAACAGAAAAAAAAAAAAAAAAAACTAAATAAATTGTTATTAAAACAAAAAGTGAAACAACCAACACTGAGAGCTGGCTCGAGCCTATGGGAAAGTTTCTAATTAAATGATTGTCATCTGCTGTGCGCGCCTGGCCAGCGCTGACCACCACCGAGCAAAGCAGATGAGCGCCAGCAGCAGCAGCAGCAGCAGCAGCAGAAACAGCAACAGCAAACAGAAACAGAAACTTTTGTCATTATGCAGCGAGTGCTAAAAAAATAACAAACAACAACTGAAATTATTAGCCAAGATGGGGCTGATGCCGATGGAGGCGATGGAGGCGAGGCGAGGCGAGGCGAGTTGTTGGCCAGCGCGCCACATGTTGGTTTTTGCATGGACAACAACATAATCTCGTATAGAGCTTGAGCGCATGTGTGTGTGTGTATGTGTGTTTCGCTGGCAATGAGGTCATCTTCATCATCATCGTCATCATCATTGCCACTATTATCTGCAATAGCAGCAGTAGCATACATCATCTGTAATAAAGTGCCAAAACAAAACAGCAAAACGAACAAAAAAAGAAACATTAAAAAATATCCAAATAAAACTAGCTTTGCCTTCAGTTGTGGCGCTACAAGGTGGCAAATTTAACAGCCACGCCATTTAATAAATAATAACTAATGGAAAATATGTGAGCTTTGGCAACCATGCCATCTTAATTAAGAGCCAGCGGAATCGCTCAGATCTGCGGGTAATTAAGCTTATCAGAGAATCCTCGCGAGGAGTCGTTGGAGCGGTTGCTAGATGCATTAAACTCTGAGCAGGTTTTTGATTAACGATTTTCTGATTGGAGTATACTGGTTAATTATCATACCTCCATTTGTACATCTATCAATACAGCAAGCCTATGCATTTGCATTTAAAGGAAAGATTTAAGAAAGCTTTATGAGGCGGGACAAGCATTACTTGCAAGCTGATAAGAGCTCGATTGGCATTTTATTTAATCTCTAATACGCTATTCAAATTAGTTTTTAATTACGCGA
Source organism: Drosophila mojavensis (assembly GCF_018153725.1). Lineage (NCBI taxonomy): Eukaryota > Metazoa > Arthropoda > Insecta > Diptera > Drosophilidae > Drosophila > Drosophila mojavensis. The sequence continues at coordinate 1,287,308 of NW_025318726.1, read as the reverse complement.
ATAAATTTAAAATATGCTCGAACAATATTCAATTAAGAAAGCATCAAATCGACAGGCAGAAAATTTTTTCTGAATTTTTTTCTGAATAATATTTCCAAGGGAGATGTGGAATTTTAGGATTAGATCCATAGGACAATCGAAATTATGTGAACGAAATTTCCATAATATTCGTCTAATTATAAATAAATATTATCGAATAAATATATAATATATATTATCGAATCACAATATTAATCATTACCTTTTTATAGTTATGCTAGAATTGTGTTGTTTGCTCTTTATGTCTACATAGATTATTATATTATATACAATAAGTGTAATATTAAATTATTATATTTTTGTACTATTTTATAATATTTTATCCAATGCTGATACTGACCCATTAGTGTAATGAAAGTTAGTTTTAGATAGACCTGATATGAAATTGTGCTATTTTTAGAAATTTTTAGTATCAGCATATATAAACTAAGTCAATATTTTAGTATTAAAGAAGAGTTTGATTATTTAATTTTCATTTTAAACTTTATTTCAGTTTTTTTTTTTATTTATTTATTAATTTTTTTTTTTCATTATTTATGTTATGTAGAAAGCAATTCATATAGAGTTTTTTCCATAAAAATGAAAATATGTAGCTTACTGCTAAAAATAATACACACCCACACATATTTAAATAAATTAAATGCCTTGTCCGATTTATCGTTGGAGCCACTGTAAATAGACCTGTAAAAGACCTGTTTTATCGATCGATGGGGAAAAAATCAAATGAAGCCACTATCATCTGTATTAAATTCTGCCTCGAAAGTTTACCGTTTACCGTTTACTAGCAATGACATCAGCTTCTGTGTATGGCTCATTGACTTAACTTCACATGACCTTTGGCACTTGGTGCACTTAGTCCATATATATACATATGTGTGTATATATATATCTCCCTTTTAGACTCCCACAGCAAGTTTTGTATTCAATTAAAGTTCTGAAATTTGGTGCATTGTTGGGAATGCGACCTATCCTCAATCGTCATTCCGCTTGCTTTTCATTAAGCTAAAAACAATTGTTGGCAAACAAAGAAGAAGAAGGAAAAGAAGAGGGGAAGCGACAGCCTGAAGGTTGTGAAAAACTTCTGGGACAGCGGAAAATCGATGCATTTCGAATGGAGTTGAGTTCATTAAGCGGCCGTTGAATTGCAGCACGCAAAAGTGAAACTTGCCAATCGCCAATCGCTGCCATCTGCGGGCGTTGGCGGTGGGCGTGGTGCTATCATTGCTGTTAGTCGACGCTGAGCGAGAGCGGGAGAAGGGAGAAGGAGAGCTGGGCAAAAGGAAACCCAGAAAACAAGCAACTACAACGAAAGCAAATCAACCAAAAAAGGGTTAAAAAAGCAATAAATAAAACAAGCATCGACGGCGACAGCGAAGCTATTTGCTGGGACAGCCAGCATGAGGAGTGGCAGGAGTAAGAGCAGGAGCAGGGGCAGGGGCAGCGGCTGCTGCAACCCTGTAACAGGCAAATCGCCAAACGAATACCGTGGGGATGCTGCTCGGCTGTCTTCTCTGTGTGCTTTTTGTCATACGGCGGGCCCATCTACAAACCCCTCTCCATGTGTATGTGTGTGTGTGTGTGGCATTTTCATTTTGTAAATTTGTTTTGCTTGTTCCGTTTGGCTTCATTTCCGTTTCCTCACCCCCGCACCAGCACCCACACTCACTCAGCCACTTTTAATGGGAATGAGCAAAGAAAAAAAAGAAGAAGAAGAAAAAAGTGAGCAGAGCTGCTGATGTCCTGCTCCTAATCATATGGTGTCGATAAGAAAGTGCGTGTGAAAAGGGTTTTTGGCTGCATAAATTTGAATTATAATATTGCAATGCTCAGACGAAGCTGCAGACTTGACAGGCAACAGGGAAGGCGGGACAGCAGCTCCGTCTCCTGCTCCAGCTCCGCCTCCCGCTTCAGCTGCGTTGAACTGGTCAGGGCGCTTGCTGTGTGCAATTTGTGTGCGGAATATGTTCCGGCATATATTATGGAGATTTTTCTTTCTTTCCGGCTGGAGCGCTGCCTGCCAATGCATGATATAGTAGCTCCGGCTCCACTCACACACACACACACACACGCACAAGTGTATTCGTGAGACTTGGAAGTATCCGTGTTCTCATATCCTAGTGGGGATTTGCCTAAATCAAAAGTGCGTGCTTTTGAATTTATCAAGGTGCTGGCGCTGTCCGCCGTTGACTTGGCCCGCCCCGTGACTTGTTTGTTTGGCTAGCTGCGGTTCGAGGATTCCGGGCGGGTTTTTCGGTTTGTTTTGTTTGGCAAACGCCGTGATTTATGGCCTCGAAAGTTTCTGGCGTTTGTTATGGAACTCAGCGCGTGCCAAGACTTGGATTAGGGATCGTGCTGGGCCGCAGCCCACTGGCGGGGTGGCTGCTGGTCAATCCAATTCATATACAGCACATATATATATACATCTACATATATGTAGATATGTACTTGGACAATTTGTATGGGCTGTGGCCAGCTTAGCCCCGTCGAGCCGTTTGCCATTCGGCGACCAAAAGTGCAAAACATGACATTTGGCGTTTATGTTAATCACCTGCGTGAAAGCCTGGGCAGCTGCAACTAGAAGGAGTCATCGGCATAGCCATCGCCATGTTCTACACCAATGTTGACAATGACAAATACGCACACGAGCCCCAGTCGCAGCCATAGTCGCAGCCAGCACGCAGCTAATATATGCAAAAGAAACCATGCGGAGGACCGAGAGAGATTTGCAGTTTTTGGCTAGCAGGAAAACGCAGCTAATGAGTTGAATTGAACATCGCTTGAGAACTCATTAAACGCACTCTGCAGCCGGCTAGCGGCCAGAGTCGCTGATAATGATGAATTTCCATAAGTCGCCAAGACGCGCCACAACCACATCCACAACAACAACAACAACAAGAGCAACAACAAGAAGAGCAACAGCAACAGCCACAGCCACAACAGAACGCGACTCGCACATTAATCTTCGCCAGACACGGAGCTCCGATGGCTATGGCGGTTGTCGGTCCTCGGTTTGGCGGTTGCTGGCGACTGCATCTCTGCCTTGTGGCCATTAGGTTGTTATTGTTGTTATTGTTGTTGTTGTTGTTGTTGTGGCTGTTGCCCGCTGTTGTGTTGACATGCGTATGTGTTGTTAATTGCGAAAAAAGGATTACAGGCAGACGGTGCGACGACGCGTCGTTGCTTGCTCGTTGAAGATTACACGAGCAGCGTTTAGAAAGCTGAACTGCATAAATAGGTCTTGAGATTAGCATATGCATACTGGCCAGCCAGGCGACGTATCTAAAAGACATCGATATAAAGCGGCGTTCGAAATTGCCAGACATCGAGCAATAGAAATGAAACATTTCAAGTGGAAAATGGAATGTGAACAGATGAAATTGTCTGGGCTATTAATTTGCTTTAATTTACTTATTTTTGCTGATGAAATTGTCTAGGTTTTTATACTCATTTACGAAAGTGAAATGAGGTTTTGTTTTATTTGCTCTAATTTACTTATTATTATTTACAGCTGAATGCTGCATATATTAGACAAATATATTGCTGATGGAAAATGTATGAATAAACTAGGTTTATTAATTAGAATTATATAATGAATAATAATATTACAAGTACATTTGTCTATTTGCCTGATATGAATTTCATTTTGTTTATAAATCATTCATTTAAATATAAAATAGAATACAATAGATTTAAACATAAATTGCCTGTATGCTATGCAAATAAGAACACTAATTACAACTAGGAATAAATTATTATAAAGACACTGTAATTAAGACCAATGTGAAAAGACCAAAAGACTTAAAATGATATGAAATGAAAATGATATGAAATCATGTATCACAGTGTGGAGCTTATACTCATTTTCAGAATGATTGATTCAATTGCCCCTTTGAATGCATTCAAGCAGATGCATAGATGTGTTCATCACACTTACCAGCTGGATTTATTTAATTTTTTTTTAACTAGATATTGACATGATCTCTCGCCTCGTCTAGAAGAACTACAACAAATTACAAAACGTAGTAGACTGAAAAAGCATTTACAGATGCAATTATAAAGTATATTATATGTATTTTTATTATTTTATTATTATTTCAGTAGAAAATCCACGGCTAAAAAATAAATTTGTAGCATAATTTGTATATGATTATTAAAAAATTTTCAAGGCAAATAAAGCTCAATAAAAATAAAATAAAAATTATATGTATATGTATAAAAAACTAAAATATAAATGTATTTTACTTATGAATATATTGTTTATATTCTTGAATCGCATTATACGGCAAAGATGATTGAGATACAGTAGTCAGTTATAAATTCATAAATATTCATCTCTCTACACGACAAAAGAGTGAAACTTGTTTGCCCTTATAATAGTTTAGTCTGTTTAGTTATGTCAGCATTCAACCATTTAAAATCGATCATAAGCTGTTTCATCATTCAATCCTAAAATCCCTTTCATTGTGCTTTACTCTCCCACAAAGAGCAGAATAACTCTTGACTAACTGTTCGCTCGTCAAACACTTATTTGTGTAAATCTGAGATCGAATATCCTTTAATATTTCGATAGAATAATGTAAATAATGTTCTGCCAATTGCTGTTGCCTATGTTTTCCCTGCAAACCAAAGCGTTTACAATTTACTGCACACTGCTTGGTCGGCTCGGGCGGAACACTCGTTCTACACTCGAGACACACGCCCTCTGATAATTAGTAGACATGCCCATTTAGAGGCTGTCCATTCGCCGGCAGCCGGAGCCAGCCGGAAGGAGGCGACGAGCGTTTCGGGCACGACATAAATCGTGAGGTCGAGCGTCGTTTGCAATTAGCAGCGAGCTCCGATGTCGAACTCTTAATCAAAAGTATTGAGACCCAAAAACTGTGGCCCTTTTATGGGCCACACTCATGGCGACACACGCACACACACCAGCGCACACCCGCACACACAATCACATAGATATGTAGTGAGAACAATGCGAGAGCAACAACAAACAACAAACGGCAACTACAACAAACATGCGGATGTCCTCTGACACTTCCTGTTTTTCTTATTCACTGATTTTTATTCGCTGTTTGAGGATACGCAAATGACCCATTTGGGGGATGTTATTACTACTACAACAACGGGGCCAACCCGTCGACTTGTACACCCCAGGCCTCTCTCTCTCTTTCTCATCCTGTCTCCATCTCGCTCTTACGAGTGATGCTTGGCTTTGGCATTACGGCACAAGCCAAATGGGCACATAAAAAGGATAAAGAAATTATTTTCACATTGAATACACGAGCTAGCTGCCCTGATAACAGATAGACAGACAGAGAGAGGGAGAAAGGAAGAGAGAGGAGGAGGGAGAGCAGCAGGTCCAAATCCATTGATGTAATTTTTACAATGTTGCGTCTTGAGATTCTCTGGCGCCGTTTCAAGCTCTGCAATTTCATGGCCCCGAAACGAGCGCGCGGGGAGTTGTTTGCTGCTGTTGTTGTTTGTTATTGTTGCTGCTGCTGCTGCTGCTCCTCCTCCTGCTGCTGCTGCTGCTATTATGAAGGGAGCTTTTCTTATTATTTAATAGTTGCCATCCCGCCTGCTGCTGTTGTTATTATTGTTGTTTTTGTGCCAACGCTGTGGTCAAAGGTTGCGCATACGCCACGTGGCACGTCTCAAATTGCGCCCAACAGAAAAAAAAACAAACCAGGGGTACATTAAGAAACTTTGACTGTTGCAGCCCAATGCAACTCTGACTGTTTAATACTCTGCCCAAACACACAGCGGCAGTGATACAATAATCCTGCCAAAGTTACCTTTCACTAAGGAAGGCTTCGATGTGGTCTGGCGACAAATTGACATCGTATCGAAAAGCAAATAAACTCCTTTGAATCTGTGAGCAGGGTATGGGCACAGGCATGCAAAGTCAATGCGAAAAATTGCAACGCGTGCCAATAATTAAGTTGCCCTAACGAACGCCTGTGCCAGCATGAGTGAATGAGTGAGAGAGAGATAGAGAGAGACAGAGAGAGTTAGAGTGAGTGAGAGCGATGGCTGCACAACCCTTTTAGGCAGGGGCATCAAATTGCAAGGCTGCTTGCAGTTGGTGCTTCTTTGTTAAGAGGCCAGGCACGAGTATGAGAATCGAGAGTCGAGAATGAGAATGTGGATGAGAATGTGGATGAGCATGAGCATGAGAAGGAGTCGGAGCATGAGGACGACGTTGAGTTGAGTAGAACGACGACAACCTTTCAGGTTTTTGTGTGCAGTGTGCACAGCTTTAGTGTCCTGCTGCCCATTGTGAGGCACCATTGTTGTGGGTGATGTTGTTGCTGTTGTTGTTGTTGTTGTTGTTGTTGCCGCTTGCGTTATATTTGGTACGCCCTTTGTTGTTGCCAGCGCTTTGTTTGCCATTCTAAAAATTAAATGCACAAAAGGCGGATTTTATTTCATCAACAAAACGGGAAGCAGCAGCAGCAGCAGCAGCAGCTTCTGTTGTTTGTTAAGCATCGCCCACGCAACAACAACAACCACAACAGAAGGAGACATTTTTTTGCGCTTGGCTTTTGTTGCAGTCGACGATGAGTCGTCCCCTCGCATCTACAACGAATGAAAACCACAATAAAAACAACAAACGCTCTAGAAACAGACGTTCCACTCAACGCAGCTGAGGTCTCTGCACCAGCTCCTGCTCCTGCTCCTGCTCCCGCTGCTGCTGCTGCTGCTGCTGCTGCTGCTGCCCTGCCTCTACCTTTGAGCGCTCTTCCTGCATTTCATTCATTTGAGCGAGTCCTGCACAAAGGTAGAGAAATGAAAACTGCTGCGCTCCGCATTGTTTTCATTTGTGGTTCAGCTCTTTGGCTGTGGTGCGGGTGTGGCTTCGGGTGGTTTTCCAGCTGACTTTCTGCATTTCTTTTTGTCTCTCCTGCTCTGTGTGTGTGGGTTTTTTTTTTTTAGAATATGGTCAGAAATTGCGTAGCTTGTCCTTTTTTAGCTGAATTTGAATTTGTTTGCAAACATACGCTAAATGTGCTTGGCCTATGATAAATTGTGGCTTGCACTTGACATACATAGGTTGACGTAGCATATTTCTTGAATGACTAACATTGCTCACACTGCAATGGATGCCTTCCATAGCTGACTCTTTAACTTCTATATTGAATCTGATTAGCATATAGCTAGAAGTAAGTCTACTACTACTACTACTATTCTCTCAATTAATCAATATCCTTGAGTTCGCTATCATCTGGAGCTCTTCAGCTAGTCCTGCTCTTCAACTTAGCTGCGTCCCCTTTAGGCTCGAGCACAACTGTTTTGGGGCTCTCTTTGCTCTCGAGTAGGACTTGCTAGCAGGCACTTAAGTAATTGTAACTACTTGGCCTGACTGATATTGCCTATTTCACAAATTATTATGAGGCCCATTCTGTGCCCGCTCTGTGCCGTTTCGCCATTCCCATTTCCGAGGGCGTTGCTTTTGCTATTGTTGTTGTTGTTGTTGTTGTTCTTTACGCCTGTTGTTTAACGGCTTGATGGCAAAAAACGACGCCAACGATGGCTATGAGCCTCATCGCATTCAATTATTTCGGCATTGTGTTTTCCTTCATGTATCTGTATTTCAGTCTCTCTGACTGTCTGTCTCTCTGTCTGTCTGTAGGTCGCTCTACCCGAGGGCTAGGCGGGTGGGTTGGTTTTTTTCTTTTTCGGCTTGGAGCACAGTTAGGTTGAATGGGTGTCGCAACTGGCGTGGTGCGTACGCCGGAGTTTAATCTTATCAGCCAGCTAAGATCGCCCGGGTCCAAAACTACTTCATTTGACTCGCTTGACTCGATAGGATGGGCGGCAGGGGACGGGCGGACGGGCGGACGGGCGGCCGACGGCGACGAGGTGAGTGCGAAAGCGTATTGCATAATTTCACAATTTTCCATTTGATGCTCGTTTTGCGCTGCCGCCGTCGAGATGTTTGTCTAATCAACTGTCATTTGTTTGACGTTTCCCTGAGGGCAGGCAACGTCGCTGGCTCTGCCGCCGGGACGCGCCAGGACGCGCCAGGACGCAGTGCGCATCGTCGCCATTGCCACTCTTGTTGATTACTGCGGGGTGTGCGTCGCTAGATGGCAACAAAAAAGTTAAAAGCCCAAGCGCGTCGCCCCTCCCTCACCTATTCACTGTCCGTGTGCCCCCGCCCCCCGCCTCTTCCTGTTTCTGTTTCCCGGTGACAATGACAACAAAACGTAAACGTAAAGCCAAATGTTGTTTTCAGTGAATTTGATGACTTTTATGTGCGTTTAGACAAGAGATCAGGCGCTTAAGATGGCCATGGGGTTGCTCGTTGTCGCTTGTTTCGCCTGTTGTTTTGTTTGTTGTCTGCTCTCTGTTCTCTGTTCCCTGTTGTTTGTTGTTTGTTGTTGTTTGCATGCCCATTGTGTGGTGTCCATGTCAATTGGCTTAAGGCGCTTCAAATGATTTCTAATTGGGCAACCAAACCAGTCCGCAGTGAGTGCTCAGCGTCCGCATAACTTTACCTGCAATCGGCCATTTACGTCATAAAATAAATTACTCCCAGTCTAATCAGCTCATTGCTTGGAAATCATTTTAATAATTTATAGAATGAACACATTAAGTATAAATCGTTTTAATACTATGCTCGCCTAAGTGGGAACCATAAAAGAGTTACGGCATTAGAGGCTTTCCAGTTTATATGATATATTGGCAAATGCTTAGGGTATTGAGAGGTTGCAATCTACGTCATAGATAAGCTGGAACTGCATTGAAATTTGGTATGCTTAGTACAATGATTTTGCTGTAAATGTCATCAGGTATATATATTCTGGAGCAGGTGCAACAGCCGAGCTGATTTAGGCCTATCTGTGAGTTCATCTGGCGGTAGATAAATTTTAGTACTTTGCCTCTCTCAGATGAAGTTTATTTCATTTCATTAATAAAATATAATACAATAAAAAAATATGAGTCATTTTTATGAACAGTATTAAACTTTGTTAATTTGAACAGATGCCCATAAATTATGTGATATGAAAAAACTTTGTTCCCATTAATCTGTCTATTGATTTAATCACTGCGAAATATGGCCAAATAACTTAAGTTTGATAATGTTTTTATGGACTTTAACATTATCAAAACTTTATTTGATTGAACATATTTCGCACGTCTATAAAGCTAGAGGCAGCAAAATTTGAAATAAGTTGCTTTTATACTCCATGAAATTCTGGTTTATTTCATATTTTGAAACTGCACTGAAAGTCTTATATTTATTATTCTAAGGGATTCTTCGTTATTCTGCCTTTAAATATAATATTTAAATATTATAATATTTTTTTATAATATTTTGGAAATAAATTGTCAATTCAGAAATAAAAATAAAAAAATAAATAAATAAAAAAAAAATTAAAGTTCCAATAATTTTTATCAATTTGTTTATCTGAATACAGCAATCAGTATTAATTTAATTTTAATTATTATATTTTCAAAGTTTAAGTAATTCAGGCTTATCAAATTATTGTAAATTTCGAATGGTAAGAAACGGCTAGATTATATATTTGGAATGAATAGAGAAACAGACGGACAGAAAACTCTTTTGCTTATGCCTGATAGCCTAACTAAATAATAATAATTATATTAATAAACAATATCATTGTTCTCAGCTTTCAACTACTAAAATATGCATTATAAAAGAATAAAATGGTAATAAACATAAATAAAACTTAAAGTTTTAAATTGAATTCAATTGTTCCCACAGAGTTCTCTTATTATTTGCCGATTTAGTTTTTATTTTCTTATACATTATTTTGTGTTTTAGCTGCTAATCAGGCCAATAATATTTGGTCTATTGTCTGTTTGGTTTTCTTTGTGGCAGAACATTTATTTCGGGCTGGCACAGTGTCACATAAGTTCCAATTATGTCAAATGTAATATTTTAATAAACACTTTCGCAAAGACAGCGCTAAGAGTGCGAAAGACAATAAATCTCTTGGCTCTGTCTCTGGCTCCACTGGCTCGGCCAGTGAGCTGCTTGGGCAGTTGGTTGGGCAGTGTCAAAACGCGCAAGCGGGCAATTAATTAACGCCTCATTAAAATGAAGCCGCTGTCGACTTGGACGCCCGTCGAGCATGTGGATGAAGACTTTTCTCGACAAATGTGAGAAAATGCGAAAGACGAGTGAGCCAAATCGCTGGGGCAGGTAGCAGAGGCAGCCGAAGGCATATGCAGATGCAGGAGGCGCTCGATGTAGGCAAGGCATGGGACAGAGCTCGGTCACATAACGGTTCAGCGACTTATCGATGGCTTAATCAGCTCTGCTCTGCTCTGCTCAGACTGAGAGTGGGACTGGGATTGGAACTGGAACTGGCTCGCATAATGGCTTGATAAAGAGCTGGCAGCTGGATGGCAGCCCAGCTAGCAGCCAAATCCCAGTTGGAACATTGAAAATCAGCTCAAATTGCCATTACGGGTTTCGGGCCAATGGCAAAGGTAGATAAGGCCAGTTGCACTGCGAGGATAATGCACAAGTTTCACCCAAAATGAGATTGTTTTCCTTGCCACAATTGCTGTGTGTGTGCGTGTGTGTGTGTGTGTGTGGCAATCTCTAACAATACATAGACACATGCATATATATATTTGTATGCCTATGCTCCGTGTGGCACTTTCAAAGGGTTGCGCTACCCACAGCCCACGACTCGTCGCATTCCCTGGGGCAACATTTTGCGTTTTGGTTTATGCTTCAGACGCAAAGATGCCATCGTCATTGTCTTGAGCTGCGTCTCTATCTCACCCGGTCGAGGGCCGGGGAGGCAGCGAGGTAGAGAGGTAGCGAAGCGTATAAAAAATTGCATTTTTAATTATCAGCTACGCGCCCGCAGGTTAGAAAACTAATTCCGAAGCAACCCCAAGTTGTCAGAGCTCTGCTGTCTTTCATTTGAAATTGTGCGACTGGCCGCAGGAGCAGCGCCACGTCGACGGAAGATAGCCCGACCTGGGCGGAATCACCTGACGCATTGATTTGACTTGTAGAACATCGCCAATTATTGAACTTTTACGGCGAGGGCATTTGCATAAAAAGGTGCTCTAATTGAATACGCCTCGTCTGTCCGGGCATGGGGTGTGGAGCATGGAGCATGGAGCATGGAGCGTGCAGCGCTGAAAGGATTTGCCCCACAGGATATGCTGGGAAATTAAAAAAAGAAACAAGAAAATAAAAAATAAAAAATAAAGCGATAGCCGCCCTCGCAACAGCAGCCTCGACTATAATAAGAAATTCAAATAAACCGCGCGCTGTCATCTTAAGCTATGCCACGCCTTCAGCTAACGCACGCCCACGCCCACGCCCATGCCCACGCCCATACCCGTGCTGGTTGCCCACGCCTCCACCTTTAGGTTCAGCTGGCGCTGCCTTTCCCCATTGTGGGTTTTGCTAAACTTGAGCTTAGCAGCTTTGCCGTCGTCAGGACTCCGCCTGGCATGGCCCGCATTTGTCGCTCTCTTCTCATTCAGGTCCTTGCCATCGCCATTGCTGGCATCGCTGCCGTCGCCCATGCTCAGGCCGTTTGCCTGCACGCCGCGTCCTTGCGCACTTTCCAGTCGACAGGATTTCTCAAAGATAAGGGAATTGCTCTGTCAAGTAAAGTGATATATGGTCCGAAAGGACTTCAATTTATACAATTTCTCTTATTTTTTCCGCTACTTTTTGCGTTTTTCTGTATGCTCTCCATGCTGTTTGTTGCTTTTTTCAGTGCCATTGCCCATGATGCCATTGCTGTTGCTGTTGTTGTTGTTGTTGTTGTTGTTGGCTTCGGTGGTGTTGAAGCTGAGTTGGATTCGACTGGGCTGCGCTGGGTTGGGTTGGGTTGGGTTGGGTTTGCTGTCATGCCAACGCGCTGGGAGGAGGGGAGCATTTCGGGGCTGCTGCTACGTTCCTCTCGACAAAAATGCGAATATGCGAGTTTAGTTTATTTTTACAATTTTCATTTATTTGCTGGAGTTGCCTTTCGTGCGGCTCGGAAAAGCAATACGTAAAATGAGAAAATAAGAAAATAAGAATTCATGACCTTCGGTATGTGCTATAATTTAATACACTACTCCGACCAGCTCCAAGCAAGTTATTTGCTTTATTCTCTGTCGTCTGCGCTGGCTGCTGGATCTGATGGGAGAGCCCAGCGCGTAATAGAGTCCCAAGCAGCGAGTGGCAAAAGGAGTGGAGTCTGCCCATATCAAGGCAGCTACTCGTTCGTTTTGATAGTGGGCGGATCTGGGACATGGGCAAGCCAATATGCTCGGCATTTGTCAAATAGATTCCACCTCAGCATTTTAATGGAGCCTTATGGCATTACATGTGGAAATTAAAAAGCGAAAAAACCAAAACCCAAATAGGATTTTACTTTACTCATATACAAAGTGGCATTACTACGGACTTGTGGGGGGAACGGAAAATATGCATTTTAATTTTAATAAATAAGACAAAATGGCGTCTGAGACGCCGCCAATAACTGGAGTAGACGACGACAATGCGGCTGGCTGGGCCAGTGGATATGAAACCAATTTGCCAGCCGAGCTGGGGACGGAGTCAGCCCCATGACTACGAGATGAACTTCGAATCTGGCGCGAAATGAATAAGTTTGCGAGTGAATGAAGCACTGCCGGGTTGAATGGCTGTCGGCCTGGATGAGTCCATGACTTGGCAGACTGAACCAGAACCAGCAGCAGCAGCAGAAGCAGAAGAGGCTGAAGCGGTAGCTGTCATCTGCAGTGCGAGGCGAGCTGGCCTGCAATTGACAGGCGCATTGTGCGGCAACTGTTTTTAGGACTCGCCAACAAAGCGAGCGACGCGCAACAGGGGCCCGCTGCTGCTTCGACTGCGACTGCGACTGCGACTGCGACATAGACATAGACCCAGAGATCATTCAGTTTTCCTGGGGGTGGATTGTCCAAGGTTCGAGCGGACCTTTAAGCAAAAATAAGCCAGTCAGCCATGCAGACTGCGAATTTGCGTTAAATTATAATTAGAATTTCTTCTTTTTTTTTTTTATAGCCAATCACGCGCATATGTGTACGTGTGTGTGTGCGCGTGTGTGTGCGTTTGCGTGTGTGTCATTGTGAGCGTCTGCCTTTTGTTGTTGTCGCTGGCGCTGCTGTAATGTGTCCTTGGGGCGTCATTTAATTGCTTTTACCAATTTGATTTTCAAGTGCCATTAAGCTCGGCACGCCCCACCGCCCAACCACCCAGCCACAGCCACCCGCATGTGCCGGAAAGTGAGAGCGAAACGATGAAAGTCGAGGCTGCCTACGCTTAGCTGCAAGTGGAAGAAGTGAAAGTAAACGCGCGTGCTTCAATTAATTGGAAAATGAATGAAATATTCCCCGCTCCGCCTGCCAAACATCCTCTCTAGGCAGCCTCAGGCCGCAGGCCCCAGGCCCCTGTTTATTGTCTATTTTCGGCCAGGCGCAGGCTCAATGAAAATGCAACGCGTGACAGTTGCTGCAGCCCGAAAAATGCTCATGGCCACGCCCCCCTCTCGGCCTCGTCCCCATGCCCTGTTGGGCCCCATAATTAATCGCGTATGTGCGCGCAGCAAAATTATTAATTGCCACAACTGGCAACTGTCGCCATGTTTGTTGCCCCCATCGCTCAACCGAGCAGGAGGGGGTCACCAGCAGCAACAGCAGCAACAGCAGCAGCAGCAGCCGCAGCAGCAGCAGCAACCGAACCTGACGCTGTCGTCGCTTCGTATTTTCGAACTGAAATCTGACAATGTGGCGGTCTATCCGACCATGCGTCTCTCCGTCTTTAGGTCTCTCTGTAGGTCTGTGGCTGCCATGTTATAAGTCGCATGCAACATAGCGGCTAATTGTTAGCAGCTTCCTCCGCGATCCTCCGATGCTTATTAATAGAAAATTAAAGCAATTATCAGTGCAAACGACAAAAAATATGGCAAGGAAATCGACTGAGGAGCTGCTGCTGTATTTGCTGCCTCTTGTTGTTGCTGTTGTTGCATGAGTGATTTTTGTGGCACATGGGGCACGGCAATGACAAAAACACACAGCGCACACAGCAGCAGCCAGAAATGAAGCAGGAGAGAGATCTTAGCGCGCATCGTTGCATTCGCATGAAATTAATTACTTTTGGCACTTTTCATTGAGCAAACATTTCTTTTGGTTTGCCTCTCGCTTGTTGTTTCATTCAGCGCCCCGGAATGAAAAATCGTTGTAGAAATTAATTACGCGCCAACAACAGCAACCAACAGCCAACAGAAACCAACAACAACAACAACAACTGCAGACAACATTTTGCTAAACACAAGAAAACGAATAAGAATAAGAAGTAAAAGATGAAGCTAAGGGAAATCATCATTGGCGCACTTCAAACGCCCGCCAAAAAGCCAAAAAGCACTCGAGTCTTCCTCAGTCATTCAGTCATTCATTCATACGCTTCATCTATCGACCAAGCAACCATCCATCCATCCATCCATCCAACCGTTCGTGCAGTCCGTGAAATCATCTATCCATCTGCTCTTCAGTCGGCATTTTCAATGCCAAACGCAAACGCAAACGCAAACTCAGGCTAATTAAAGTGGTGTCCACCCACCGGCCAGGCCGCAGCGAATTCCAATCGCAGCTGAGCTCAACTTGGTCAGCTGGATGCCGCCTTGGCCGCCGAGCAAGGCGACGCGACGTCCATCGAGTGTCCATCCGCTTGATGGCCGCAGCGGCGCTTTTGTTGCTGTCCATTCGATTTGCTCAGTTTATGAGATTTTTGTGGCCTTTTCGACACAAGCCTCAGCCTGAGCGACGTCTGAGCTCTGCTGCAGCACTGATCTATGCAAATAACTCGAGAAGCACGAATCATCGAAAGGCCATTAAAGCATATAGGTTTGCAGTTGGCAGTCGGCAAACCCATAAGGCACGCACGTTAAGAGTTCAATACTAAATCGAATAATGAAATAAAGTAACTATAAATAAAAACTTGATGCTAATTAATAATTTAATACATTTATTTGTGTTTGTAATTCATCTAAGCCCTGCCACATTTATTTATATATTTATTTGCATTAATTTATCGATTTGATAATCCTATGCAAATTAATGCTTTCTAGTTCGTTAAGCTGTTATTAAAACAGAGAAAAAATATATTAAAAATTTAAAACAAATACATGCGCATGATAATACATACAACTGAAAAAATATTATTAATAATAATTAATTCTGATATTTGTATTCTATAATCAATGTATTTAGTGAATTGACATAAATTATATAATGAATTCTATAACAAAAATAATCTGTTTAATTTATTTAGATTTATTATATAAATATATAATTAATCAAAATTATAAGTTATTAAGAAATTCGATAATAAAAATATTTTAATTGTATTTAAATGTACATATCTAATAAAGGAATAATTTATTCTAATTTTATTTATATTTATATATCTATTTTTCACAATGTATTTAAATTAATAAGCTGCAATAATTTAAATTATTATTTATATTATTAATTAACAAATCCGATGATAATATTGTTTTAATTTAATTTAAATTTAGAATAAATCTAATAAGTATCTAAATTTTTGACTTATGCTAAATATTAAACATGTATAACTGAAAAATATATAAAAAAAATTAAAAGCAATAATATTGAGTATCTTGCATGTCTAAATACATGTCTAAATACTCTATTCTAAATTCACAATTTATTGAACAAGTCAAATATTAATGAAGAGTAAAAAATTGGCAATTTCAAATTATATTTTGCTAAACTTAAGAATAGACCATACTAAAAGCCCAAGATACCCCGTCATATGTCTGCCTAGAGGATATACCTTATAGAGCATTGGCGTTTAACGACTGGACGTCATATTTATTAAGACTTGAAACCGCTCGACTGCTCAACTGCCCGCTGCCCAGCCCATTCCCCTTGCTGTCCAGAGTTGTAAAAGACCGCAGGTTTCAAAAATAAAAAGTAAAAAGCCCTGGCAATAATTATATTTTAGTTTTATGGCCTGCAAAAGTGACCGGCCCACCGAAAATGGTCAAGTGCCCGGGCCTGAAGCTCCGGCCGTGCGCCATAAAACACAAACTGTTGCATAAATGACACCTAGACGGTGTTGAGCTGGTGAGCTGGTGAGCTGTTGATCTGGTGAGCCGGAGGGGCGATTCCCGAGTTGTTTCGAGAGTTTATTAAAAGCGCTTTCCGTTTTACTGACATCTGAGGGCCGCAGTGGGGAGGGCGGCAGCTCGTCGAATAATTCAAACAAATTGACAGCCGCACATTACGCAATGGAAAACTGCAGCGTTGCACTTTTGCAATGGCAGCCACCAAAATGTGTTGCCAGAGCCACACCGATACCAGAGCCTGATACCGATACCCAGCAGCAGGGCGGAGTGGGCCGGTGCGAGAGACAGGGCAGAGAGACAAATCTAATTGCCGAATGCAGTCGATGCAGAGTGCAAAATCATGTCAACAGCAATTTTCCATTGTTAACTGCGCCGAAATGCCAGCAGATAGAAGAGCGAGCACAGAGTGAGATAGCGAGAGAGATATGGATAGAGAGGGAGGGAGAGGGGGACAGCTCGGGGCAGCTCGTTTCAGGGCAACCCTAATTGGAGTGTGGGGAGGCAGAGCTGTAAGTGCGTATACTTGATTATGGTTTTATTAGCACAGGGTTGTCTTGGCTGTCTCTGTCTCTGCCTCTGTCTCTATCTCTGTTTCTGTCCCTGTCTATGTGGCTGTCGCTGTCGCTGCCTTTGGCATTTCTTTGGCTAATTTCGTAGAAAATCCTTGGCACTTAAATTTCAAAACTAAGTAAATCCCATGCCATGCCCAGCCGTCCCCTCCGCAGATAGTGCGGCGACACCAGCACAGATTGCCACGTACAACTTAATGCGGTCTAAGTGCAATAATATTACTTTACTTCATTTATTTTGCGCAAAAATATAACAAAGATGTGACAGCCAAGACGAGAGAGAAAGAAGAGGAGGAAGCAGCGGAGGACCATCCTGGCTGGAGCTGGAGCTGGAGCTGAGCACGCAATAATGATGATGTCATTGTCAATGGAAGCAGCAGCCCCAGCAACAACAACAATAACAACAACAACAACCACAACGTTGTCAACGTCGCTGGCAAAGCAAAGCGAAGCAGAGCAGATGTAACTGAATTAAGCATTAAGTGCGGATATATAAACAACCCTACCGAAAACTGAATGCGTGGACTGCAGATAGAGCCGGACGGAGTGCGAGGAGAAGCAGCGAGGAGCGAGCAGAAGAAGCTCTGAGCAAAGTTCGTCTTAAAAACGGAAGGAAGCATAAAATAAAATGCAGCAGCAGCAGCAGCAACATCATCATTATCATCGTCATCATCATTATTGACAACAATGCAGCATTGCTTTTTCCATCTCTCACTAGAGCCATCTCTCTCTCTCTCTCTCTCTCTTTGAAAATATGCAAAGATTTTAAGAAATTATTGCGACTTTTATAATTTTGCCAACACAGAAAACACAAATTTGTTGACATGCGCAAAGTATTTGCCACAAAGTGCAATCGATGCACGATTTGTTGTGCTGCACAGCGTGCCACAGGCCCTTAAATTCACATTTATATACATATACATGCACATACACAATACATGCATACATACATATATAAATATGTATTTACGTATGAGTCGATGTTGGGTTTATCTGCAATATCTAAATAAATGTGAATGCATTCTTACAAAACTGTCCGTTTGCGTCATGTTTTAGTTCGCAATTGAATTTACTTCGTTTCTATTTTTGCTGGCTGACAAAATGGCATTGGGGGCGTTCTATGGGGCGTGGCCAGTGTCTTGTAAGTTATGCATGAAAGTCCTGGCCAAAAGTCAACTGGCAGACAACAAACATTTTTGATTGCAGTCGAATGCATTAAAATTGATTGCGAATTTCCGACTTGAGTGGAAGAATTTATTGACCAGCATACGAGCATACGGGATATATACATATATAAAGATATAAAGGTATGTATATATATGATTAATTCTAATTAGATATAGTCTACACAGTACTTGAAATTTGTATACAATTTCGAGTGCAATTCATTTAAGCCCTTTCGTGGTATAAATATCTACTCAGCCTCTTCTTTTTCTTCTTCTTCTTCTTAGTGCTCATCTTCTGTCCGCCTAATAGTAACTCATTTATCTACAATTTGAATTCACACACAATCAACTCACGGTCTACGGGTGCTCCAAAGAGAGAGTGAGCGAGAGGGACCGAGCGCACTTGAGAATCTGAAGTGCCTCACATAATCGGATCGTTTAATCTGCATTGGAAATCATTATACCCATTAAAGTCAAGCAGTCCGGGCATGCCGCATAACAGGAGTGTGGCTACCCGCAGCCACAGAAGCTTCACGCATTTTGCAGTTGCTCCAGTCACACACACACACACACTCGCATACACTCACAGTGGGTTAGTCGAATATATTGACTATAATTTATGCCCGCCGATTGTTTTGAGCACATTCGCACACTTCACAATCTGTTAGAGTTACATTTTTATTGACAAATTGCGTTGATTTTTGCTGGCGGCATCCATGAGGGCCATTCCCCGATGCCTGCCTCTCTCCGCCTCTCTCTCCTCTCCGTCGCTGCGGTCGGCTGCGTCAATGGCACTTCAAACTGCAAACGACCGGAACTAGCAATTGTCATTTCAGTGAGTGCCCTCCCGCACGGCAACGCGCATCGACAGCTCGACAATCAAGCAAACAAATTCAATTATGTAAATTTAGACATCAACAGATACAGAGGCCCAGATATAGATACGGATACACACACACACACAGACACACGCATCTGCTGTCATCTAGATGGGCATATAGAGAGGCTGCCTTTACATACATACGAATTATGCCAGGAATGCTATAGCTGCCGCATATATGGGGCAAGTGCACAGATCCAATGAAAGTGTAAAGCGAAACGAGGCAAAAGTCAAAGCTGCCCCAACGCTCCAACGCCTGTGCCGCATGACATCTGTGGAGGCTATTACAGGCCCACGCAGCGCGGCGCGGCGAGATGAGGCGAGGCGAGGCCAAGCCGGGCCAGACCGGGCCACGCCACGGCACGTTAATCGCTCTAAATTTTTCATTGTATCAATTGTCAAAACAAAGTTTTGGATTGTCGCTACATGGCCCAAGTCAACGAATCCACATGGAGCTACCTCCTTCCTCCATCGCAGCGCAGTGCAGCACAGACGCTGATGCTGATGCTGACGATAGCGACAGCGTCCATGGTGTTACTTTCAATTGAACTTAATTAAATTTGTAAGTGAATCTAGTGCGGGCTGACGACGGCGACGATTGCCATTCACTCTTCCTCCACACACACACACACACACACACACACACATTTGTTGGGGCACTGCATTTCAAGAGACGACACTCACAAGAGCTGACAATGAGGAACTGGAACTTAGATTGGGACTGGGACAAGCGCGAATATCGCACCACGCATCGCATCGCATCGCATTGAGCTGCATAGCCTTTGTCTGGAGCGACAATTTACATAATTTAAGTCATTTAAATTATCCGAAAACATTTCAATTCATTTCTGTTACTTGCACCCACTGCCACTGCCACTGCCACTAGCAACTGGCTCTGGCTCTGGTTCTGGCTCTGGCTCTGGCAGTGGCAACTGGCGCACCCACTCCCAAATTCAAATACAATTCGACTTTGACTCCGTATGCAACTCCGCCTCCGACTCTGACTCCGTCTTTGCCATTGTAGTCGGTGAATGGTCGCGTTGCCTCTTATTGTTATCGTCGTCGACGTTGTCTGAATGATTTTGCGATTATGTAAAGTGCATTAATGAGGCTCGGACTGAGCTCGCATCTACAGAGCCACAGCCACAGTTCCAGTCACAGCCACAGCCACAGCTATAGCCATAGCCGTAGGCATTGCCAATGAGTGGATGGATAGCTTGACAGCATTGCCTTGAATGGGCTCCGTATCACATTACAAAAGACAATGGACACGGCTCAAGCAAGATTTTGGCACCGCCGACAGAAACCGAGCTAACCAAATTAGCCAAGCTGATTCGGTATAAATTTCATTCCCATCACAGCGGAGCTCTATTGTGGGCGGCATAATGCAATTGCGAATACAAATCCTGAATGAAGTGTGCTTTAACGGGGAAGCTTGGGCTTATGTGCGAGAAGTACAATACTTTAAAGTTATTTCAATTCGTATGTAGATGGACTATTTAAATACTACAGAGATGCAGATATAGAAATATAGATACAGATACAGATACAGATACAGATACAGGTACAGATACAGATACAGATACAGATACAGATACAGATACAGATACAGATACAGATACAGATACAGATACAGATACAGATACAGATACAGATACAGATACAGATACAGATACAGATACAGATACAGATACAGATACAGATACAGATACAGATACAGATACAGATACAGATACAGATACAGATACAGATACAGATACAGATACAGATACAGATACAGATACAGATACAGATACAGATACAGATACAGATACAGATACAGATACAGATACAGATACAGATACAGATACAGATACAGATACAGATACAGATACAGATACAGATACAGATACAGATACAGATACAGATACAGATACAGATACAGATACAGATACAGATACAGATACAGATACAGATACAGATACAGATACAGATACAGATACAGATACAGATACAGATACAGATACAGATACAGATACAGATACAGATACAGATACAGATACAGATACAGATACAGATACAGATACAGATACAGATACAGATACAGATACAGATACAGATACAGATACAGATACAGATACAGATACAGATACAGATACAGATACAGATACAGATACAGATACAGATACAGATACAGATACAGATACAGATACAGATACAGATACAGATACAGATACAGATACAGATACAGATACAGATACAGATACAGATACAGATACAGATACAGATACAGATACAGATACAGATACAGATACAGATACAGATACAGATACAGATACAGATACAGATACAGATACAGATACAGATACAGATACAGATACAGATACAGATACAGATACAGATACAGATACAGATACAGATACAGATACAGATACAGATACAGATACAGATACAGATACAGATACAGATACAGATACAGATACAGATACAGATACAGATACAGATACAGATACAGATACAGATACAGATACAGATACAGATACAGATACAGATACAGATACAGATACAGATACAGATACAGATACAGATACAGATACAGATACAGATACAGATACAGATACAGATACAGATACAGATACAGATACAGATACAGATACAGATACAGATACAGATACAGATACAGATACAGATACAGATACAGATACAGATACAGATACAGATACAGATACAGATACAGATACAGATACAGATACAGATACAGATACAGATACAGATACAGATACAGATACAGATACAGATACAGATACAGATACAGATACAGATACAGATACAGATACAGATACAGATACAGATACAGATACAGATACAGATACAGATACAGATACAGATACAGATACAGATACAGATACAGATACAGATACAGATACAGATACAGATACAGATACAGATACAGATACAGATACAGATACAGATACAGATACAGATACAGATACAGATACAGATACAGATACAGATACAGATACAGATACAGATACAGATACAGATACAGATACAGATACAGATACAGATACAGATACAGATACAGATACAGATACAGATACAGATACAGATACAGATACAGATACAGATACAGATACAGATACAGATACAGATACAGATACAGATACAGATACAGATACAGATACAGATACAGATACAGATACAGATACAGATACAGATACAGATACAGATACAGATACAGATACAGATACAGATACAGATACAGATACAGATACAGATACAGATACAGATACAGATACAGATACAGATACAGATACAGATACAGATACAGATACAGATACAGATACAGATACAGATACAGATACAGATACAGATACAGATACAGATACAGATACAGATACAGATACAGATACAGATACAGATACAGATACAGATACAGATACAGATACAGATACAGATACAGATACAGATACAGATACAGATACAGATACAGATACAGATACAGATACAGATACAGATACAGATACAGATACAGATACAGATACAGATACAGATACAGATACAGATACAGATACAGATACAGATACAGATACAGATACAGATACAGATACAGATACAGATACAGATACAGATACAGATACAGATACAGATACAGATACAGATACAGATACAGATACAGATACAGATACAGATACAGATACAGATACAGATACAGATACAGATACAGATACAGATACAGATACAGATACAGATACAGATACAGATACAGATACAGATACAGATACAGATACAGATACAGATACAGATACAGATACAGATACAGATACAGATACAGATACAGATACAGATACAGATACAGATACAGATACAGATACAGATACAGATAAAGATTCAGATTCAGGTACAGATCCATCAAAGCTTTGCTAGAAATGAAATATTATAAACTCGTAAAAAATTAAATGATATTATCTACAGTTGAACGCGTTTTTTATTTGCTTTGATCCGACATACATTAAGGCGAACTCTGATCCTACTTAAGTTCCCACTGATCCCCTCCCTGGAAAAAAAGAAGAGCTATGCATGCCCAAACACTTGCCTAGCCGGCACACACTCTCCGACTCCGACTTCGAATCCGCGACGATGATGATGATGCCATAAAAGAGATAAACCCGTCGCATAAAATGGTGTCACATATGCGCAACATTAATCTGTTTTGAAATTATAAAAGTGGAGTGTACACAGCTTGGCTGCAAAAAAAAAAGGAGAATATAATGAAATTAAAATAACAACCACCACGAGAAGGGGCTGAAGACTTTGTCTGCAACTGCGACCGGCGACCGAACTGAGGGCTGAGGGCTGAGGGAGACGCCGAACGCGGCTTCGGCTTTTGTAAGCGCAGTTTACAATGCTCACACTCGGCTCTCAAATCATATTCATATGCAAAACAAGAGCAACAGCAGCGGCAACGGCAACGGCAACGGCAACAGCAACAATACAATGGCAAAATGTAATGATGCCAACACCAAGCGTGACAAAAACAACAACAACAACGACTGAGGAACAGGAGGCAGCATCAGCAGGCGACAGGAGGCAACAATAACGAGGGAATTACGAGCATCAAAATGCGCAATGAAAATAAATTAAAGTTTCGAAACAACAACAAACTAAAAGCAGCGCCAGATTACAACGTCAGACAGGGATGGAAGCATGCGGAAGAGGAGGAAGCAGGAGGTGGAAAACAGGCAGGGCAGGGAGCAGGGAGCAAGTGCAATTGCCACAAGTGTACAATATGAAGAGCTGTATGTAGGTGGACAACGCGCGACAAGGAAAAACTTTGGAACTTTGTTAAATAAACGCAAGAAATTTGCATAAAATTGACAGCGAAAATTTTGTTAGCCACCGCATAATGGCTGCTTGGAGCAGCTGTAAACAGCTCGTAAAAGTAATTACAGCTGCCGTGGACCGAGGGCGGGCCTCAGAGGCGGGGGTGTTGGCTGGTGTCACAAACGGCCGGGCCTCCGACTATCTAATGTGTGCGGGTGTGTGAGTGTGTGTGTGTGTGTGTGTGTGTGTGTGTGGAGAGTCACTAATTATAGGCAACTTAAACGCAACTAATTTTCACACTTGGAAAATGATTAAAACTCCATTTGTGCTCGAGTGAGTGCGTGTGAGTGTGTGTGTGTGAGAGAGAGAAGCAACAGCGCACAGGCTGAGCAACCAGCTCAGCACCTTGGCTAATTAATATTAATTGAATTTGTTGGTCAAGCGTGCGTCTGCGAGTGCGACTCCTGCAGGCGTGTGTGCGTGTGTTTGTGCGTGGCAATCCGCACAGCTGTTGTGCCATTGAAGTGGAATTGGAATTGGAAATGGAAGCCAAATAATAAACGAAGAAGAGACACAAAGGTGCATATAGAGTTCACACCAACTGATGAGCAGCTAATGCCGTCTGCCGGTCACGAAAGGCTAAGGTGGAAGGAAGCGTGTGCCCCGCATCGCAGCCGAGTTCCAGGCAATTATAGTTCAATTATTGGCCGGCGAAGGTGAGCGAGACATATTGGCGGATCTCATCCTTCGCCGGCCCGGGGTCAGCTGTGATCCAGATCAGAATCGGCAGCGAGATCGCGGCACGGTCATCCAGTTGTCCAGCTGACAGTTGGCAAATTGCGACCGGGCACCCACATCAGTTGTCAGTTGCCAAATGCTTCGAGTGTCTGGAATTCCCACAGTCTATGTGAGATATCTCAGGACCCCAACAGTTGTCTGACAAAAGAAGATTTATCTAATTATAAAATAATAACAGCATCATCTCGAATAGGTTTTCATAATCTTTTATTTCATAATTTATTACAATTGAAAATTATGTTCAATATTTTCTCATAATTCATAATTTCTTTTTTTCCCACCTTCCTCTTCCTTCAAGTTGTTGTTCTATTTACCTCTTCAATATGCTCATAATCTTAGGGTTTCTGTTTTTATTTCTTTACATAGAAGCTTCAATTAGTTTATTAAGTTAATGATACTTTTTTGTGTTTTTTTTTTTTAATATAATTAAGTTTACTTTTTTTAATCCATTGTTATCATGTTTTCTTTTTCTTTGTTTGTTTAATCCTAGGAATTTAGTTAAAGTTAATTTTTACACGCACAAACATTTATTTAATTTATTTCATATAAATATATTATTATTATTATTATTTTAAGTGTTTTCTTCTTTTTTATTTTTTTGCATTTTTATTGCAACTTTTTAGAGTTAGTTCTCTCTCGTTTACTAACTCTTATCTGACGCACACACAGTCTATCCCTTTCGCTCACTCGTTCGCTCATTCGTTCGCTCGCTCGCTCGCTCTCTCTATCTATGTCTCCTGTGTTGCTGTCTCGTTTGCTCTGCTATTTGTTCCGATGCTGTCGCGTGGGTAAGTTGAAAGTTGTATAAATAGTTTGTGCACTTTTAGTCTATGCTCAGGGTTTGCATTTGCTTCGGTGATTACCAACTAGCATTAAATACAGTTTTAATAATAATATTCTCATATTGTTGTTTCATTTTCTGTTTTCTTTTCTGTTTATAATGCATGCGCTATTTACAAAATATTTTCAATGAGAGGCTATCAAAAATGTACAATATTTATTAAATATACGTATGTATGTATGTAAATATAATCATCGTAATAAATGTTGCTGTTGTCCTTAATAATCATATTAAATATTTACGGCGTATACATTAAAGTTTCGAGAAAAATCACATTTTAATTTAAATTCTGATACGAAAAAAGTTGAAACATAAAAAGCATTTTACAAATTATCTCATATACAATATGTATTCATTTGTAATTGTTGATAGCATTTATTTCTAATATATATATATTTTTTTTTTTATTCTTTTTATTTATTTTTAGCATAATTTAACGCTTATCAACACTGACACATAACGGGCACTTTCAAAATGCCAAGCAAGCGGTCACCAAGATACAAAATAATTGAGTTTCTAAATTACCTTCATCTAGATTCACTTTTAACATCGTCTTTTAGCGGTTTCAATTTACAAGCGTTCAATGGAAATACTCTTCGGGTAGCATGCCGACTTCTCCTAGAGATACTACTTTAAAATGTTGGAAAATTAAGAGCAGTTTTCAAGATCATAAAACGAACTACGCAAAAGTTTTTACACTCTCCGAGAGTTTTTTTTTTTCGCATCAACATGTTAACATCTGGATTTTCGCCATTTCCATCGAATTGCCTTTGGTTCCTTTGCTTAAGATGTACATTACTAAATTAATTATGTATGTCTCTGTTTTTTTTTTTTTTTTCATTTTAAAAATTAATAATAATATATCTAGCAATTCATAGTTTATATTCTATATATATATAGACTCGTATACTTCATTCGCTTATTCCATGCTTTGGTTTTTCTTTTTTAGTTCTCTTTTTAAGGCGTTCTGTACAATTTGCGTTTAATCGTTTCTCAAGTCAATAGTGTTGATTATTTAACTAGCGTTAAGTCTAATATATTACTATCAATGCATAAATCGTATAATTTTGTATTTGTTTTGTTTTTTTTTTTTTTTTTTTTTTTTTAGAGAAAACATTTGCATTTTGCTTGATTCTATTCGTTATAGGGCTTGCAAAAAAACATTCGCCTTTAGCAATTTGTAAATAAGTATTCTGTTCGTGCGAAACAATAGCATAATTTATATGTATGTAGTAAATGGTGTATTCTTTGAGAAGATTCGTATACGTTTTGAGTGATTGTTTCGACAGTAGTCAGTAGGTAGTGTCTGCTAATGAAATTAAGAGTTTCCATGCGAAAGAAGCTCTCTCGATCTTAATTAAGTTAAGATAATTAAAGTTAAGTTAAATGATCTCTGCGTTTCATTCATTGAGCTCGAGAACAAAAATATTCCTAGGTACTCACAATTTTTACACTTGTTTCAGTATCATCCAAAATGAAATACAACACTTAAATGTTCAGTTTGTTTCTCTTCCTCATTTACGTATATCCGTTACGATTTTAGATTGTTATATACTCTAAAAACTGTGTAAATTCAATTTAAACGCACTTGTGCTTGAATTCAGTTCAATTTTATAAATTTAAACAATATTTTGCAACTTATTCTGAATAAATTCTATGCCTGTGTGTGTGTGTGTGTGTTTGGGTGTGGGTGTCTGTCTGTATCCGATATAGGGATTCAATTGAGAGCAATTGAAGCTGCTGAAAAGTTGAAACCATATGAAAACGAAATGAAATTGAAATAAAAAGACCAGAAATCGTATTTTTACAATTGTTTTTCATATATGCATTTTACTCTTATTTTCATCATTTAATCATCATTCACGTTTTTATAATTAAATCATTAATTAAGTAAATGTAATAATAATAATAATAGTAACTAAATATAACGCATACAAATTAAAATACATAAATAAAAATACAATTTAAAATTATTTATAATTTATTATTATTTATATCTGTATCTGTATTGTGTATGTGTATATGTATGCTTATATGTGTATGTATGTATGTGTGTGTGTGTGTGGGTGTGTGTATTCATCTTTAGATTTATATATATATATATGTATATGTGATCGATCGATTTATTTATTTTATTATTTATTTTCTTGGAAATAATACTACAAATACACACAAGAAGAACCAAATTATTTAAATCAACTTCAAAATATTTTTTGTTTTTAATTTTACAATTTTTGTTTGCTTTTCCAAATTAAATTCAATTTCTAATGATTTTTTTTTTTAATTTCTGTTTTTTTTTTTCCCTTAAGTTTTGCAACGCGTAAAATTAGAAAACAATTCAATTTATTTAAATTAGAGCGTTTAACCTAGGATATAAGACATAGGCATATACATAAGTAAATAGTTGGTAATTAATGTATGAATTAGGTTTAATTAGTTGCCGTTGCTGTTTACTATATATGTATATATATACACTTGTATGCATACGTAAAAACAATGCTAAACACTAACTAATAAAAAAAAGAACAAAAGCGTTTACTACAACTGACTTGTTATAAGTGTAATTTAAAAAGAAACTAAACTCTAGCAAAGAATTTTCCGTTCTGTTTATTTGTGTGTGTGTGTTTTTATTTTTTCAATTTTCTTTTTTCCTCTGCGATTTTCAGGGCGGCGCATTTACTAAATTCTTGTTAAATAACAACAAATAAACAAACAAAAAATAAAACAAAACTAGCTCGCCAAGCAAATCAAATCGCTTTAGCCTAATTTGTAAATTCTATTTCGTTTTGGATTGCGCCTAAATTCATGCTTTGAAATATATTTTTGCATTTGCCTTTTGTAGCTTTTCGAAAGTAAAAATTTGCATAAATCAAATATAATTAGCAAGCTTTCGTTGCTCCCTCTCTCTCTCTCTCTCTCAATCTCGCTGTGTGTGTGTGTGAGTGTGTGTGTGTGTGTCTGGCTTCTGTTTTGTTTATTTAACTTATATCTAAGCGTTTCATTTTTGTTTATGCATAAATATCTTTCTCTTCTTCATATATATATTTTGTTTGCTTTTATTATTTATTTTGTTGCATGTGTAGTTGTTATGTATGTTTAAGGTATACACAAATAGTTTCTTTCAAAATTGTTGCTGTTGTTGTTGCTGCTGCTGCTGCTGCTGCTGCTACTCCTGCTGCAGCTGCTGCTCTGGATGCTAGTGATACTGTTGTTGCGCCTGCCTTTCGATTAGCTAATATCTTCTGTGTATTGTTTTGTGTTTTCTTTTTTTGTTTATTTTTTTTGTTTTTTGTTTTTTGTTTTTTAGATTTTACTACAGTTTTTACTTCATCTATTACTTGACTGATATTGCCACTCGGTTTTTGTAAGTTACACGGTTCAAGGGTCCTGGCCACTGTCTGTCTCTGTCCTCGCCTCTGCATTCGCTCTGCTTTAGTATTGTTGTAGTTGTAGGTTTAAGCTATGATTTTGGCTTTGTCGCTTTGTCAGCGTGCTTCTCAACATCCGCTTACGGGCACGCTCAGCCATTGCCCTCCACTTCCGCTGTCGCTGCTGCTGCCGCTGCCGCTGCTGCTGCTGCTGCCACTGCCGCCGCCGTCGCCGCTTCTGCTTGGGTTTGGATGTGGGTGTAGGATCCAGCTGAGGCTTCCGCAGTCGCGCCGTGTCCGTTGCCGGCGCTGGATTACAAGTGCTGTCCATAGTATTCGGCGGGCGGGTAGTGCGGATAGCCTTGATGGAAACCCGGATCACCGGGCGGACGATGCATCATGTGCGCCTGGCTGTCCATCATGTATCCCATGGCATCGTGACCATAACCGGAGGGACCTGGATGCGGTGTATAAACTGTTGAGAGTAGCATGAGAAAAAAAGAGAAAAAAATGCGCATAATTAGAAATTGCGTGCGAAATTAGACAAAGGTTCTAATTGATATTTATTTGCTCTGCGCTATTTCATAGTTATGGATATTTTTTTGGTCTTATTTGTAGTGTGGAGATTGGATATTTACCTGCTCGGTTCGATTGATCGATCATTGGCTGCACAATTCTTCGTCGCGCATTGATAAACCTGTGAAAGAGTCGAGCAAAGATTTTTGTTTTAGTTTTTAATTAAGCGCAAGACAGCGACAGGATTTATGAATTATTTATAAACTATTTCAGTGACGGCTGCTGCTGCGGCTGCTGCGGCTGCTGGCGACTGCAGGGATTTGCAGCACCCTGCTTTATGTGCGCAACTTAGCCATAAACTAAACCAAATCTTGGCCAGAGTCACACTTTTTGCTGCGACAGTCGGGCCACATCAATGGCAAGTGGCGGAGTGGGGGAGAGCCTCGAGTCGGCAACGGAGCTGGGGAAATGGAATGGCCGGCTTTACAAAGCCCAATGCCGACTTTGGTTATGATTGTCGTTTAATAAATGCAATAAGAAATAATAAGCAGGCAGTTGCGGCGCTGCCGTCGCTGATCCGCTGCGTGAAGGATCAGCGACGAAAAGGCCAAAGAAATGAAATGATTAAAGCAAAAAGCCGCCATCGCCACAGCCAGCTCAGCGGAGTGACAGTCGGTTACCCACATGGGTTGACACACACGCACACACACACGCACACACACTCGAATAGTAAGTATGAAAAAAAGAAAGAAAAAGAAATACACAGCCTAAAATAATAACAAGCCTCTCAGACATTAGCCAAAAACAACAATGAGCTAACCTCATTGAAAGTTAGCCGAGGTTAATGCTCCGATAGCTTCCGCTGAAATCCTTTACTCATATCACATATATACATATATATCTCTTTACTATATATATAAGGATTGGTTTGTGTTTTTCTTCTCTTTTTTTCAATTTGCAGTTCATTTCAGTTGCTCATTTTGAGGCGGAAATTGTTGCAACGCCCTGAAATCGTTTATCAAAACGACAAAATGGAATTGAGTTCCGTTGCGTTTTTGGAACAGTTCAAGAGACAGCCAGCAGAAGTCAGAGTGAAAGAGAGAGAGAGAGAGAGAGAGAGAGAGGGAGATAGAGAGCAAATGTGAGAGGATGTAAGCTGCAAATCGATTTGGCCGCTGGCTGCTGACTTGATTGGCTGCCTCCTTGGCCATCCGCGCTCTGTGGCGTGTGGCAGGCAGTTGATGCTTTCAGCTTTCAGCTTTTAGCTACCAGGCAGACCCACATTCGCATTCCGTATTCCGCACTCCCGTATGCCAGGTCCCACATTAATGTCCAGCGCAATAACAACAATACAGCTGAGCAGCGCATTTGCAGCGTTATTTATGTACTTACGCCACAATTATAACTTTTTTCCAGCTCTGCAGCTGTAAGTAAGCGTTAATATTTAAAACTTGGCTACAACAGAAAACTTTTTCGATTACCGCCGTAAGCAGCAAACTGAATCTCAAGCCAGACTGTGCCTGTGCCTCTCCAGCATTTCTTTCTTATTATTCCTATTGGGTGTTAATGGACTTTTACTCTCTCCCAAGCAGCCCCTCTCACTCTCTCATGCTCCCCTCTCACTCTCGTCGTGGTCATTTGAATTGCTGCTTACGCAGTTTCTTTCATTCTGTTTGCCCCGCAAATTGCGCAAAATAAATACACATTTAGTCCGGTGCTGTGTGGTGGGTGGCGGGTGGCGGGTGGGTGGCACCACCCGATGCCAGTGGCCATTCCCCATGGATTAGTGCTTTGGCGAAGGTGTCGTCTGCCAGCCCATAAATAACCAAAAGTGTCAACATTTTATTTTGCTATTTTCTGCTAAGGTTGTTGCTCTCTCTCTCTCTCTCTTTCTTTCTCTTTCTTTTCTTCATCTACTACTTCTTTTTTTGTCCTGCTGTCTCCGCTGCCTCCGCTCGTCCGTCTTATCGCTGTTGTCTACGCAGCGTTGCGTGCTTGAGCGAAATGGGCAAGGGATCCCTGCAAGTCCTTGCTAGTCCTTGCCAGTCCTGGCCGTCGTATTTGTTAATTTGCAGTGTGCTTCAGTAAGCGCGAAATTCAATTTAATTGAGCTGAGTGCCAGCGTTAGAGCAGCCACCACTACAGCACGCCACCCAACAGCCCCAACCCGCTCCAGGCGGGCCCCAAATGCGGCTCACACATTTCTCGCTAGATTTTATTATGGCCTGTCCCTGCTTAAAAGCATTCCATGGCCCAGACATGGGGCCAGCAACTGCATAAAAGATTCAGCAACGCTTTTAACTGGCGCTCAAGCTTTTCAGCTCCAACCCACTTGCCACTCGCTCCCCCTCTCTCTCTCACTCACTCTCTCTCTCTCTCTCTCTCGCTCTGCTTTTGCCCGTTCTCAAATCTGACTGCATTTTGTGCATCCATTGGCTTGTCTTGTCTTCTGCATTGGCTGCCAGGTGTCAAGTTCTGCAGCCTGTCGCATAATGTGCAAAATTTGATGAAGTCGCCTGCTCGGCCTGAGAGCCTGCCACATTGGCTAGGATTTGTGCGACTGTCATTGTCCCGTTGCCAGCAACATCGTCGTGCCAGATGCTACATAACTTTCTTTACCACATCTCATGGACCCAGGCATGCTTCAGCTGCTCGAGCTGCTCAAGCTGCTCAAGCTCTTTGCCTTATAAATTGGTTCGGCCTGCTCGCTGTAAGCTGATACCTTGAGCTGTCTGACTCTGGGTTCTAGCTGCCCATAAAGCGTGCAACTAATGGCCTGGCCTGCATGCGAGTCGTGTGGCACAGCCAACACGAATCTGCCTGCAGATCGAGATGCACTCACTCCCAGATCTCTGACTATGCTTGCTATCAATCCATGATCAGCTTATCTATTATCTATTATCCCAAGTTATCTTCGTACTTACCAATTGTTAACTTGCAGTATCGTCAGGCCAGTATCCTGCGCCAACTGTTTTTTTTGGTCCTCGGATGGGTAGGGATGCTGCAAGGAGAGAAACGGAAATCGTAAGCTCAATTAATACATGAACAGCGCTCACAATTCAATTAACAGGGCAAAGCCTAGAAGATTTACAATCTGGCAAGTGGAGCTACGCCGATCAATCATGGCGCGGGCTGCTCCAATGGGCATATAAACAATAATATATGGAGAAATTTAACCTGTCAGCGCACGGCGCTGCTGCACTTGAACCAACTGGGCGGGAAGGGGTAAACTGTGCTTTATTTACTTTGCTTTTGGGTTTGGCTTTGGTTTTGGTGTTGCTCTCGGGGCTGGTTTTGCTTATCTGAATCTGTGGCCAGTGAGTGGCTCGCTTATCAGGCGCTGCCACTCAAAATGTCCTCAATTGTGCTGCAGCTCGTTTTTCGGTAGCGCCAAATAGGCAAACAGAAACTGAAACTGAAACTGAAACTGAAGCAGAACTGCAGTTGCGACTGGGGCTGGCCGAAGCTTCTCATAAATCTTGCAGCCGGCGCGCCGCCACAGTGGCGTCACTGGGCAAATAGAAGCCCGACGCCCCTCCCACCAGCAGCACCTCCGCCTCCTGCGCGCATGGCTCGCTCTGCGGCTAATCTAATCGGCTGGCGCTTATTACAATTTTCTATTTTTGTTTTATTTGCTGTTGTCGTCGCTTGATTTCTAATGTTGACTCAATGCGAGTTTGTGCCGCAGCCAGCCTGAGGCTTCACCTGGTTCACCTGGCGCTGACGGAAATGGCTGTCAATCTTTTGGCTTTGGCTTTGCTTGCGCCTTTTGTTTTGTTTGACGCGATCCTTTGGCGCATGCGTCGCTTGGCCTGGCATTGTTTAACCCCTTTCTGGCAATGCGGCCAACATTTCCGGCAGCTGTGGGCGTTTCAATTTTGGCACTCGTCAGGGCACTGCCTCAATTCTCAACGACTCCTGCTCGTCTGTCTCTTGGTCCGTCTGTCTGTTCGTCTGTTCGTCTGTTCGTCTGTGTATTGTGATTTTGCGGTTGCCGGCAATTGAACTTTTGAGCGATGTGCGGCACGGCGCTCTCGCAGTTGTCTGCAAATGCAATTTGCCTTTACACACAGGAAGCAATTGTTGTGCCACTGCTGCTGAAATTTACCGTTTTCTTAGCCACACACTCACACACAGGGCAGTGCAATATATGGACTGTCACTTGTATACAGATGCAGGTATATATATATAGTTATATACTAAATTACATATATATAGATATATATATAGTTGTTGTATTTTGTGCATTCGGTATTCAATATGCAAGTGCTCAAGTGCCAGGAATTTCGAATGCCATGCGAAATGTGCAACGCAGCACATCCTTGTCTCTTGTCTTGCTATCCACTGTCCGTCGCTCCGTCCGTCTCTGTGTCCGCTTGGCCTGCATGTCCTGCGTAATGTCTGTAATGCAATTTAGTTGCCTTGTTGTCCTTGCACATCCGTGCACACCCATTCTGGCCTGTCGTCTGTCGCTCCGCCCGCCGCCGCCTCCTGCTCCTCCTGCTCCTTTAATGCATTCGCCTTATTGTTTGTGTTTAATAAATTTTGCGTGTTGTCTTGTTGTAGATATTGTGTATGCATCTTAGGGTCTCGCTCTGTCCCGCTCCCTCTCCCCCTCTCCCTCTCTCTCTCTCCCTCACTCTCTGTATTTACGTGTTGGCTGCCCGGCAGCAATATTTGTTTGCTGTCCTGCACAGGCCACGCGCCACGCCCACCACACCCACCGCCGCTCAGCTCTTGACAATAGCCAATACGAAAACTAGTATATGAAATTTGTGTATTGACAAATAAACGTAGATGTCCATGTAAATGCAATGGACATGCCAATGGCAATGTTCCCAGACCCAGACCAACAACTCCACTCACAGTCTGAGGCTGCTCCTGCTGCAACTGCTGCTGCACCTCGTTTCCAGGAGGTTAGAAAATGCTCAAGAAGTCAAAAGGCATAAATTACATGCAGGTAAATTAAAATGGAATTTATAGCATACTTTGTGGCGTTCATCTATTTAGAGAAATGCTTTTACCCAGAGCGGAATGTGCATATGCATATGGCTGGCTGAGGTTGGCATTATTGCACTGCCTGATATATATGTATATAGTAGGCAATGCCTTACTCTCCTCTCTCCCCTCTCTCTTTCTGTCCCTCTCTCTCTCTCAGTCAGCCAGTAGTTCATTATCATCCTGTCTGTGGCTTATCAAAGGCGCATTAATGCCTGTCGCAGCTCGCGCTGCTCTCATATGGCCGCCTACTCCTGCCGCCTACTCCTGCTGCTGCTGCAGCTGCAGCTGCTGAAGGTGGCTCCATCAGCAGCTACGCTGTGGTGCGCCAATTACGCTAATGTAAGTAATTATGCATTTCGTACACCACACATTCCCCCTTCCCACTCTCTCACTCACACACACACACACACACAACTATCGACAGACAGAGAGACAGACGGTGCAGCTAACCAAGCAGGCGAGTGCAAACATGTCAAGTGAAACAAAGTCCATTTGGTTTATTAATTTACCATACGACAAAATAATTAATTACTGTCACGCCTTTAAGTTGCTTTTGCCATGTCGCCGCCTCGCCTCGCTCCCCCCTCAGCCCGTCAGCACTGGCCATGTCTTCTTGGGCTTGCCTCCGCCTCCTGCTGCTGCCGCTGCCGCTGCTTCTGCTGCTGCTGCTTGGCTTCGCCTAGGGGCAGGGGCCACTGTTTTTGCCATTGTCTGCTTGTCGCTTAACTCGCTCCACTTTTTCCACATATTTTCGCTCGTGTTGTGTTTATTTAAACTTGGCAAATGAATTTAAAGCAATCACCACACACAAACACACACACACACATACGTTCATTTAGGTGCCAGCCCTTCAGCTCCCCCTCAAGTGATGTCGACAAGTGCCAGCAAACCTCGGGCATAGGCCTATGTCTCGATTGCGGCCTGTAGCTTTCTCTCTCGCTCCCTCTCTCTGTCCCTCTCTCTTACTCACTCACTCTGCTCTGGCTGGCCACATGATGTCAACATGACTGCAATGCCGTGACACATGGCACAACAAGCCCAAGACGTCGACTCCGGCTCTGGCTCTGGCTCGGTAATGCACACGTACAACCGGCCAGAGACGCCGCCGCCGCCACCACCGCCGCCATTAACAACGCCAAATGCGACGCCATTTGTGAAACAAGCAACAACAGCAACAGCCGCCACTGCAAATTGCTGCGACGTCGGTGAAAATTGCAACGGCGTCGACGTCGGCCTGTGGCAGCCATTATGAAGATTTTTTCCAGTTGCACTGCATGTCTAAACAGAGCCAAATGAGTGTTTCCACTCCAGTGAAAAGCGAGATAGCATGGCAGGCCAAGAGGGAGACAGACAGAGAGAGAGAGAGGGTAGAGGTGGAAGTAGAGCTGGAGCTGAAGATGGAGGTAAAGTTAGAGCTAAAGCTAAAGGTAGAGGTGGAAGTAGAGGTAGAGGTAGAGGTAGAGGTAGAGGTAGAGGTAGAGGTAGAGGTAGAGGTAGAGGTAGAGGTAGAGGTAGAGGTAGAGGTAGAGGTTGAGGTTGAGGTAGAGGTAGAGGTAGAGGTAGAGGTAGAGGTAGAGGTAGAGGTAGAGATATAGTGGAGCTAAAAAGGGGAGCGAGAGGCAGAGCTAAAGGAACTACACTAATCGCAACTTTGTCCTCATACTCAAAGTCGTCGGCGTCATCATGTTGCAGCAACACAAACACAAACGCAGCAAAAGAAACAAAACAAATGTAAATGAAAAATAATTTGCAACAATCGCGAGTCAAAGCACACACACACACACAGAAGAGATGCCCTACGGCCACCGTATGTGTGTGTGTGTGTGTGTGTGTGTGTGTCAAAAGGGTCAAGAAACTGACAAAGGTAGGAGAACTGCGTCGAGCTGCGCTGAGCCTACGAGAGGCCGCGGGCAAGGGTTAAAGTGCCGCACTTGGTGCTTTCCTTTTTTTTTTAACCCCTGCCGACATGGGTTATGCTTGATGCGCCTAAATAGTAGCCGGGCTCGCGGCACACATCGTCAACGTGAGGCGTAGCGCATCTTGAGTTCGTCTTGGCCCGGCTCGCTAAACATGCCACACACCAAGCGCCGTCGCGCCTCCCGGGCTGAAACATGTAACATGAGAGCGCTGACAACAATGCAACGCTTGCAGCGCAACGTTTTGGCCATTTTGCAGCAATTTTTTTCGGGGTTACTTTTGCAGTGGGCCGACAACGGCAACAAACTGAATCGAAGAGCCGAGGCCGGAAGAAACTTGCGCATGGAAAGAGCTGCATGGGAGCTGGGCATATGTGTGCGACTGGCAACGGCAAAGGGGAAATGGAAAGGGGCAGGGGGAAGGGGGAGGGGAAGGGGAAGTGGAACCGTACGGGGCACAT
Source organism: Drosophila mojavensis (assembly GCF_018153725.1). Classification (NCBI taxonomy): domain Eukaryota; kingdom Metazoa; phylum Arthropoda; class Insecta; order Diptera; family Drosophilidae; genus Drosophila; species Drosophila mojavensis. Next base: position 1,250,847 of record NW_025318726.1, on the reverse strand, counting down.
GTGGCAGGCAGCGAGTAGGCGGAGCACGCGAAATGCGACTTTTTGCTCGTTGGCTGCAGTGCGCGCCAAATGTAAACAAAATATTCGCGCGCCTGCCATAATTATGGCAACAGCAACAACAACAACAACAACAACAACAACGGCAACAGCAACAACAACGTTTACAAAGCAGCCATGCATTGCATTGCCCTCGTCTGCTTGGCTTTTGTTTTTGGTTGGCCAGCCAGTGCGCTTAACCCAACCCCAGACGGGCTGCAGCTGCAGTGGGAACTCCCTTTGCCCCTAGCTCCCCCCTGCACCGACAGTCAACTGCAGCAATGCACTTCATTAGCACCAACGTCATCGTCGTCGTCGTCGTCTTATTTGGGGTCTGGTTTTTAACGACTTTAGCAACGCCATCGTCGCCATGGCCAGCAGGCGACGCCATACGCCATCCGCATGGCAATGGCTGACGAGCTGGCATCGAGTTTCACTTGGCAGCCGATGTCTGGAAAACTGTTAATTATGCCAATGGAAATCGGAATTGGAAGCAGAGTCAGAGACGGAGTAGGAGTCGGAGTCGGAGTCGGAGTCGGGCGATAAATCAAATTGGCAAACATTGCATTTGCATTATCTAAATGCGACTCGGCATACAAAACAACTTTAAGATCGAACAAAAACAATTTCCCTAATGTGCCCAAACTGTTAATGGCATTAAGCTCTTAGAGCTGGAAGCCGGCAAGCAGAGAGAAAAGGAAAAACAAAAAAAAAATCAGCCAAGGATATATGCAGACATCCGCCAGAGGCTGTGAAAGTCGAGCCGCAATCAGGCGGAGCAGACGACGGAGCAGACGGCGACGCCTTAGCCGAGCAAACATGAGCGATGCGCTGATTTAAACGGCAATCCATCAATGTCAGAGGCGGGTGGCTGTGGGTCGGGTGGGTGGGTTGGTGTCTGTGTGTGGCGCTAGGCTAATGGGGGTGGCGATGCGCCAGGCTAAACCATTTTAAAACTCAAGACTCGCTGCTGGACCAGAGCAGAGATAAACATTCCAGCGTCAAACTTCAACTTTAATTTCCGATTTGTTTGCTTATCGTGGCTTGGTCAGTCGTTAGCTCACACACACACACACACACACACACACACACACACACACACACACACATGTGCACACACTTTTAGAAAATTCCATTTAGATTTTTATCATTTTACATACGCAGCAACCGCAAAGCGAAGGGCGAATGTGGCTAATGGCCAAAACTGTGGCGCAGCAGTTTGAACTTCCTTAACAGTCGCTTGACCGTAGCGCATAAAATCTTATAGTTCTGTTTGTGCCCATTTTCTATTCACTTTTTTCTTGGCCTTTTTCTGCTGTACAACCCTTGCACGCAGCGTCCTCCTCCTCCTGCTCCTGCTACTGCTCCTGCTACTGCTTAACATAAAGTGGCGCATAACAAATCTGTTTATTTGTATTACACATCCGGCTGACCGGACTTTCCGCTCTGAGCTTTGATTTGGTCAGCTCTCCGTTTCAATAGTTGGCCGGCTGCTGGCCATTTGGTTTTAGTGCCGCATTTTGGGACAGTCCGCATGCCATTTATCTGAACGCTTTGATGGCTCAAATGGAAATCTAATTGGACGCATTGAGCAGGCCATAAGCCAAGGCCCAACTGGCAACCTGGCCCAAATGCCCATTCGGCTGCTGGCCCTTCTATTGCCTAGTCCACTCTCCAGACACTGAGATAAGCAGCCGAATGACTTTATAAACTCCGGCGTAGTCAACTGAGTACGCCGGAGTGGATCATCAATTTCTACTTATCATCGGGCTGGAGGGGGGCACTTTGCATTGCCACGCCCACCGTAACTAAAACAGCTATTGGGCCAACTAATCTTATCGCCGTGGCCAAAACTCAAATATGGCTCCACTAAGCCCTTATCAGCCGAATGTAGCTGCAGATTGCGATAAGATGTGGGCAGAGCAGCAGCTCTGATTGGTGTTTCGCAGGTGTATCGCTGCTGATTGGACTTACCGTTAAGTGCTGAAACAGCCACGCTCTCAATATGTTTGTCGCCACTTTTGGGAAAATGCCACGCTTCTTTTGGTTCTTTTTGCCGCTCGCATCGTCGTCCTCCTCGCCGGTGCCCTCGCCGCTGCCTATGCTTGCGTTGCTGGCGTCACCTGTGTGTGTGGATGAGAGAAGAGAAGAAGAGATGCAGGAGTTACGTTTAGTCAGCTTCTAAATGAGCAACAACAACAACAACAACAACAACAACAAGAGGCACAGCACAACAATGTCAATATTGTCAGAGCACTAGCTCAGCAATTCTGTTTGCTTGCAGTTGTTGTTCACAATGTTTGTCAAGTGAGCATAAAATAACATTACTTGTCTCTGGCCAGGCCAAGAGCAGCCCGTCCAGCCAGCCAGCCGTACAGCCTCCTGCTGCTTAAACATAATGATAATCATATGGATGACATTGTTTGTGGCTGCCGTTTAAGACAAGTCAAATCAGTGCTGGGCCAGCCCCCTCCCCTTCGCCTCCCTTTGCTGCCTTTGCTCGTTGTGGTTTATAAACAAAATTAATATTTGTCATACGCAGTCTTTGGCTTTGGCTTTGGCTTTGGCCTCAGCCTCGGCTTCGGCTTCGGCTTTGCCTTTTGGTAATGTTCATGCATAATTTTCGGTTAATTTAAATTTTCTGGGGCTTTTATCTTTTGTTTGCATGGGAACAATCCAACATCCCCCCACACTAGAGGCGCTTCCGCTATGGCATTTGTTTTCCCTGTTTTCGGCATCATCATCATCATCATGAACTTCATCATCGTCATCATCATCATCATAACCGGCAGCCACATCATATGAATTTGTATATTTTTGTTTAATATTAAGTATGTTATTTGTGTGTTTACTTTAAGTTTTAGTTACACTTAAGTAACTCAAATGCCTTCTTCTTCTTCTGCTTCTGCTTCTTCTTGTTCTACTGCCGCCGCTGCTGCCTCAAACAGGAAGCCCCAAATGGCTGCGCACATGCAAACAAAATAAACCAGGTCCCCAGTTCCCTACGAACTATGCCTGCTCCAATATTGCATAATTTCACGCCCCCTCCCACTCAGCTACTCTTCCCCCCCACACTCTTCCTCGCCCCACCCACCCGAGTGTGCCAAAACAAATATTTCCCAACACCAAACATGGTGCGTCTATGAATGTCTAACTTGGAGGCGAGCTTCTATGACAGCGAGTTCCTTTCCCTGCGGTTGCTTCATAAATTTTCCATGCTTTATCTTTCGCACAACACCTTTGCTGGCCACAGCCCACCCCCACCCCCTTCTCCATCCACGGCCGCCTCCTCTCACCTGTAGCTGCTTGGACCGCTGGCTTTTCATTAATTTTTCAGTTAACTCATTCATTAATTTTCAACAGCCCAGCAACACTCTCAACAATTTTCACAGTAGCACATGCCCAAAACACACACACACACACACACACACACACCCATACACATTCTCATGGTGGCAGACTTCACGCCATTTTGCGTAAACCGGAAGTTCGTTTTGATTAATTTAGTCGCCGATGGAGACGTTTGTTGAGTGCTCGACTGCATGGCCAGCCGTGTGGTTGATTTTCTAAACACGACCATAAAACAAAAGCAGCAAAAAACAAACTCAAACTGAATGCCGAATGCTCTACACATAAGTCTTGTATATCTAATGGAAAAACAAACAAGATTCGTAGCGCTAGGCAAATGATATCGGCCTCGGATTTCGAGTTCACTTTGAAGAGTCGAACTTTTGTTTAAACTCCTCAAGGAAGTGAGCATAAGAAACTCTCACAAGTGTATGCAGCAAAGGTTATAAAATTAATTTACCAGAAACAAACAAACAAACAACCAAACAACAAAAAGTCGGAAACAAAAGAATACCCCAAAAGGCACACTTGTTGGCCATTTGGATGGGGCCGCGCCTTTCCACTAAGCTGCGTGGAGCGCTCTGCATAATTTAGCAATTATGGAAATGCGTGATTGCGATGGTATTTCGCTCTGGCCAGTCAAGGAAGCTGACGCTGACGCTGACGTCGACGTCGACGCTGACTCCGACTCCGACTCTGACTCTGATGCGAACAGTCAGCGAAGCTGGAATTGGAGCCCATTATGGATGCAGTTGCTCTTGCGCTTGTGCTTATCGGGCGAGCTGCACTTTAGGCAGGGCGCATTGAGCAACTAGCTGCTGGCACTTAACAACTTCATTAAAAGTTGTTTATGATCCTCGAAATTGATTATTCCACTCATACGTAAAGCGTCCCCAGACGCAGCAGCAGACGAAGACGAAGACGATGAGGCAGAGGCGGAGGCAGAGGCAGAGGCAGAGGCAGAGGCGGCATCGTTCGCGAAGCACTCAAATCGCGCCGGGCGCGCGCTTAAGAAAACATGAAATTGATTAATGCATTTGGCTGCAACATTGAGGCACATCCACTGCGCAGCAGAGGTGGGGAGGAGCCGGTGCTGCTGCTGCGGCTGCTGCTGTTGCTGGCGGAATGCTGGTGCCGTCGGTATCTGCTGCTGATATGTAAATTCCTTCAAGTGGATTGCACTTTGCGCCAAAGACTCTCGACTCTCGACTCTTGCCTCTCGCCTCTCGCCCCTCCACTCTCCACTCTCCTCTCACCACTCTTCACTCTCCACACTCGAATCGAAGTCATTTCTTTGGCTGTGTGCTCCAATTTTACATTCGATTCGTGGCAGGGATCTGGCAAACCAAAACACACAATTAATCTTTGCCCAGCGACGCGGCTGCTTATTATTGTTATAATAACGATGTGCAAAAGCACTTGTGGCACTTGAGCGGCGGCACACTCGTGTAACAGAGATTGGGCCAGCTCGGACTGGAACTGGGAATGGGAATGGGACTGCGACTGCGACTGGGACTGGCTCGGCCAAAGTGCTTTTTGTTGTAGCACTTGCTATGCGGGACGATAAAGCGCCGCGTATTTTCCTCATTTCTTTCGTTTTTTAATTGAATTGTTAAGCGCAGCGCAAAACTTAATTAATTTTCACTATAACTTTGGCGACTTTATGGAAGCAGCCCTTAGAGCCCAGGCCCAGGCCCAGTCCCTGCCCCTACCCCTACCCCTACCCCTACCCCTGCACCCTCTTCTCTGACATTCCCTAAATAAGTTTGCGTTGGGCAAATAAATTCGATGCCGTCGCAATTTTCGTTACCATTGCCATTGCCCACTGCCACCGAGAGGGGGCATCGGTGGGGTTGGGGGTGGGAGTGTGGGTATTGGGGGTGAGCTAACAAGCATTTTTATTTATTATTGGCTTAAAGCGCCGGCGACGCCAGGACGAAGCACAAAGGATGCAGGAGCCACTGCGTCTTTGCCGCAGACACACTGACAGGCAGACAGACAGACAGACAGACGTATGTTGTTATTATTGCAAGGCAAAGCTCCTACAGCCCCTCCCCATCCCTCGCCGCCTGCTCGGGCAAAAAGAAAATGTTTAGCTACAGCTGCCATTGGTTGGCTGACTGGATGGCTGGTTAGTTCGCTTGCCCTGCTTGCCACATTTCTTTTTCTCTACTCTTCTCAGCTCTCTTTATTTTCTTTTTTTTTTTTTACAATTGCGCAAAATTCCAATTTGCAGTAAATTTTGCGATTTTTCCTTTATACGGACATACAAAACATTTTTAGTTTCCTGCTGGCTTTTCTTACCCACCCACAGAAGGAGGGGGGGAGAGGAAGAGCGGCAAGGCAAGCCACAGCCCACTAGTAAACCACCCACGCTCAGATGTCGCTCCTAAACCATCAGCGTAGTCGGAGCTAGAGACGCTGCTGCAGCCACGCCCACTCGCCCAGCCGCCCAGCCGCCTGACAGCGCTGCATGTTGACTACTTATAAATGTTGTAAATGCTTTTAATGGTAGCACGCTTGACCATCTGTTAAAAGCCTGCACTTGATTCGATTTGCCTGACACCATCAACTAAAAACACTTTAAATAACTCCAAACAAACTGAACTGAGACTATCCTATAGAGTGACTTCTGCTTGGGTAAATCGTTTCTATTTCAGACGAAAGCTGAATATAACTTGTTGTTAACATGAGCATTACATAGCTAAAGCTGTTATTATTGCTAAAAATAACATAGTGAAAGAAAGCACAATAATCACCTCAAATCTCCTTCCTCCTTTATAAAATACAACTCGCAGAACTGTTAATCTCTAAAGCTAGCCAAGGCTTTTAACAAACACTCTCCCAGGCACTCAAGACTCTTTATCAAGCGCTCTGAATGCACTCAACTATCTATATAATGCAATCATTGCTATCTAAATTCTCAGAGTAATGCATACATAATATATTCATAAAACTATTTTATAGAAGCTTTTTACTCCTAAATGAACGTAAAAACAAATTAGCGAGAGAAATAATTTGTTTTTTTGTAAAACTAGATTAAATAGTGGAAAACAATTGAAATATATATACCTATAAATTTATAAAATAAAAAAAATAAAAATATAAAAAAAATTGTTGTATTGCAAATTCAAATTTTATAAGAACTGAATTTATATTAGAAAAAAAAAAAAAGAATTGTTTGCGCAAACTTAAGGATTTTTTTTTTAGAATAACAGGCCTATTATTGAATATAGAAGTAAAATTCATAATAAATTAGAAGCATAAAATAAAAATTGGTTTATAATATTTTTATAAATTCATATAGTAAATGTAATTTAAAATATTTAATAAATTAAAAAAAGAAATAAATAAAAAACAAAAATAAATAAATCAAAAGTTGTAAACAAAATTGTTTAATAATACTAATTCCTAATATTAGCAAAAAAAAAAAAAAAAAAAAAAAAAAAAAACTCAGACGATCTATTATATTTCATAAATTCTCCTAAGAAACCAAATTTGAATGACATTAATTCCACACAATAATAATGCTTCTATTAATGAAAATAGTAATCAAACAAAGGGGAGGAAAAATGTATCCATTTACAACACAAACAATTACAGACTAAAAGTTTTCTTTTACAGCACAAAACTGTCGATTGGCAGTTTAATTTGACAGTTGAGAAAACTTTTGGGTTTTTGGAAAAACAAGCAAATATGGCATTTTATGGGTAAGGCCAGCAACAGCAACAGCCACAGAATTGATTGGAATAATAAATAGAAATAATATGTTATAAATGCATTTATCGATTGCCATAACAGAAATGCACTTTTCCATGCTGTTTGCGTGGCCAGCAGGAAAACAAACAAATTGCTTTTCAAATAGACAACGGAACGGAAAAGAACAAGCATTGTTTTTCTCAATTCAGGCCAAAAACGCGTAGCACTTGACTTGTAGCTGGACGGGGACGGGGTGGGGGTGGTGGTGGTGGTGTATGCATGGCTGGCAGCAGAAGCAGGAGGAGCAGGAGAAGCGAACCGTAGCCGTGGCAAGTTGCAGCCAACAAGCAAGCAGTTTTCAATTAGTTTTTAAATAAACTTTTTTCTAGACGCTTCACACACACACAAAATGAAAACCAAACGCCCAACTTTCCATTTTCATATGATGTGTAGGTGTGTGTGTGTGAGTGTGTGAGTTTTCATTTAAACAATTTTTGCGCCTTCGACTTGGGGCTTTTGTTTATACAAAATCATGCCAATCGTCTGTCAATCATTTTCCAATGGCTGCCCAGCCCCTCCTGAGTGCCGCCAACCACCGTACGGTGAACACTAAACATGGCGGAAGTCTGCTTAAGCTCATAGCTAGGCACGAGAAACAACAGAAGCAGAAGTAGAAGCAGAAGATGATGAAGAAAACTTGGAGCGTCTCGATGGGGTTGGCCAACTAATTGAGTTTCGCTTTTAATAATAATAAACACCAGCTAGCAGCAGCAGCAGCAGCAACAGCAGCAGCAACAGCAGCAGCAGCAGCAGCAGAAGCGGCAGCAACAGCAGCGGCAGCTACTCGTGGCAGCAATGGCAACAAGCAATTGACTTGCGGCTTTCTCGAGAGCCGTTGAGCCTTGAGCAACTTGAGGCATTTAGCTAATTGAATTCAAAACATGTCAAGAGAAATCAGCAACGCCCTGGGTGGCATCCTGTGACTCGAGTTCCAGCAGCAGCAACAACAACAACAACAACAACGACAGCAACTGAGCCACTGAATGTTTTGTCACACGGCTAGATGAGCCGCTGCTGCAGTCGGCTCAAAGAAATGCAAACACTTCAGCGCTGCTCGAGCTTGGCCCACTTGAGGCAGCGCGGCGAGCCACCGAGCGCTGCTCAGCTCACGCATGACAAAAGCTTCTTCCTCTTTGTCATAGTCATTGTTGTTGCTGTTGTTGTTGTTGCTGCCTCTCAAGTGGGTGGCTAAACAACAAACACTTGTGTCGACCAGCCAAGTGAGACCTCCAAGGTGTTGCTGCTGCTGCTGCTGCTGCTGCTGCTGTTGTTCCGATCTCACTCTCATTAGCCAAGACACACACACACACACACGCGCACACACACTTACATACAGACTGAATTTATAATGATTTATACGCCTGCGCCGCTTTAAGCCAAGCGCATTTATTGCTTATGAAAAGTTTATTGAATATGCCGTGAGTGATAAACATCGGCAATTAATTTGCCCGCTCGCTCGATCGCTTGAGGATTTGTCGCACATCTCGCCGGCTCGGACAATTATGAGTCGCCATTACTTTTATGCGATCAGGCAAATTAATAAAGCTTAAAGTGTTTGCCGAATGACTTAATTAAATGTTGAAAAATCGCACGAGGCGCCGTCACATAATTGATGGGCCAAGTTTTTCCTTATAGGCAAGTGAATTGAATTGCAATGCATTTGTAATTATTGCCATTATTATCTACTCCCACTTGGTGGCTGGAGTGGCATCAGCCCAACACATCTGCCATTTTCCTCCATTATTTTTCATAAGCAATTTAACGGCCGGCACTTAAGTGTGCCCAATTTCCCAAACGATTTTCATGTGCGAAAAACGGCAAATTATGCGAGGCTTCACAATGATGATGGATCACCAATCGGGCAACGCCATAAAACGGCAACAAGTCAATAAGAACAACGGCCCCGCCAAAGGTTTAGCCAGAGCTCTGGGCATATGGCCGACACACACACACACACACACACACACGTACTCACACCTCAATAGCAATATTTGTGGCCATTTTTTGTTGCGCTTCCCAAGCCCAACGAGGAGGCTGCCACAACAACAACAACAAAATACTGAAATAAAAAAAAGTTAAGAAAAAGAACGAAACGTTTTGAGGTATTAACACAAAAGCGGCTTTGGCTTTGGCTTTAGCTTTGGCTTTTGGCTTGACCAGTTTGCCAATGCCTGCATATGCTATAGACATGAGTGTACACACACACACACACACACATATGTATCTTTTTTTATGGCGGATTTGTGTGATCCGCTGCAATATTTTTGAGCCTTGGCTACGTCAGTTGTTGCATTGTTTTGCCGGCACAAAATATAATAATAAAAATAATAATAATAATAATAATAATAATAATGCTTGTTGCTGCTGCCGGTGCTGCTGCTGCTGCTGCGGGATGCTGCAACATGTTCATGCCTCATTATTTTTATACGGATTTTTGCGGTCCGCTGAGATTGGTCGCCTCGCCTTGGCCTCTTGCCATCGCTGCTTCTCAGGCAGCAGCTTGTAAACTTTTTTGCGTCTCTAAAAAAATACAAAAAAAAAAAAAAAAAAAAAAACAGCCAGAAAAAAAGCTGACTGCAACAAAAAAACACAACAAAAAAGTCGCCCAAAAGTGCTCAAAAGTTTATTAAAATTCCGAGCGTAAATGGCAACGCCAATGAAAGGCTAAACAACAACAACAACAAAAACAAGAAGAGAATAAGAGAATAAGCAAAGCCAACACATGTTTTCACGCCTACCCAAAAAAAAAAAAAAAAAAAAAACAGTCAAAAAGCTGTCAGAGCAACCGCCTTATATGCAGATTAGCCATATGACTCTCTCTCTCTCTCTATCTGCCTGTCTCGCTCGCTGCTATTACATATGCAAAATCAAATTATTCAAATTCAATTATTGTCAATTTTATTTATTATTAATGCGCATAATTGTCAAATTTGCCAAATTTATGAACGCAGTTAAAGAATCGTATATAAATATATAGATATATATGTATATATATTTGTGACTTGACTTGTTCGTTACACACATACACACACACACACGCATACATATGTATATAGAGTGCAGTCCTGAAGTTTTATGCAAATCCGAAACCGAACGTCGCGTTTTTGCGCTCAATCCGCACGAATTTATGAGACATGTTGAAATGCATCTCACCTTGATTGTGGAGCCGGAGCTGGAGCCGGTCTGTGGAGCCACCAAAGACGTGCAGCTTACTTACATATATATAAGTATATGTATATGTGTGTGTGTACATGATGATGATATGCGTCTCGCTGGCTTCAAGATTAATGGCAACGCATTTAATTTGTTTTTGGGTGTTCTCTCTGCTCAGCTCTGCTCTGCTCTGCTCTCGTGTGGCACTCAACTGCTAGACTCAAGTCGCAACTTTAACTAACATACAGACTGACAGAAGTTTGCATGCATATTTTATTCGCTACAGCTCGTGTTTAGTTTAATTCACTTCCCATTGGAAGCGAACTTGCCTGAGATATAGATTCTAGCTATTCTGCTCCAGCTACTGCTGCTTCAGCTACTCGCAGCTATTATATATTATTATAATTTGGAAAACAATCTCTATCAACATAATATTATGCAATCCATAAGTGTGTAATTTCGTTTAGCACTTAGTAAAAAAGAACATACAAAAACTAAATGTCTGGCGTTGAATTTTGACATCCAAATTGCGGCAAACAAAAGTCGAGGCGGAGCCACAAGGCACGGAACGGAGCAGACATTGCAGCTGTAGTTGCTGTTGTTGTTGTGTCTGTTTATTTTTTTTTAATAACATGCTGAAAATGCTTTTTTAACAGCATGAAAATTATAACGCATCAGTCACGACATGACAAAAAAAAAAAATAATAATAATAATAAATATAAAAAAATTGAAAGAAGAAACAACCGGAATATGTTTCCCCTCTCACTTTTGGGCTGGGAAAATCTTGCGACAGACATTTGCAAAAGGCTTTCTTTCAGTAACTGGAAAAACTTTTGTACAACAACGAAAATTGAAAACTTGATAGAATGAAATAAGAGAGAAACAGAAAGAGAAACTGAAACCGAGACAGAAGCCAAAGCAAAACAAAGCCAAATAGAAACTGAAATATAAATCATTAAAAATATCTGATATTTTTTGGGGCTTTATAATATGCAAATTACAGTTAATAACATGCTCCAGTCGCTGCATAAATTAACAAACTATTCTCTGTTATTTTTTCTAGTTTCTTCTTTTTTTTTTTTTTTAGATAATAGACCAAATCAATGAGCTGCCTTGTTAGAGGAGTCGAGCACTCGGCGGCTGCTCAGCAACTGTCTAATAATAATGAAATATTTCCTAGACGCTTCCAGCTCTCTTAGCCAGCCACAAAGGCTTTGTAAGACATGGTTGTCAATGTGTTGCCCAAATGTTGTTGTGTTGTTGTTGTTGTTTGGGTTGTGTTGTTATTTATGTTGCTCGATGCGGCCATACTAATTTCAAATTTAAATCTTTGCGCTGTGACCTTTCATGCCTACCAACCATATCGAGATTGTATGTATGTATGTATGTATGTAGATGTACGCACAAACACACAGACATAAATAAATACATATACATATATGTATAGATATTTATATTTATATATATTTCTCTTAATTTCGAAAGCGTATTAAATTACACTCACACACACACACACACACAGGCACTCACACACACACGCAGAGAAAAAGAGCCGATGCACGCTCCTCAACAACCCCGCCCCCTCGCCAACGGCATCGCCCCCGCCCCCACACCCGCCACCGCTTCAGCCTAAGAGTTGAAACAAGAATTTCAAGTATGTTTAACCCAAAACACAACACAACACAAAACTGAGAACCGAATCGATTCTGTTATTCTGGGTCTCAGTCCCGCTTCTCGGTCTCTGTCTCGGTCTTCGTCATCGTCTCGGTCTTGGTCTTGGTCTTGGTCTTGGTTCTTGTTCTTGTTCTTTTTGGTCTCCCTGGCCTGCCCAGGGCCGGGGCTTAAAGTATTTCACAGGAAATCTTCGGAAACGAAACCCAAGCAACAATATGTTCTACACATTTCGTATTTCTTTCATTTTTTCACTCCCTCTCGCTCTCACTCATCTTCTTTCGCTCCGTTTGCTGCGCTGTGTGAGAAATCGAAATCCCAAAAACTAAATCCCTATAATGCCTTTAAGGGGGGCACAGAGACTGCCGCACACACGCACGACTACACTCATATGGGTGTGTGTGTGTGTGTGTGTGTGTTTCGGTATTTTATTTTTTGTTTTTCTTCTTTTTTGGTGCCCCTACCCCCACCACTCCCTCTTTGCAGCATGTCGCCCCTGCCAGAGTCAGAGAGTCAGCGTCAGCGTCAGCGTCAGCGTCAGCGTCAGAGCAGAGCCCGAGCGTGCGCACAGTCTATAATAATGATAAGATGGCTCTTAATCAGAAAATTTATATGGGCCCAGCATTTAGTTGTTGTTGCCCCAGCCTTTAGCCTCACTCTGACTCTGCCTCCTGCTCAGTCCCAGTTCCAGTCCCAGTCGCAGTCCCAGTCTGAGTCTGACGCTGACTCTGATGCTGATGATGGGTTATGCCCGTTTATAATTATGGGTCCTGTCAAATGCTAAATGAAGGGCGCATCAAAAGGCAGCCAGCAAGTCACAAGCCATACAATTTTCAGTTTTCAGTTTTCAGTTTTCAGTTTTCAGTTTAGAGAGCGTTACGCTATGTTGCAGATTGCTCGGCGGCTGCTTGGCCAGTCGGAGTTTGGTTGGCTGGCTGCAGATCGCACTCGTGGCCATTTTGCAGCTGGGCGTGAGTCTGTTCTCATTGGCCGAGCGACGCGGGCTAGCTATGTATGTATGCATATAAATATGAATCAAGGAGAAAGCTTACCGCTTGCACTCGTTCCGAAATTGTCTGCAATGAAAACAACAGATGAAAGTTGAGAGTTTAGTAAAGGAATATTATGATATAAATATATATATAGAGAGAAAAAGAGAGAGAGAGTGTGGGGTGGGGAGAGTGTAACGCCCATCTTTCACTCTAATTTAATTAACGCCAGCAGCTACAAATGCTGCAACCCGATCTCGCCAAACGAACAAACAAACAGATGAATTATCTTCCTCAACAAGTTCAATTCGCTGCCTGACGAAAATTTCTCAGACCTCAAAGCTCGCAGCACAATAAATCTTTTCATATATATATATATATGTATTTCTTTATTTTTTTTTCTGTGTGTGACCCAGGCTCGAATCACAGTTCGCCTGCCGGCTAACCAAAAAAAAAAAAAAAAAAGACAAAAAACGGTGTAGAAAACAAAAATGTTTAAAATTTTCGTGCAGACTTTGACCGCAGCTTGTTGTTGTTGCTGCTGTTGTTGTTGTTGCCATAAAAATATGATATATATTCACACACTCTCGCACACGCATTGTGCAGCAGAGGCAGCACGGCAATCAATCAAAAAAGAAAAAAAAACTATGGAACCTACGGCATCAGCCCGAAGTGTGAACCAAAAATATTTGGAGCAAATCAAATGCAGCAAATCGGAATACGCAAAAAAAAAAAAAAAGAAGAAGAAGAGATATACGTATAAAGGCTGAACATTTAATATATATAAATTGTGGATGTATAAATTAAATTTTATATTTTTTTTTTATTCTTCATTCAACTTTTGATTTCTGCTGCTGCTGCTGCTGCGGCGTTCTCACACGCAAATCAAATCTAGTTGCCCTTTGTTGATTATATTTGCTCGTTTTTATGGCTCTGCATAAAGTTTGATTTTCTTTGGCTCTTAATCACCCCGAGCCTGGGGCATTATGCAAATTGAAGGCGAAGCTTAGCTAAAGCCAAACTCGAGCTGCCAAGACTCGGGTTATTCTCTTGGTTTTATTTTTTTATTGTATTTTTTTTTTTTTTTTTTTTTTTTTTTTGGCAGTTGAAGCTGGCCCAAGCAAGAGGGCATATAAAATAAATGTATAAATATGATAGAAATATATATAAATATATGTATCTTTATATACATACATATATCAGTATGTTTATCTATCTATAATATATGTATAAAATAAATATATTAATATCATATAAATATATGTGTCTCATTATATATCTGTATATTTCATATTTATCTCTGTATCTATCTATCTATATCTATATATCTCTCCTTCTCTCTACATATATCTCTGCCTTCATCTCGGCCGTTTTGATTGAAGCTGCGCCACCTTTCAGTCTTGCTGCTTTGGCAGTCATTTAGCCCGCTTGTAATAACATGGCTAAGAGTATTTTGTGAACTGCGCATTGGACTTTTGTTACAGCTGCGCCAGGCATTCAGGCAGCTCCTCGAAAGATCGTCTCCCGACTCCAGCTCCATCACCATCTCCATCTTCATCTCTGTCTGCCACTGCCTCTGCCCCTGCGCGTTCGTTGTCATTTAAGTCATCGAACACGCATTGCTACATTGTACACATGTAGAATGTTTTGTGGTGTCGGTGCTTGACGGTGTCGGTGTCGATGTCAGTGTCCTGCGGCCAGCGGCCATTGCAGTTGGCTTTAACAATCCATTGGCATTGCCAATGGCCCTGTCCCTGGCCCGCAGTTCATAAATAATCGTCTTAAGTTGATGCGCTCGCTGACTGTCGGCGGTCGCTGGGTGGTTCGTGGTTCTCACCAAGGCCTCGAAGGCATTGCGACAGATTAAGCCCGGCCAATGGCCATACACACACACACACAAAAGTATCTTTCAGATGGTTTTTGCTGTTGCTGTTGTTGTTGTTGCAGCCGCAGCAAAACGCATTAAAGAAAGCCAACGCAAGCCGTTCAAATATTCCAAAAACGTTTCAATGAATGTCGCCGACGCAGTGCCTCAATTTTTGTCACTCTTCAACGTCCTCTCTTTCACTCTCTCTCTCTCTCTCTCCATCTCTCTCTCTCTCACTCACGCGCAGAACAGGTCGTGTCTGATCCCATTTTAATATTCTAGATACTTAAATAAAATACGTGTCTGGCTTGGCCAACAAACGTTTATTGTTTGTTAATTGATTTTGCTGGAAGTTGTCGCCGTCTGTTAAAATGCAAAGTGCAACTTCGAACAAACTTTGCCGAGTTGGGCGAGCGAGAGAGAAACAGAAACAGAAACAGAAACAGAATCAGAAACAAACAGAAGAAAAACAACAACGAGGCGAACACAAATAGCATTTGGTATGCAAAATTTGTTTGGCCCGTCCGAGTTGGACAACTTGTGGCTCTGGGGGCTTAGGCCAGTTCTCACTGACTCCGGCTCTGACTCCGGCCTGGGCCGCAATTAATTTGCAGACAGCGAAGCTGTAGCTCAGCCTTGAGGCAACGGCCGGCAGTTGACAATTGTCAAGGACTGCGTCGGCTCACAGTTTGACAGGAGGCGACGGACGCTGGGCGGCGGGCGGCGGGTGGAGGCTGGCTGTGGCGACTTGGGTCATTTAACGGTAATTACCAAAGCGCGACAGAAAAGTTTCTGCGAAAAACGTGCGGAGTGGAAAAGCGCTCCACGGCTCAAGTGCCGACAAAGCGGCCAAGTGAAGCATAAAAATGAAGCACCCAAAAAAAAATAAGAAATAGAAGAAGCAGGAAAAAAAACCCCAGAATCGAAACGTTGTAGAAAAGCCAACGGACCACACGATTTTCCAAAGAGTAACAGAGTCAAGCGCGACTCCAAGTCTATTTATGTGGCTATTGAAGTGGGCCTCGTCTCTTGGCTACACTTCAAGCCACACCACTCCATTGAAGTGGCTGTATGTGTGTGTGTGAGTGTGTGTGTGCTTGTGTTTTTTTGGCGGCTTTGGCTTTGATTTTTGCTTGATTTCTTTCAATATCAAGCCAGCACACACATGCTCCGGCGAGGGCCCCGGAGAAGAGCGTCGAGAGGGGCGGAGCTGCGAGTCGAAATAGAGTTGCAGATGCAAAGAGCAACGGCTGCTGCTCCGACTCCTGCTGCCGCTGCTGCCGCTGCTGCTGCTCAGCGACTGTGACGCCATTTTCAGGTAAAGAACAGAAAGCGAGGCCAGCGTATGCAAAAGAGCCAGAGACAGAGCCAAAAACGTAGACAGAGCCCAGGCCAAAGAACATGTCCAAAGGCGAACCGCCAAAAGGATAATCAGCAACAATTTAGTATTATTACACCACGTTCGAAGCCATCGAAGTCTAAGCAAGCAGCAGCAGCAGCAGGAGGAGGCAGCAGCAGGCGGGGGGAGAGGGAGCTAAGCTGCAGCGCACACAAAGTTGTCTGTCAGTTTTTTTGTTGTTGTTGCTGTTGCTGTTTTTTAAGCCATAGCCACGAGGCCAAAGTCGAGGCTGGAGTTGGAGCTGAAGCAGGAGTTGGAGCTGGAGTTGGAGCTGGAGCTGGAGCTCAAGTATGCATTTCAAAGAAAATCATTATTATCGATGCGGCAAAGGAGTGTGAGGCGCTGTGTGGCTAAATCTTTAGAGACGACAGACCAAAGCAGAGAGACTAGAGACGATGGACGGATGGACAGACGGAGAGACGGACGAATGGCTGACTGGCTGAGCTGGGTGAGCCGCAAGTTCATTCCTTTTGGGTATTTTCACGTGGACGTAGATAGAGTTTCAATGGAAAAATGATTTGCAAATTGACTTTAACGAATTGCTCGAGTGAGCAACCTGCTGGCATTTGGAATTTTGATTACAGCATAGACAGAGAGAGAAAGAGAGAGAGAGAGAGAGAGAGGAACAGAGAAAGAGTCTGTGTGTGTGTGTGAAGAAAGCTGCATGTAATTGGCACGCATTGCGAAGCTGAAGCGACGCCCCATTGCACTATGGGCAAAAATACCGATAGTGAGGCATTAACTGCAACTTTAAAGATAGAGCCTTGAAATTTTGCACATACGTTGCTAATATTAATACAAAATTTCGGTTTTTTTTTTTTTTAAGTTTGAGCCACGCCCTCTCCTTGTCCCCATACATGTGATTAATTTACCGATGAATATCGAAACGATTGCAAGCAATTTCATAAATATTATATATTTTAAGTTAATAAACACTATAAATAAATTCAAAAATAAGTAAATAAATAATTTACTACATATAGCCAATGCATTGGCTAAGCTAGGCAATTTGGCTACACTAGGCAACAAAATTGCGCAAGAGAAGGCGGAAGACTGTGTAGGAATGGAATTTGATAAATATAATATATATAGTTATATAGATATGCCTTATATGTTACATTAGGCAACAAAATTGAGCAAAAGAATGATATAGAATTTGTAGAAATGGAATTCGATAATTGTATAATATTTATATATACATTAATATGCTATATATTCTACAGTAAAGAATGAAATCGAGCAAGGGAATTGAGAACACTTTGTAGGAATGGAATTTGAGAAATATATCATACACATACATATATGGTATATGTGATATATTAATATATTTATGTATATATAATGATGCCCAATCACATATATGATGCGAAATTAAAATATCCTGCAATTAGAAAAAAAAATTTTTTCTAAAGATCATAACTATATAACCTTCTGTAAGTATTTGTTTCTTAAATCTGATCAATTTAGTGGCATAGAAAAAAAAATTTGTAAGTCTAGCCCAAAATTTATTTACAGCGGATTTTAAATGCGCATTTTAAGCAATTATTTTTTTAAAAGTATAAATATACACATACAGATAAATATATAAAAGGCTTTAATTCGTTAGCCACAAATCTTATCCCCCCAGATCTATTCATAAAGTTCTTCGCCTTCCACTAAAAACTTAGCTCTCGTTTTCCTTCAGCTATTCTCGATCATCGATAGACCAACAGCAAGTATCGATAAATTTATATCAATTGATTGTTAACTCTAGAACTATTCCCCCTATTCTCTTACTGCCCTACTACAACATATACTATATATTATTATTATATAATATGAAACAAAATGAAATACATTTTTAATAAAATCCAAATGAAATCGTTATATTTGCTGCACAATGCCAGGTGATGCACTGTGTGGCAGTGGCTGATCCATTAACAGGAAACATGGACAGGAGGGCGGCCAGTTGAGATGAGCCTAGTTGGGGCAGCAGTTGCCTTTGTTTGGCATTTTTTGTGGCCAGTGGCAAGTTCGTATATCATTATAGAAATTACCTACTGCGCCTGGCCATGAGACAGCAGCAGCAGCAGCAGCGGCAGAGGCAGAGGCAGCCATTGTTAGCAGTCGCTGCCATTAACGTTAACTCTTTGGCACAATCTGGCCAACAGATCTCGCTGCTGGTGCCGGCGATAGCGCAACAAAACAATCGCAAAAAAAAAAAAACAATGCTACACCACTGTCATGCGGCAGGTTTCCGTTTAACAAACCACCGAAAAAAAAAAAGAAATAGAAAGCACAAAAACAAAGCCAAACCAAATACGATATTGTAAATCAATGAAATCTAATGGAAACATTGACGTCAGTTGGCGCGTAAGACTGATAAAGGTTCGATTGGGTCGGGCGGGTTGGTGTTTACAGTTAGCTCAAGTACTTACCAGGACTGCCAAGGAAGACTGAGGAATAGAGCCGCCGGGAGGCGTCTGCGTTGCGAGCATCGGCAGGTGAGGACCATTCTCTTCGACACCATCGTCCTGCAAAGGGGAAATTGGAAAAGCCGCTCATTAATTAACAAAATCAATAATATTGTTTGCGATAAAGTATCTAACTATCTATCTGTATATATATATTTACATATGTATGTAGTTGTATGTATAAGCTATCATATCTAAGGTTCTTAAGTTCTTAAGCCCTGTTGCCGGCAAAAACCTGAACTCAACTCAACGAACTGTCGCACGCGATTTGCAACACTTGTCAAACTTTCAAGATTTGCGCAATATTGACAGTATGTTGAATATGTTAAGCCACACACACACACACACACAGAGAGAGAGACACACAGACAGTCACATTGAGTGACAGGTGGAACGCTTTGAGCTTACGCCCACAACTATCTGTAGCTTATGGCCTCTGCTCTCAGCTTTATGGGCACTTTGAGCGCATAAAACTTTAAATGAAACACTGTACAAAATAAGATGAGAATGGCGTTAATAATAATTTGGTTTATTGGCCCATTGAATGAAGCCAAGTGCCTGGGCGTCGCCAGCTCAGAGGGTGGCTAACACTCGCGCCCCAATTTCTATTATTTTCCTGTTTTTTTTTTTTCTTTTGCTTCTTCCTCTGCTCACTGAGGGCGTCGCACCTTTATTTAAAATTCTAACTTGGCCAGCACAACAACAACAACAACAGTAAGAACAACAACAACATTGAGGCGTCTGCCTCGTTTTCTTAATGGCCAATTTTCTTGGTAGTAATGGGCACGTTTTATGGACGCTTTTGTGGGGTGTTTATCGTGCACACAAACTGCAGTCGAGGGTTGACAATGCTTAGTTTAAAAAACAAAAAAATCCCACATTTATATATATTCTAATAAAAATATTAATGGCATATTAGATGTCGCAGCTGTCGCACCTGTTTAATCAAATTCAAAATGCGCTCAAACAATCAGCAATACAAAAACAATACGAAAAAAATAAAAGCAAAACAAATTAATTGAGTTGAGCTGAGCAGAGACAAAGACCAAATTGTTCGCACATAAATCTTTGTACTAAAAATTTTATTGTCGTTTTTATAGTTAAAAAATAAAATAAAAACACACACACACACACACAAAACTACTCAAACGGCAGCCCGAGCCAAACAGTCTGCGCTGAAGCGCTCTCTGAGAGAGGCGCGCACACACACACACACAGACTCACACACATACTGGCATGCACACTCAAGTGATTTCCCCGTCGCTGTATCGTAAGTTGAGCACACTGGCTGCTTGCCGCCTGCTTATATCGTAAGAAGGCAGCGCCATTGCTTAGCTGCCTGCAGCTGTCGCGCTCGTGCAAGCGAGACGGCGCTAGTCAACTGCCGCGCTGTGTGTGCGTGTGCGAGGCGAATTCAAAGCGAATTGAGTGGCAAGACGCAACGACCAGTCAATATAAAGGTTGTTTTTGTTGTTGCTGCTGTAGCTGTTGCTGTTGGCGCTTTTTTTTTTTTTTTTTTTTTTTTGTTTGTAGACGCCAAAGCCAAGTTAATGATTTTGTGTTTTGTTTTTCGATTTTTTCTTCTGGCTGCTTATTATGCAATGTTAAATCAATAAATTGACAAAAATGTGCGCGCCACAACTTGAGCCAACAGCAAAGCAGAAAGCAGAGCAGCAAAAAAAAAACGACAAGGAAATATTTTCCAAATAGTTTTTCAAGTTTGTTGTTGTTGTTGATTTTTATGATATTTTAAATAGCCGGCGTGTGTTTTTGTCACAAATTTCAAGAATGATAAAAACAAATCGAAATATTTGTCGTTTCTGCCCCATTTTCCATTTCACTCCCAACTTTTCCCGTCGCTATTTATAGTTCGACTATTTTTGAGTGTCACGCCACTACCCCACGCCCCCTCAGCCCCCTCGCCCACACCCCTCACGCTCTTAAGTGCTGATAAATGGCGCTAGACTCTTTTGGCCTGTCATTTTGATTACAAAGCCGATGAGAAAAAAAAAAACAGAAAAAAATAGAAAATCAAAAAACTAAAACACACCAAATGCAATGCATTCTTATCAGCAAGGCACAAAGTTCAAATGCAGCTCAAACAACGAGTGACACACATACAAACACACACACATATATAGATATATGTATATATATATATAGAATGAATTTTCCATACTGCAGACATTTCGACATTTAGAAATAGAAGCCACCCCAGACAACAACAACAACAACAACAATTGAACCCCAAATACCAACGTCTGTTCTGTATCTGTAGCTCTGACTGTCTCTCTCCCACTCTATCTCTATATACATATATATCTACATATATATGTATATGTATGTATGTGTGTGTGTTTAGATAAAATTGTGTTTCGAAAGTGACAGTTGAAATGATTTATCACTTGCCAGCGCGACTACTGCAAGGCGCAAACGTCTACCCCGACCCAGCAGCCTCGTGGCCCCCCCTCTACCCAACAGCCCCGCCCACTCTGCCTTTTGCTGTCTGTCGTCAAAGTTTTTAGCAGCGTTTGCTTCGTCGCTCGCATTTTTGTGTAGAAAAATTGAAAATTGCTTTTTTTTTCTTTGCCCCCCCTCCGCGGCGTACCCCTATTGCTGGCCACGCCCCCGCGCCCCAAAAGGCACATTGTTGCTATCACAATCAACTTCATCTTTCCAATTTTCTACTATTTGGCTTTGTTTCCCCAACGTATCCCCAACATCCCCGCCTGCCCCGCCCACTCGCCCACTCACACATTGTTGCTGGCGCTGCTGAGTTTTTCATATGAAAATTTAATTCCAGCCCCCAAGTTGGGCCACCCAGTTGCCCCCCTATTTTCATTTCATACACCACACACACACACTCTCTCTGTCTCTGTGTGTGCGTCTGTGTGTGTGTGTGTGCTGCGAGCTAATTTAAAAATTTTTGTAATTTTTTCGCCTTGCTCTTTTGGAATTTTTGCAATGCGCGACAAAATGATTTATGTCGCTGCCTGCGCAAAATTAAAAATATTACAAAGCAACAACAGCAACAAGAACAGCAACAGCAACAACAACAACAACAGCTAAATGACAAAACGACAACAATGTTCACATTTAAATAACACACAAAACGAGCAAAACAGAAAAAATATTTGTTTTTTAAATATATAAAATAAAAACAAGAAGTATATATATATATATACATATATATATTCTGCCTTTTTTCGCTTTTAAACTTTAAATGAAAATGTTGCAGGAAAAAAATATTTTGCCATTTTATTATTATTATATTTTTTATTTCTTTTTGGTCTGCTTTTCCATTTCTTTTTTGGGTTTTTCCAATTTGATGCCAAACAATTTCGAATGACGACAATGGAAAAAAATCAAAAGAAAACCGCAGCAATTTTTCATCATTTTGCACGTGTAAATTTTCCAATTGGTTGAGCGCGTGAAATGCGAGAGCAAAAGTGGGCAAAGTGGTGGGCTGGTAGCCGGTGGGCGTGGTCGATCGTTGCTTTAATGAATGCACTTAATGCCAGAGCAACAGCAGCAGCAGGAACAGCGGCCACAGGTGCCCAAAAAACATGACAGGTATTAGGGCAGCTGCGGCAGGTGGGGCAGGTGGGGCAGGTGAGGCGATAGCACAGGTGAGCAAATGCAATTGCCGTCGGCTGGCTGCCATTGAATTACAACAGACAAAAGCTACGATAGCCAGAAAAAATATATGTTTATATAACTAAATAAACTATTTCACATTTTGTATGAAACATATAAAAAACATTTTATAAATTTACAATTTAATATTTTTTTCCAAATTTGTTTGCTATTATATTTAGATCAGAATATTAGAGTTATTATATATTCGTATTATACATACATATACTTAAAATATATATATATATATATTTGTTTCATTTATGTATACATAGAGATATATGTGAATTTATGTATTTATATATACATTGGAATTGATATATACATAGAATTATTTCATTTTTGATCCCATTGAAACATTTTAAATTGCATTTAAGTCCGTTTAAGCTTATTTCTCATTCCATCTCATTCTCAGCTCATGTGTCTCTATATCTATCTCAGTCTCTCTCCCACTCTCCTGCCACATCTCCATTTTGTTTCCCTCTTTTTTACAGCAATATTTTGCAAACTCTTTTGTGTAATTTTTTGCATACACAAACAAATTTTATGCATTTTTTTATTGTGTTTTTTAAGCGCTAAAGCGCGAGAGGGGTCGACTGTGAGCCACATACCCTGTAATTTACACCCTATAGCCTACACCATATAAAGCCTAAATGTAGACAGATTTATTTGAAAACGAACGAATTAACAAAAAACATATATATTTTATATTTTTATAATATGCATTTCTTCCATATTATTAAAAATATATTTTTGTCAATTTTAATTCTAATATAATTATTCAATTCTAATTTTATAATTTGTTGATATGTTCTTTTATTTTAGAATCTATTGATGAAGTTTTCATTTTTCGAAAGTCATTTGTAAATTAATAATTTAACTAATTAATAATTTTAACTAAAATATTTTTTTGAATTTTTATTATTCTTTTTTTTTTATCATATATATATATTTTTTATTTTTCTGTTTTATTATTATTTATTATTATTATTATTTACATATATTTTTGTATTATTAATTTTTTAAAACAAGTAAATATTTATTTGTTAAATCACTTTTATCTCAAAATTTCTTGACTATTCAAATTTTTCATTTTCCCATTGCGATTCGTTTCGTTTCCATTGAATTTGTATGTGAACAACGCATTCACTTATCGTTTACAGGGTATTCTAATAGTGAGCAGGCTCAATTTGCAGATTGCACCTATGCTTTCAGTTTGGCCGGAAGGTGGCGCTGCTGCAGCTGCTTTACGACTGTGCAAAAGCAACAGCCACAACAACAACAACTGAATGTTGTCTATGTATCTGCTTTCATTGTCATTGTTGTTGTTGTTGTTGTTGGCATTTTCCGTTGCAATTTTTACATTTTAAATTTTTTTTGTTAAATTTAAATAAAAAAAAGCTTTTCACGCATAGTTATAAAAATAATGCCAGACTTAAATGTGCACACAGTGCAAAAGAGAGAGAGAGAGAGAGAGAGACAGAGATGAGGTGTGGGTGTGAAAGCGAGATAGTAGCTGTTGATGTTGCTGTTGCTGTTGTTGTTGTTGTTGTTGTTATTGTTCGTGTCTAATGCATTAAAAAAAGCCATAAGCCCAAAAATGGATTTCAAAAGCTTAGTTTAAAAATGTATAAATGCACAAAAATCTATATATATATAAATTTATTGATATTTTGTATTTGTATTTTATTTTTAGCCGCGTGTGTGTGTGCGATGGCAGTGGGCGTGTCAGCTTAACTGGCATATGGCAAAGGCTTTCAGGCAATCCATTGTCGATGTTTGCAAATTCAATAAAAATTTGTGTGTATTTTAGTTGCTGTTGTTGTTGTTGTTGTTGTTGCTTTAGCCAAAGCCAAGAAATCGGGAAAAATGCTGAACATGACTTGTAACTTAAGCAAAGGCAAAAGTTTGTCACCCAACGCGACAAGGAAGGCTCCACAATGGCCCCAAGCCCACCGCCCGCTGCCCGCCTCCTGCCTCCTCTCCTCTTCAGTCTCATTCTCAGTCATTGTCTGTCTGTCTGTCTGTCTGCCTGCCAGGCCACATATCGCTTTACACTTGAAATGAATTTGAAAGTCAGACGCACAGCTCGTAACTCTTTGCTCTCACACAAGACACACACGGCGAATAACAACAACAACAACAGCAGCAACAGCAACAACAGCAACAACAAGAACATCATCAGCACTTGGAGTCGCTGTAGGAGCTGTTGCTCAGCTCTCAGCCTCTCACTCTCTCTCTCCCTCTCTCTCTCACTGTCGCACTGTCTCGCTCTTTATCTGAAGGCAGACCCGCGCGACTAATATAAACGTACAATGGACCAACTTAAGCTGAAATGACAGTTGCGACATGTTTGCGTAGGCGTGTGCGATCTCTGCCAACAGCAACAACAGCAACAACAACAACAACAACAACAGCAAGAGGCAAATGCTTTGGTATTAATTTTTCTTGTTGCCAGCCAGGTCGCAGCGAGCTGACAATAAACTTTATCGCATTCATGTGAATGCACTTTATGACACCTACACACACACACACACACACAAACACACACACACATTCAGTGAAGAACTTGTTTTTGCGACTGACTAAGAAATTCCTTATATTATATATGTATACATATATACACACATATACACATACATATACATATACATATACATATATACACACATATACACATACATATATACGAATTATAAAGCGTTATTTTCGTACGCCTTTTTGACTACAACTGATTTGGCTTAAATTAGCTACATTTGATGAGTTCTGCTAACTCCGGCTCCTGCTGCTGCTCCTGCTCAGCTCCTGCACTGTGTGTGTGTGTGTGTGTTTGTGCTTGCGGTCAGCGGCTGTCGCAGCGTCTGGCAGCCGCGTGACTCGGGCGGCTCACTCGTCCGTTGCGCTGGTCACGTGACCCTAATAAATCACAGAATTAATGTTACGTAAAATGGAGTTGCGCACGGCGAGTCCTTTAACAGGAATAGCCCGGCTCAGGCCAGCCAAACTCCGAGTCCAGTGCTAAGTTACAGTTCCAGCGGAAACTGTGCCAGCCGGAAATTGAAAAACGTTTGCGGCATTTCTGATAAGCGCCGGCCCAGACAAACAAATCGTGAAACTATATTAATGTGGCAAAACACACGCACACACAAAGATACACAATATATATGTATGTATGTGTGTGTGTAAGTGTGTTTGGCTCAGTTTTTGTTTCTTTTTTTTTTTTTTGGTTCGTCTTTTATGGCTGCTGTTTAATTGTCTGACATTTTTTAATAACAAAGGCAGACACACACGCACACTCACACACACACACACGCACACTCACACACACACTCACACACACACTCAAACACACACACATCTGCACGCATGCAAGTGTGTATATTTGGCATCTCGCTTGCGCATTAAGACGCAGGCGCATTAACAGCTACAACTACAACAACAACAACAACAACAATCAGAATAACGTGTAGCAAGCGCCAACATTACGGCCATTAAAAATACCCAAAACGACAACGACAATTTCCTCATTATCGTAAAATTTATTCAAGCAAAATAAATTCATTGGTCGTTAACCTTGACACTGGTTTTTCCTTTTTTACACTCAACACACAACACACACACACATACACACGCACAGCCATTGTCTGTCTCAGTGTCTGTGTGTGTGTGTGTGTGCACATAAAATTCATGCTATGATGCGTGTTAAATAGTCGCTGTCATTGCGTCTGCAACTTGGCTAAATCTCTCTGGGTGTGTAGGTGTGCATGTGTGTGCATGTGTGTGTATGTGTGTGTTTGTGTGTGCCTGTCATGTTGTATATAGACCTAAGTAATCTGACTAGACTTGCGAGTTCATAAAACAGAACTTTTAAAGCAGCCTGCCCACAGGCGACAGTCCAGCTCCTGCTGTAGCTGGGGCGCTTACACTGTCCAGCAAATTGCCGTTACTTGCACTTGAGCATGATTCAGCTCAAAATTCAACTAAGCTGAGTAATTCCCGCTGGCAGCTCGCCCCAAATCTAAATGGGGGCCTCCTCCTGCTATACATATATAACATATAAGTGAAAGAGTAATTTCTCGCCAGTAAGTATGCTACAATAATCGATAAGCTGCGCGCTGTACATGTATGTGTGTGTGTGTGTGTGTAATGTTTGTTGCTTGCTGCTTGACTGCACACACACACACACACACAGAGACAGACTTGAATTTGGTCGAGTGATTTGTCATGGCAGCTCGCGAGTTGCTTAGGCCTTGCGGCTGCCTTTGTTTTTGCAGAAGCCTTTGACTAATGGGCCACACCCCCTCAAGGGGGCAGCTGGTTTAGAGTGTTAATGGGTCTGTCTATAAAGTGCATAGAGACTCTGGACTCAGAAGCTTCAACAAGTTTGAAGACTTAAAACAAGCTGATTTCTGAATATAAATAAAATGTGTTTCAACTTATGAATACTATGTGAATACTATGAATACTATGAATATTGTGAATATTGTGCATTCTTTGTATAGTAGTACTAGAAATATGAGTGAAAAGTGAAAAACAACTCTCGAATAAATGCAAACAATATAAAATGAAAGAAAGTTTCTACATTTTTTTTTCTTCATGCGCAGACCAAACAAAGCGTATGTATGTGTGTGTTGGTGTGTTGGTGTGGCAGCTGGCTGTGTGCGTATTGGCGAGAACTTTAGGCCACGACAAGCTGCGGCGCGACTCCTTCGCCTCGGTCAGCGCTGCTCGGCGCTTGTGGCTCTCCTCATGCTCAGCTCAGCTCAGCTCAGCTCTGGCTCAATGTTGAGTCGAGTTGAGTTCAGTTGTCGTCATCATCGCCATCGCCATCGCCATCGCCATCCTCGTGCCTCGCTGTCTTTTATATAAAAACCGACAGCGAGTCGGCAACTTCAGCCAAGCAAAATGCCCCACACACACACACACACACACACAAACACAAACAAGCACATATAGTGTGCAGCAGCTTCAGCTTTTCTATGCTCCTCTTTTTCCTTTTTCCTATCGTATTTTTTCGACATTTCTTTTATTTTCAGTCAGCAGAAAAATTCTTATACACGAGCTGCGTGTTTTTCTTTTTTTCCCATTTTTTTTTTTTTGCTCCTCTTTGTCTTTTGCTCTGGCAGGCAACGTTTGGAGCTCGGCGCTCTCTTGGCGCCTGCTCCAGCCACGTCTGTCTCAGCCCGTGTGTGTGTGTGTGTGTGTGTGTGAGTGTGTGGAGCAGTCAGCTCACTTTTCTTTTGAATGATTCGATGATTTTAAGCGCCTGCGTTATATGAAAACCAATCGCATCAAAGCACCCCATTAAATTTCATCGTCAGGCATATATCCTTGCCACAAATACACACGTACACACACACACACACATAAGCGTGCACAGACAGTGGCTGTGAGATAAATGAACAGACAGAGGACATGGCATAGAAATAACAACAGCTGCTGTTGCTGCTCCTGCTACTACTGCTACTCCTGCTACTGCTGCTGCTCCTGCTGCTGCTGCTGCTCCTGCTTGGCTGCTTCCATTCGTCCTGGCCAAGTCTGCATCTGCAGCATCGCCTGCGCCTTTCAATACCAGACGCGCGTGGCCCAAGGCAATGTTTGTTATGTGCCATGGAAATCCGTCAGTAGACGCTGCAGCAGCTGCTGCACACACACACACACACACACACACACACACACACACAGAGAGAGACACCCACCCATTCGCCTGCATTGTCATCATTATGTGCTGACGGCGTAAATGGCTCTATCAGCGCATTCTGCCTGCGCCAGGCGCCGCCTTTTGGGAGCCTTGTATATGACATGTGGATATGGATGAGGATGTGAATGGGAATGCGAATGTGGTGGCTCAGCACGGACATGCTGCAGCTGTGGAGCGACTCAGCTTTAAGGCACTCATTGTTTGAGCTTCTCCCGTTGGCTTAAAGTGCTTTTAATGGCTTCATGCAAAAGGCGCTGCCTGTTAAAACACACAAGTCATGCTCGGCATTTTATATAGCAGCAGCAGTGGCAGCAGCAGGAGTAGCAGGAGTAGTTCCACATACTTTTATACATAGCTAGTCTATCACTGGCCCCGCCTCCCACCCAAGCAAACTTTAGCTTCAGCTTCAGCTTTTGCTGCTGCTCCTGCTGCTGCTGCTGCTGCTGCTGCTGTTGCTTTTGCTTTATTTGCAGTTCTCATCGTTGTAGTCGACGTCGTTTATTTTTTCCTTTTGCTTTGCTTGCCTTTTTTTCTGGCTAACATTTAATGGGTTTTTCAGAAAATTGCATTTTCTTCTTTGGCACTCTTTAGACTTTTTGTTTAGCTGCTACTTTTCCAGCAAAGAGTCGCAGTTGCTGCTGCTGCTGCTACTCCTGCTGCTCCTGCTCCTGCTGCTGCTGCTGCTCATGACCATGGCTGCCATATTAGATTTTGAATGCATTTCCGCTTTTTGCCGCAGCGTGGAAACTTTTGTTCGCCATGTTGGCGAGCCGTCTCTGTATTGGTCTATCTATGTGCGAGTGTGCGAGTGTGCGA
Source organism: Drosophila mojavensis (assembly GCF_018153725.1). NCBI lineage: Eukaryota > Metazoa > Arthropoda > Insecta > Diptera > Drosophilidae > Drosophila > Drosophila mojavensis. The sequence continues at coordinate 1,222,018 of NW_025318726.1, read as the reverse complement.
TGTGTGTGTGTGTGTGAAAATGTTTTGGACTGACTGACAGCTGTGCCAGTGTGTGTGTGTATGTGTGTGTCTGTCTATGTCCATGTCTATGTGGGTTCGCTCCTGCTTGCCTCTGGTTGGCTCTGCTCTCCCTGGCTGCATTAAAAGTTTGTTTCATTCTGCTTTAGTTTGTTGTTTTGTTTGATGAAAAAGTCCAAGTTGTTGCGCAAAGTTTTTATGCAAGTTTTGCTATTTTGGCAAATGGATATGCCCCACGCCCACACGCCCACGCCCACGCCCACACTGCGCAATCACATTGTTAGTTGAGTGGGTGCATGAGTAGGTAGTCCATGAGCTGCACAGCTATATCAAAGTTGGCCATATTTGAGTACACACACACACACATATATATATCTCTCTCTCTAGATATATATCGCACTCTCTCTATATACATATACGAGCGACGTCTATACATTTCTCGCATGAGTTGCAGCTAGCTCGCTGGCTATCAATGCTGAAGTTTAATCAAACTTTAAGCCAAAACGAAAGCAGCTGCTGGCTAATAAAAACCTGTCTAAACTTTACATGCAACTGCCACAAAAGTTGCCTCAAATGTGCTTAACTGCATATTTGCCCCGCACACACTCACACACGCACACCTATGCCCACTGCACGCCTTCAAGTTATGCAGCTGTGGAGCGTTGCATAGCTCAGGGCGCGGACTGCCTATGCGGACGTTCGGACATCCTGTCGGCTCTTTTTGCGCTGCATTGGGGACATGCCACAGCGCCCTGGAGCACACCTGAAAGCCAGTTAAAGCTGGCACAGTAGAAATCAAATCAAATATTCAGCTCAATTCATTAGACAAATGTTTTTTTTTTTTTTTTTTTTTTTGGAGTATTTTTTCGCTGCGGGGCCATTAAAATATTTGGTTACAGTCGATGCGACCGGTTGCTAATCCACTATAGCCGGGCCGTTACTTTAATGGCTAATCATAAAAGGCCGGAATGTGTGGCGTCTCTCGGAAATCGATTATCGGGCGATGTGACAAACCGAACTCGAATATTGTGCGCGCCTCATGCCATTTAACTGGCCGTAAATCTTCAAGGACGGACAGCAGCCACGAGTCAATCATCGCCGATGATGATTTAACGATAGGCAAGGCATTTAATTGCTATGCGACAACTCGCTCTCTCTCTCTCTCTCTCTCTCTCTCTGTCTGTCTCTCTCCCTCTCTCTATCGCTTGGCTATAAAAACGAAGCAAACAAATTGTGGCGCTTGTTTCGTTGGCGTTTAACGAGATGCCAAAGGTCGAGCAAATGATTTGATGTGACAAATTTCCAAGTCGAAGTTGGAATTGGAGTTGTAGCTGGAGTTGAGCTTGTTTCAATTTCGTTAAATGTAGACACCTGTCGAGCAGGGGGCGGCTGTTTCAAATTGAAAACGTGTCCAACAGCAGTCATCAATTTTTAAACACGAGTAATCACTTTGTAAACGCTACACAGACCAGAGACGAGAGACCAGAGACGAGAGACCCAATCGTCCCCAGCAAGTTGACTGCTCCGGCGAGGGTTGGCTTATCCCATGTAAGGATGAGGCTGCTGTCTGGCAGCAAACGCCTCTGACAAGTATGCCTCAAATTTCACCATCGTCTCTCTCTCTCTCTCTCTCTTTCTGTGTGTGTGGGTCGCTTGATTTTCAAATTTCGGCACGTAACTACGTAAAGTTGCACACATTTTTATACAATTTGTTGCATGCATAATTCAGCAGGACAATCGCCAGGATTCGGGCGCATCAAGTGAATATCAAGCGCATATTGTGGTGGATTTATGTATTCCAGCCAGGCTGAACGTGCCACCCAACACCAGCCACGAGCTCATCTCCTTAGAATTATGATGAGTCGCTGTGTGGGCGGTAAATTGTATTATTTATATGTTTCAAGTGCCATGCAGCAGGAGCTGTATTCAATTGGGCGAATATGTTTATTGCCTGGAGTATTAGAAGAGCTTAACAAATGGGGGAACTCTTTCAAATCCCATTCACAGTCTCGATGACTCGAATTGACAAGTGGATCAGAAGAAGAACTTTTGTTTAAAGATAGAATTTTTTTTTCGATTTATCAGGATACTCGATTTATCGGAGTACAAATTATCGAGACTCGATTGTATCAGCTCTTCTGTTTATTGTCTGGAATATTAGAAGAGCTTAACAAATGGGGAAACTCTTTCAGGTCCAATTCGCAATGGGAACTTTTCCAACCATGGTCCTTAGCTATAGAGCTCTTGGTATAAATACAGTCGAGTCCGGATACTTCGCAGTGGCAAGGGGATTAGAAGAAGAAAATAATTTTTGTTTCAAGAGTATAGAATTTTTTTTTCGATTAATCGCGATTAACGATTTATCGGGACTCGATTGTCCCAGCTCTTCTACTCTCTAATAGGCCGTTCTGTGCTCTGTAAGAGATCCATTTGAAGCTGGTTCATTGCTCATCTCATCGCTGGCATCGTTAATTGCCAATTGCTCAGCCCCCGAGGAGACAGCGAGTGCAAACAAAGAAACTGATATGCAAAGCGAAAACAAATCCCAGAGCCCAAAGACATTCAAGCAGGCATTAAGAGCATGTTAATCTATTGAAATAAGCGCCATCATTTGTCTATCAGAGCGGGCATTCGCAAGGCCCAGCTCGAGTCGGTGTACCCCAGGCATTCCAGTGATTTAATTGATGTTTGGTCATTTGAGTTTTGTGTGCCGAATCAACTCGGCTTTTTCATTTATTTATTTTTATTTATTTATTTTTTTTTTTTTGCAGTACCAACTAAAAACTCAATGCTGAAATCGAAACCAAAAGCCGACGCGACGAGCAAATAAGCAAATTTATTAAATTCTCATTTATCAACATCATAAATCAAAGTTTTTAGCCGTGGCGCTCGCTTTTCAGTTTTCAGTTTCAGTTTTGAATTCGTCAGCAAAGCCAACAACAACAACAACAACAGCAAATCTTTATATATATACATATTTGAAATGATCTGTCAACAGTTGCCGTTTGGCGTTGATGTTTCTGGTTTTGTGTATAAATTTGTATATTTTGTTTTTTAATTGCTTTCTAGTCGTCGTCTCTTCGCTTTTATGACTAGTTAATTTTGCCTGTTTTTGAATTTGATTTGGCATTTTATTGTTGCGGCTGTCATTTGCTGGCCAAACGGCTGTCCGCCTGCCTCGCTGACTTTATTGAGCGCAATGAACTATAAAAATGCGCGAGAATGCTTCAAAAACTGCGCTGCACTTGACAACTTAGTGACGGACGGACAGGGCTCCAAACGAAACAATTGAATGAATGACTGACACACAGAGAGAGAGAGACAGAGAGAGAGAGAGAGAGAGAGAGAGAGAGAGGGAGCTGCCTGTATGTCTGTGTGTGTGCGTGTGTAATCTGTCAAATACTCTGCCTCACTTTTACTTTCACTTTGACCTTTAGCAGCTGTCAAAATGGCCGCTGCAAGTGTCAATGTTGTTGTTGTTGTTGTTGTTGTTGCTGTTAGATTTGCCTTTGACAGGCAAACGGTCGGCGGCAGTCGGCAAAAGTGAGAAAAATGATGTGCGGCAACAGCAACAACAACAACAACAACAACAACAACAACAAGAGCAGCAACAAAACGCGGCTTTGAACTACTAAATCATTTTTGACAGTTGGCGGCGCTGCGACTGCGACTGCGACGCCGGGGAAAGCCCCAAGCAGCGCAGTCAATGCGACGTCCGTGTATGTATGTGTGTGTGCACACTTTAACCATGACCTTGAACGCTATTACACACACACACACACACTCACACATTGCTTTTGTTTATGCAATAAATTAAAAGCAATAATTTTTCATCTTGAAGCAGCAGCAGCAGCAACAGTTGAAAGTTCGCCCGCTGCGGCACAGCGCATTAATTTTGTGTAAAGTTTATACACCAATACACACACACACACACGCACACAACCAGACAGAGATACAGCTGCATGGCGGCTGGGTGGGCGGAGTGCGGCAGGGCCGAGTGATAAAGCACCGCAGCGACATTGGCAGCAACGTCGACGCCTGGGCAGACATTGTTTTTAACTCGCTGCGACTGCGTCGCGTGCTCTCTTCGCCTCCCTCTGCCTCTCTCTGCCCCTCTCTGTACCCCTCTCTCTCACTCACGGTCTCATTCGATACGCGCAAAAACAATAATTCAACTTGCGGCGGTGTCTGCTCCACATACGGGTAACTGCCACAGGCGCAGGCAGAGGCCGTGGCAGCGGCTGAGGCAGCGGCTGAGGCAGCGGCACAGGTTCAATGCACGCTTTGCGCCTGCGCAGGGCAAACAAATTGCAAACGACACACACACACACACACACTCACACACACAGGCACACAGTACAACTGTTACTCGGCTCCTCGCTCTCCCGCTCTCTCTCACTATCTCTCTCACTCCCGCTCTCTTTGTCTTGCACTGTGCCATTAATTCTAGCGCTCGCCGGCTTGTTTGACAGTTCTGACAGACGATTATTTAAAGTTGTGCTTAAATGCGCGCTCTCTCGCTCGCACTCACTCGCTTTCGCTGCGTTTGCCTGTGTCTGTGTCTGTGTCTGGCCCTGGCCATGGCCGTTGCATTTGTTGTTGCTGCTGTTGCTGTTGCCTTTGCTGTTGTTGTGGGCGCACAGAAGTCACACAGAGCCGTGTTCCACTTTAGTCCTTGTGCCGCTCTCTCTCTCTCTCTCTCTTCCCCCTCTCTCCCTCTCTTATAATACAAATTACACTTTTTGGCATATTTCATTTTCATTTTCGGTTATTTTTTGCTTTCTTTGTTTCTGTGCAGAGCCTAAATGCTTGTGTGTGTTTGTCCGTCTGTCCGTCTGTCCGACTGTCTGCGCTTACTGGGTTAGTAGGTCCTGGTCCAGCAGGAAAACAAATGAATAACGTCTAGCGACAAACGGGGCGTATGCGGCCTGCTCTGGTCGTTGCTCTCTGGCTGGGCTACCGACTGGGCTACGGCTTTTACAACTATTGCTAATTTCGAGCCTCTTTAATGGCTTTGCACACCGTTCCTCAAGTTAACGCCGCCAGCTGCAATGCGTTCTTGCTTCTTCGATGAACTGCAGAAGCGGGGGCCGTTCGCTTAGCCGAGACAGCAACCGGGCTATAAATCAAATTTGCAGCAAAAAATCACGTGCCAGGCAAACGCTGCTGCTGCTGCTACTCCTGGTACTCCTGCTACTGCTGCTCATTAATGAAAGCGAAATGGGTTGCTTATATAATCATATCAAGGGCCCGGACCGTGAGCAGCTATCGGCTGGCCACAATCAAACTGTGGCAACTGCCACTGCGCACAGCGCTAGCATCAGCGAGCATCAAAAATTGGCACAAGTTCATCATCATCATCGTCATCGCCAGATAGCAGGGTGGGGGGCTGGGCTGGGGCAGGCGTGGCATGCACGTTGAAAGCTACGAGACCGCCAGTGTGCTCAATTTATGAGCCGCAGACAGACTGCCCTCATATTTTTATAATCGATTGTAGTTTTTAATTAAAATTTAACTTTATAATGATTTTTTATCAGCTGCTGCTGCTGCTCTGGCTGCTGCTGCTGCTGCGTCAGCCGCCACGTCTGTTTAGGTCTAAATTAAAAAGAAATTTCTCATTTCTTGCCGAAACGGCAAACAGGAAGCAGCAAGGCCTCGACGCGCTAACTGGGCGTGCTCCAGCAGCGAACGTGATCGAGCAGGAGCAGGAGCAGGAGCAGGAGCAGCAGCGGTAGCTGGGGATTAGTGACAGACAAGCAGACATCAATGTTCGATAGGTTGATTAATGTGTGAACCAGAACCAGAGCGAAAGCGTGTGCCCCATATACATACATACATACATACATACAGTGTGTACTCGCTACAAGCTATGGTATTGCATTATGTTCTATGTGTTAAATGACTTAATGTGGAATGTGACTTACCATCGTATGTTAGTTCTGAAGGATTGAGTGATGATAAGAACTTACCATCTGCAAAGAGAGACAAGAGACCGCAATGCATATTAATTTCAATTACAATTCAATGCGCAATTTAATAATAATTAGCGATAAAGAAAAACTATATATAGATATATTTTATGTAGGTATATCAACTGCAAAAGGATTTACGCTAGAGTCCGCAGAATGCGGACAGGCATTAAAATATATTTATAAATGAAATATTTTCAAACACTACATATGTGCGTGTGTGTGCGTGTGTGTGTGTGTGCATTTACCACTTTTTTTGCTGTCGTTTTTTTTATAATACATTATTGTTATTAATTCGATTATTGTGCAGCATTTAATTTAATACGCGCCATGCCGCATTATGCACAATAATTATTTTAAATTCACTTTGACAAGCCATTTTATGCACCCCCGCCACAGGCCCCTCTCCCAGCCCCACCCCATCTCACACACCTGATGCTGATGCTTTTGCCATTTGGCAATGTTAATTTTAATTTAATATTTTAACAATGTCTCGTGTTTTAATTTTGCTTGCGGTTTACGCGTTTGCCGCTGCCTCTGCCTCTGCCTCTGCCTTTGCCGCTGCCTCTGCCTCTGCTGCTGCTGCCTTTTGTTATCATGCAACAAAAATGCAAATTAACGCACAGATTTACATTTTTGTTGTTGTTTGTCTATTTGAATATATTTATAGCTGTCATGGTTAATTTTTTGTGTGTGTGTGTGTTTTTTTTTTTACTCGCCTTTTTTGTTTGCTTTACACGCATTTCATTTCAATAAATTATTTAATTTTTATTACGCTTTTTCATCTACATTTTCGCTGTTATTTTTGCGTTTTATGGCATTTTAAGCCAATCATATGGACTCCATAAACTATTTGGTGTGCCACAAAAAAAAGAAGAAAAAAAAAAAAAAAAAAAAAAAAATGTTATGCATAATAACTAGAGGAGATTTCTCTGCTCAAAAGATAGATTTCATTTAAATTATATTTTATGTATAATTTACGAGTCCTATATATAGAGAGAAGAAGCTGTTGCAGAGCATATAATATAGTATGATATGTAGTGAATGATCAGATTATAGTCTCTGGTGTGTTATGAAACTTCAGATACTACAAACTACTCCATATACTTTACTCTGATTCAGTTACTCCATACCATCTCCTCGTTTCAAATCCGCTATTCTTAAGAGAGATTACTTTACTCAAGAGAGAAATTGTTTTTAAAAATTGCACATGTATATTTGAGGTTCCTATATAGGAGAATCAAGATTACTCTGAGAAAAGTTTCCTTAATTCTACTCTCTCTCTCTCTCTAAATAGTAATGAGAATTAAATAAAAAATTTACTACTGTAAATCATGTCATATATCATTTACATTTTGTTTAAGAATCCTACAATCCTACTTTTAAGTACAGAGTATGGATATGTCTGAAGCGTATTTCCATAGACTTTTTAATGTATAATAATAATAATTAGAAGATCAGATTGCTTTTGCCTAAAAACATATTACTTTAAGGACAGATTCCTTTACCTTACTCGCTCTGTAATTATTATATTTAATTTAAATCATTTACTGTAAATCATATATCATTTAAGTTATGTTTTCTATGTTTCTAACCGTAGATTAAGGATATATTTTAAGCGTTTTTCTGTAGCCTTTCATATGTATACCAAGAACTAAAAGGTGAGCTTGCTTTACGCCAATCAGATATTCCTTAACTCTAATGTATAGGGCATAAAGTTCATTTCAGTAACCTCGACATGTCCTTGCCTCAGGTCCTGTGTGCCTGCTGTTGCATGTTGCATGTTTTTCCTTTTGATTTGAGTTGTAAATAAATCAATGATAATTAACCTGCTGCAGCGCGCGTAGATATAATTTTACTGTCAATGTTGTCAGCACTGACAGTCGAACATCTTAAATCATTTTGGCTGCCATTGTAAGCGAAAGAGAGAGACAGAGAGAGAGAGAGAGAGAGAGAGAGGGAGGCAGAGACAGTGACACTGACACTGACACCGGCATAAAGGAAGACGAGAGGAAAAAACTCAAATCGAAATGAAATTAAAAAGCGCAACAGCGACAGACACTAAACACGCTTAAATGAACAACGCGCCCCGAAAATGCCAAATGCGCAAAATAAAATGCCAATTCGCACTCGCGCTGAGAAGCAGAGGAAGAGGAAGAGCAGACTGGACTGGCTGGGACTCTGGGCGAAGGGTCTGGGGTCTGGGGTCTGGGGCGTTTTGGATTGGAGGTCTGCGCGACAAAACACCTTTTCAAAATGCGCACAGCAGCATCGGCTGGCTGCGATGGGGCCTCGATTTCTGATGCGTAGACGTCAAAAACGCCGTGGTGGCAATTAAATGCCTCGCTCGGCCTCTGGGCCACTTGGCTTGGCTCGACTCGACTCGACTCGACTCGGCATTGGCCACAAATAACGCCCAAATATGGCGCAATTTCATTCGGGACGCAGCGCAGCGCAGCGCATCGAATCGATTGCCAATGCCACCGATGCCGATTCATTTCAATTCGTTGCGTTTCGATTTATTTATCACCTGTCGTTGGAAATTGAAATTGCATTTCGCTTGGCCAACGCAACGCAACGTCTTCGCTCTGCTCCGTTTCTGTTTGTGGTTGTTGTTGTTGTTGTTGTCGTTGTTGGTATTTTCTTTGGCATTGGGGCCATCGCCCCAGGTAATCATTGTCAACAATTAATGAAAGCCATTGTGGGCGTGGCAGCCTTTTAATGAACAGCACAGCGGCTGTTCGCTACTTGATTCTACCTGACTCTCTCTCTCTCTCTCTCTCTCTCTCTCTCTCTCTATCTATCTCTGTTTCTGTTCTGCCAGAACTTTTCTATTAGAATGGCCAGCGAGTGAGTGGAGGAAAAAAAAAAACTCATCAGCATAATGTAAGACGCTGCTCGGGGCGATAATGAGCTATAATGGAGCTGGAGTTGGCCAAGGCCTGTGTAGACCCAAGTCGCGAATCTTGTGAACGCAGTTGCCTCTTAAGAGGCTCTTAATGCCGTTTTGCTTGATTTTCCGCTTTAGCCCTTTACTTTTCTGCATCTGCCTTCTTTTTTTTTGCATATTTAAAAGCCTGAATTCATTCGCTGATCAACTAATCAGCCAGCAGGCAGGCAGCCAGGCAATCAGGCTGAGGCAAAGAAAGTCGCGTCGAGAGCCGAGCTGAGCTGAGACCCCCAACTCAAGCTGGTTTACGGCTTATCAATGCACTTTGCCGCGCAACACGTAAACTTACTTTACACGCGTTAGCTTCTGATAAGGCGCTGACTCGCAACACAAAATGAAAGAGATAGATAGAGAGAGGGGAAGGGAGAGGGGGCGGGGGGAGAGAGGGCAATAACAATGGCACTGATAGCGCTTAGAATTGATTTAAATCGATGTACTTTGCATATTTTGTGGATTTTTATGGGCAGGATGTGCAGCCCGCGCTTGATCATTAGACCGGCTATTGGCCAGAAGAGCGCCAAGAGACCTGAAGACCTGAAGACCAACCAAGCTTCGTGCCAGCGCGCGCTTTTACGCTTTGCTGCATATGAGACGAGGACTAGAAACTTGGAGACTTGGACTGGAGCTGGAGCTGGTTGGCTGACTGTGGCTGTGGCAGTGGCCTCGTCTCTAGCTGTGGCACGCGGACTTTTGTTGCAGACAAAATTGTCGACAAATAGTTTACACGGGCATGAAATTGTGCTGGCCAGACATTGGGCCCAGGAATGTTGTTGCTGTTGTTGTTGCTGCGGTTACAGGAATGCGCATAGCTCAAAGTAGTTGCAAAACAAAACATTTGGATTAAATGATTGAGTGCAGCATGCAACAACAGCAGCAACAGCAACAACAACAACGATAGCCAAAGAAAGCAAGTCAGCACCTGAGAAGCGCATAGAGCGGCTCACGATAGCTCGGCATGCTTGAGAGCATCGCAGAGAAAGCTTTGGGTGGCCTTATGATCTTTGCTATAATATCATAGCATTCGCTTTAAAACGGGAATGTTAATTAAATTGTGAGGATAGAAATATGAAAAGAGAGAGAGAAAAAAGAAAAACAGATGAGAGCTGAATATGCGTCCGGGTGCGGTCATTAATTCATATCAAAGGGGTAATTGAAAACCGCATAAATTAAGCAAAATGCACTTTTTCTGCGCGCTGTGCTATCCCCCAATGGGAGTGCGCGGCTTTGACATTTGGCTGCATTATAGTTTAATCTTATTAAAATATTTATATTTATTTAAAATATGCATGCAATTTGTTAATTTAACTGCCGCTGCGTTTGCTGTTTCGCATTTATTTATGCCACGAGCTTTTTTTAATTGTCATCTTTGTCGTTTTATACACATATTTTTTTGCTTTTGTATTTTCGTATACTTTTTTTTTTTTTATTTATTATTTATTTTAATTTTTTTGTGGCAGCCACTGCGCTTAATTGCATTTCGCATATGAATTAATGAATTTTTTATCAGCGCACACACATGCACCGCCTCCATCGGCGACTCAAATATGCAAACATCATTTATTTCATTTCATTTTATTTCATATATGTATTATTATTTTTTTTTTTTCATGGCAACTGATAATAGAATAAAACAAAAAACAACACGCGCCAACCGCAGCGATTTTTGCTCTGTTTTTTTTATTGGATTTACTTTTTTTTACAATGCTGCCTATATTTAATTTCATTTGTGGTCGCCTCTGCGAAAGGGATAGCCATAGGCACTAGCGCGCGAAAAGAGACAGCAATAGAGCTGAACGAGCGAATCGCATCGAGAGTTATGCAACTGATGCCATCCATATGCTAGTTCCAGTGCGACTCTTGAAGCATTACTTGTAATTTCTAAAAACCCACTCAAGCTAGTTGATTAATGCGTAGCTCCCTCTCCCTCTCCCACTCTCTCTCTCTCCCACTCTCTCTCTCTTGCTCTTTCGATTTGAATTCCATTGAATTTCACTGTTATCAGCTTGCTTTTGATCAGCTCGCTGCTAATCTATGCTGCAGATGAAGTTTCCTGGGAAAAGGGTTCCATTTCATATTCATTCATATCGTGTGTGTCACAAATTTCCTACTAGTTTCATTAAAATGCAATTAATATAGGCTTTCAGCACATTTCAGCCACGGGCCACGGCCAACTAGCCGCACAGTATCTTCGCTCCTGGCTCAAATTAGGGTGCGTCATAATTAATAATACCCTTCTGGTCGACAATTACGCACATGGGTCAGCAAAGCATTTCATTAACTTTACATTAAATGTGTGTGTGTGTGTGTGTGAGCCAACTCAGTGCAATTGCATAAAGCCAAAACACTGACCATTGTGGTGGGGGTAGCCACACGTGTAAAGCAACAACTACAAGAGCTAGCCACAAAAAAAAAAGAAGTTAACTGTTATAACACACACACACACACACAGAGAGAGAGACATCTATATATATATATAACTCAATCCATTAACGTTTTGATAAAGGATCTTTATGACGACACTCCAAGCGACGGCAGCAATCATCATCAGTATCAACAACAACAACAACAACAACAGCAACAGCAATTGCTTTGGTACGTGTCAGTTGGTAAGAAAACACACACACACACACACACACACACACACACACACACACACACACGCACATCGAGTGAAAAGTAATTGCGTTTAAATGCGTTTACATTAAGCCAAAATGCAGGCAAGTTGGACAGTCGCTTGGCCTAATTGCAGCAAGCCATGCCCATGTATGTGTGTATATGTATCTCTCTCTCTCTCTCTCTCTCTCTCTCTCTCTGTGTGTGTGTGTATCTATCAAGGACAATTATTATTACACTTGTAATGTGACCATTAATGGCATTATTAATGCAAACGTTCACATTCACAGCTCCCAAGAAACGTTTCAGCGCATTACACAATTTCCGTACCAAACATACATAAGTTTATATAGATATACTCGTACATATATATAGATAGATAGATATATGTATGTAGATATGTATGTACATCTATCTATGCATCTAGCTGACTGACGGCGACTTTACGACATGCAAAGCCAAAGCTAAACACTTTATCTGCCGCAGCCCCCGCTCCCTGCCCCTCTCTGCCATCCTGCCTGAACGTTCCTCAGTTGGTTTCAGTTTACGACTTTTTAATAGTTCTCACATATTTTTTATAGATTTTTCTACGCCCGCTTTCTTGTGGTCTTTCCGTGCAGCTAGTCTAGGCTAGGCTCTCTCGCTCTCTCTCCCTTTCTCTCTCTCAACTGTTGTTGTTATTGTTATTTTGGCCAGCACATAAAATTGATTTCCTTTTGGCAGTCGAGAACTCGGGCGTTTACTCTTTCGCCTGTCATAAAATTTATGTTTATGTCGTAAAATTTAGTTCGATTTTTGTGGCTGTTTTTGCAGCATGCCTTTTGATTTCATTGCTTGTCATTGCAGCGCACTAAACAGAAGAAGAGCAAGACAAAGGAGCAGGAGGAGGAGGAAGGAGGTGAAGAAACCCCAACAACAACAACAACCGACCACACCAGGTGCTACAAAGGGTTCGAATTTCGCACAGACCACGCGGCGCATTCGCAATATGAGAAACACACAGACAAAGGCAAAGCCTCAACAAAAAAACTCAGGAGACTCTGTCCCAAAAAAAGAAAGCAGAACAAGAAGTAGCAGCAGCAGCAGAAGTTGTCGCTTGCTGATATAAACAAACGACATACATTTGTTTTTATTACACACCTTTTTCGGCAAAAACAGGACGACTCGACTGCGGGCGAGGGCGAGGGCGAGGGCGTGGCCGTAGTAGATTCTAGTTATTTTAATGCACATTTTGTAGGCAATTCCAAATTAGGCAATGTTTGGCCCTTTTTATATAGGCCAAGTACTCAACGTTTGCTGCTGCTGCTGCTGCTGCTGCGCACATCATCAAGGTGTGCGCTGGGCGGAGTTAGATTGGCGGAAGGATCCATTTGGGTGGTTGGTTTTTGCCTGCCCTGCCCGACTGCCGTCTCCTGCCCCCCGCCTCCTGCCTTGCTGCCTGTCGTACTTATAAAAAAGTAATTTTCTCATTTCTTGTTCAGTTCGAGGCTTTTTGTATATTAGAAGGAATGGCTTTATTTATTTCTTATATGTAAGTGGCGGCAAAAGTTTTTCCCTGCCATCTTCTTTGCTTTTACTTGTTTGCCTCCTTTTGGTTTACTTTTTCTTTTCGGCATATTCTTTTCTCTTTGCTGTTGCTGTTGCTGTTGCTTTTGCTTGGGCGCCCGTTAAATTGGCAAGTTTGTTGTGCTTAGTTTGGGTCTCGCTGCTGGAGCACATAAATTAGAGGCACAAATTAGAAATTATGTGCGCATTTAAATGTGAAGAGGAGCTGCAGCCTTAGTCGGTTAGTCAGCTCCATATGCTCGGGCTCGGGCCTTGTCCTCTCTACTCTAATGAAATGGCTGCGTGCCTGCCTGCGCCCCTGCCCCTGCCCCTGCCTCTGCCTCTGCCACAGACTCTGCCCCTGCCACGGCCTCGGCCTCGGCCTTTTACTCAAACTCAATGAATATTTGAAGAGGCAGCAAACTGCCTACGGCCCACAGCCAACAGTCAGAGAGAAGAAACCAAACAAAATGAAACTTTTGCCACGGCGCCATTTGGCGCTACAAAAGATATTTTTCCATTGAAAGCATTGCAGGCAAAAGTTGTTTAAATTTAGCCAAACCAACACATGTGTCTGCAGTGGGTGGGGATCGCAATGCGAGTGGGACGCGCACACACCACACCACACACACTCGCCACACACCAATGTGCCACCATTTGTGCTCTTTGTCGTCGCCGTTGATGGTTGTCGTCTTTTTCGGACATGGGACAATTGGCGCTGATATTGTAGAGGCGCTACAAGAGCAGCCAAATGAGACAAAGACAAGTTCAATGATCTACATTGTAGAAGGCGTGGCAGGCGGCAGGCGACACTAGAGGGGGAGTGGCGCACAGAGAATGGCATTGATCTCTCTATACATCTTATATAGGTCTCAGCGAGTATGCTTATGTATATACATATATCTCTGATTTGATTTAAAAGAAAAGGCGACTAAATCTGCTAGCAACTTTTGTTACTTGAGAACCGAGCATACGGAATATATGGATCTATATCTGTATCTTGTAAATGTCTCAGTAAACAGATATATGCCTACATCTTTTATTATTTACAGAAATAGATTTGAACAATTTCTTTAAAATTTAATAATACCTTTCTATTAAAATGCTCCTTTTGCTGCTTTAATGGTGAGAGCACAGAATATGGAAATGATCTTCCTATATATCTAACAATATATGTATATGTATCTCAGTAAATATATATATATATGTATATTGTATATATACCTAAGATTTTATAAAAGAATTTCGTACTGATATAAGAATCAATATTTGATAAACTCCGAATCTTTATTTCACTGGATAGATCGCTCTCTTATATTCTTACTCAAACATGTTCAAGAACAAGAACATATGCCATAGATCTCCCTAAATACCCTCTATATGTCTCAGTAAATATGTATCTATTTATATATATATGCATGCATGTACAGTAGTATCCGACTATAGCGCATCTCAAGGGATCGAGGATATTACATCGTTATACACGGAGGACGCTATAACCGAACGGAAGCCCTTTCATATAAGCTTGTGGAGACCAGCCAAGACCAATAATCAGATGAACACTGTAAGCGGAGCCATTGTACATCATACATTGAATATACATAGCTGATTGAATATACATATATAATATAATAACAGCTTTCTATTATAATAATTATTTTGCTCTTTGTAATACAACATTGATCTCCCTCTCTCTCTCTCTCTCTCTCTCTATCTCTTCCACTTTCATCTTAAATTTCTTACAGTGCGACACTCTATCAATTTAAAGTAAGAAAATTTACACCTTTTAGTTAGGATCCTCCCCAGGATCACACCTCAGCGCATCGTTCTCCACATTTTCTGCTCGTTAGTTTCCACTTGGCTCTCGAGTTCGGTTCGACAACTTCATTTCCGTTTTGCTTCTTTTTCGGTACTTCAGTGCTCATTATGCCCCTCAGGCTGGCCTACAACCCCCTCTCAATAATAATAGCAGGCAGCAGTGTGTGTTTTACTAATGTCGTTTATCATTAGGCTAGTCTACCACTTACTTACTTATTGTGGACTGCCTCGAAGCATATTTACCAGAGAGTTCTCTACACGTTTTCTTCCTGTTGACGCTAGATAATTTGGCTGGCTCGTCTGTTTGCCAGTTTGCCCGTTTGCCGGCTCACCGTCCGCGCTCCCATTACAAAATGTCAAAAATTTCCCAAACACGACACGCCCCTGCAACGAGCCGAGCAAAACGCCCACGACACGCTCCCGTTGCCACTTAATAGAGAATTGGAATGCTCGTAGGTGGCATAACAACATGGTAATGTTAATGGTAGAAAACGGCCCGGCAGTCAGGCAGTCAGGCAGGCAGCAAGGTAGTTATGTAGGTGGATCGGTGGTTAGGTGGTTAGGTGGTTGGGCTGGCTCTGGGTCTGGCAGGTGGGTACGCCCAGCCAAAGCGCATAATTTGTCATTGAATGTTTGGTTTTGGCCTGCCTCTTGTTGGCCAGAACAGCAGCTAATGTCTTAGGTGTTGCCTGTTTGCGTAAAAAACGGTATTGCTACCCCATCGCTCGCTCTCTCGCTGTCTCTGTCTCTGCTTCTCCCCCTCTCTCGCTCTTTGTCTGCTCTAGCGTCTCAGCTAATGGGCGTGTGTGTGTGTGTATCCATCCACTCGAGATATTTTGTCCAGCCTATGCCATTTGTTGCTTAATTTGCGGCTTACGTTTAAAAAGCATTTAGTGGACAGCAGAGTGCGGCACAGTGGCCACCATAAAAACGTGTCCACTTGCTATCTCGGGTCGCAAAGTTCGCTACCATTTAATGCACACACATATAGCCATATAATTATAATTGCTGATAAATGTTTCATACTAATAAACACTTAAAGCGAACGAACGAACGAACGTACGAGCGAACCTCCCGTCCGCGACATGGAGCTAACGATGACGACGTCGCCGGCGTGTGACGCTAATGACACTTGGCGTCGACGCTGAAGCTGACGCTGACGTCGACGACGACGTCGACGTCGACAGCGCTGGCAAAAATGGAATGATTTGTGTGAGAGATTGCATGCCTTGCAGTGATTTGTGATTTGTGTGTTGAGAAATGCAATTTTAAACGGGGGGAGGGGGGACAACAACAACAACAACAACAGCAACAACAAGTCAGCAGCAGCCAGCGAATGGCGACTTGATAAGCCACTGTCATCAGCAGGCTGCACTTTTTGATAGCTCTATTAAAGGCAAACGACAGTTGCTGTTGTTGTTGTTGTTGTTGTTGTTGTTGCTGCTGTTGCTGTTGCTCTTTGGGGCTGCTTCATTCATGTTGATACAAAATGGCGATATATTATTGAAGTTGCAAATTTGTTGCGAGCGAAATAAATGGGAAAATAATGAATAATAAAAGTCAAGAAGAACATGATTTTTTATGACTGACGCGTCTGTTGAATGAGTGCGAAAAAAGCAAGAAAAAAAAAAAAACAAAAACAGCAAGTGTAAAAGGCCTTGTCTGTCATGACAAGACACACACACACACACACACATAGTGGTCGTTATCAGCATACGGTTACCGAGTGGCCAACTGATACAGTTCAGTTCTGTGACTAATTTATGGGGAGGCCAGTGTAGCACAGATCACAACTATATTACGGCGATAAGTCTGCCAGCTCGACTTCAAACTCAAGTCAAAGTCACGCTAAAGCAACTCGATTTTTAACAAAAGGTATCTAAGCCCGAAAAGAAACAAAAAATGAGTGGAATATGAAAATTTCATGCCTCAGAACATCAGGAAGTTTGCATTTTGTCTGCACGCGGCGGCAACCCTCCGCAACAAGGCAACAAAAAGCACCCAAGTTGTTGTCTTTGTTGGTGTTGCTTGTTTGTCAACTGTGCCGCGACCTCTGCCAGTGACAGAGTCCAAGGCGCAAGCGGAGTTTTCCCTGCTGGTGTTGATGATTTTGTTGATGTGCTCGTTGAGTTTGATGTGGCAAGAGCCGAAGCCCGAAGCCCGAAACCCGCACCCTGAACCCCCGCCAGAGTATATATATATGTATATATGTATGCCTATCTATGTATATAAGCGAGCCCAATCCCAGGTCTGGGAAATTCGATGCGCATTCTATTCATTGGCGTGTCGGTCCTAGAAATATGATAATGTGCCAGCAGCGAGAGGAGCAGCAGGCGAATATGCAACAGTCAGTTCGTAAATTTTCATTGTAAAATAAGAACTGAAACTGTGTGAGAGAGTGTGTGTGTGTGCGTGTGTGTATGTGTCTGTGCTAGGGGATGAAGATGTATTGCCTTTTGTGCAATTTGACGTAATGTTACATAAGCTCTTCGCTCGCTGGGGTTGGCCTGCTCATTATGAAAGGCGCAGGCAACATCGAATTTCTGTTTCAATTTTTTTTTTGTGATTCTGATTGTGAAGCTGGCCAGGGTACGTGCGGCAGCTGGTGCCCCTTTTGGGATTGCTTTCTATATGTATGTAGTCTATGAATTGGTATTGGGTTCAGGCTGGGCAGGCAGGGTGTGCAGATACGCAACAACAGATATGGGTAATTTTTTGGCAGCCGTGCGAGCGTTTCTATTCAAAAGTTGTTTAATGCGTAAAATTTTAATTTTTTTATCGTCGTGTGTTGTTGTTGTTGTTGTTGTTGTGCCACGTTGGTGGCGGAAATTGTGTCAGCATTTGACAAAAGAGTTAAAAAGTTGTGGGAAAGGCAGATGCAAGCATCACAAGATTGACTGATGATGCCGAGGTGTGAATGGATCCTCAGAGGCTGGACTGACAAAGGAGCACCATGCGGTGCACTGTATATGAATATATATGTGAAATTATATACCAGCTCTAGCCACTTCTAAAGAGAGAGATAGGATTACTGTTAGCTGTAGATCTAGTTTAGATATATTTACATGCCATGAGTTGCTGATAAAGCAAAGCTTTTAATCTCTGGCTGACTTCCGGCCGTGCTAAATCACTGCAAGAACCTTTTACGAAATAGTCTGTGATAGAGCTACGCCCCAGCTACGCCCCAGCCCAGAAGTTGCTGTCAAACCAAGCAAATGTAATGCTATTAAAAGCAAACCAGCAAAAATACCAAACAACAACAACGACAACAAAAAAATGCTTTCACATTACAGAGAAACTCTCATGAGAAACTGTCGGCCAGCCAAATGAAAATTGTCTAATTGTGCGTGGTAAGATAACAAACAGGCAACGGCTAGAGGGCCAGAGCTTCCTGTTATTGTTATTGCTATTGTTCCTACTCCGTCTGTTTTTGTTGTTGTTGTAGCACATTTCATCAATGTAAATAAGCAAAAATTGGGCGACAGCAGCAACAAAGATAATCGCCTTAGTAGCAAAAGCGAAAAGTGCACTCCAGGTCATCGATGTGAATGTGGCATTAAGGCCGCAATGACAACAACAAGCTGCCACACATCCAGAGAGAGTGTGTGTGTGTGTGTGTGTGTGTGTGAGCAACCCCTCGTTACTTTAAAACTGTAACAATTGGCAATTGTGTGGGTCTTGCGGCTTGACAAACGCTAAGCGTAGAGCACCGAACGCCGAGCCTTTGAGCACGCTGAGCGGAAAGGATAACACGCACTTCTGAGGCTGCCCCACGCCATGAAAGTTAATTTACGTCACGCAGCATTTTCAATCAATGTCAGCGACCGGAGGGGGGTTAGCTGAGGCCGCCGAAGGGTTGCGGACCCAGGGACCGAGTGTAAGGGCTGGTCGCTCGCCCGCTGTTCTTGTTTATTTGCATTTTGGCAGCTAAGGCAATCAAATTGATCTCGTTTTATTTTGATTTGCATTTAAGCGACACTTGACGACTCTCAAATGTAAATACACGCACAGACCTTTGGCATATTTTCATAGCTGACAACGCAGACATTTATCGCCTGGTTTGGCTCTTTAATTGCGCATTAACTGTTGCGCCAAACGGCGAGCGGAGCCAAAATGGAAAATTATATGAAAAATACAGACGTCGAGATCCGTCATCAACATTTTGGGCAGGTCACAGAGCAGCGCACACGAACACAACACAAAGATATACAAATATTTTTTAATTGAATGCAATGCGCTGCGCGCGACGCTGGACGTTGATGAGGGTGCCCTATAATTATATAGACCCAAAGACTAACTCTCAAAAACTGAATCGAAACTGGCTGACACGAAGCTGTCTGTGTTTTGTGCTGCCCGAGTCGAGTCAACTGACTTGTGGCTTTCCACCAACTAATTGCTGGGATTATTTATTTATGGAAATCTATCTAGCCAAAAGTCGTCGCGTTCACGCCCCTAACAATTTCGATTATGATGAGGCCAGCAATTAAGCGGAGCA
Organism: Drosophila mojavensis; assembly: GCF_018153725.1. Taxonomy (NCBI): domain Eukaryota; kingdom Metazoa; phylum Arthropoda; class Insecta; order Diptera; family Drosophilidae; genus Drosophila; species Drosophila mojavensis. Next base: position 1,202,610 of record NW_025318726.1, on the reverse strand, counting down.
AACGGCAGACAGAGCCTCGAACCTACACTCAATACGCTCCTAACTATGTGAAACTCCAGCATCGATTGACACTCTTCTAGCTCATCAGAAAGCGATTACAGCTCGAATACTTTACATATAACTTGGGATGGTTTATCAGTTAAGAGTTCTTATGCCGTTTCTTATTAAATTAAATTTGGCTTTATATTTCAATTTTCGTAGATTTATACAGTATTTTTTTTAAGTAAAATATATTTATTTCAGAACTTCCTATATGTTAGATAATTTATTTATCAATTCAGATTTCAGTATGGGGTTTTTATTTTTCTTTTTTTTTAATTTATTATTTATTTATTTCATTTGAGTATTATGTAAGAGTATTTATTATAGAAAAGCATATTTCTTATTTCATTAATTTATTTATTTTTAATGATTCTATTTTTATTTATTATTTATTTATTAATGACTATATATTTTTTTACTAATTTTTTTTTTAATATATATATTTTTCTATTTTCATTTATTATTATTATTAATTATTAATTAAATTGATTACAGTAAAGTCAATTCTTTATTTAATTAATTAAACTTTTTTTAATAATATAAATATATATTAAAATAAATAATTTTTTTTTTTTTTAATATTTATTATTTTATTCATTTCATCAAAATCCGATTACACTGTCAATTAGCTTGTGATTAGATTTCTTAGACTTTCTGAGAACGAAGGAGAAGACTCCTGCAACTATTTTCCAACGCAATCTGTTCACTATTTCTTCAAGTAAAATATTTCTCATAATTTAAGGACTTTAAATACATGATTTGTTTTGTCATTTTCTACGTCTGTAGGCAATTGCCTGACCTCATAAATTAGAGCAACTTAAACATTTCGAGTGCTACACACACACACACACAAACAAACGCATACAGAAATGAGACTTGAGGAGGACACATCCTTGTGCTACGTTTTCCTTTATGCTTTCTGCGAAAAATTCCTGTCAAAATTGATAAAAATCACATTTTCCATTTGAATAACATTTTACGAATTCGTGCATAAAATTACGGCAACCCTCGACAGCGGTTGCTACCCAAACCCCGCCCGCCCCCTGACCCAAGGATTCCTCTGCCTGACTCCGGCTCTGCGTGTGCACTGGAATTTGTGCAGCAGCAGTGAATTTCTTTGGTAACCACATTCCTGGACTAGCTGCCTGCCTCTGCCTCTGCCTCTGCTCCTGTCTCTGCCTCAGTCTCTTTCTCTGTCTACTTAAAATGTAGAAAATATCTATTTGCTACGCCCGAAATACGCGCGGCAAATTTTGCTCGACTCAGGGAAATGATGTGAACTCGACTCGAGCGAGTCGAGCAAATTTCTTATCACCATGGCAAAAACTCGAAATGAACATTAAAATTTGCTGCTCGCTGCCCGCAAAACTCATTCAACTGTAGATAATTTTCATTCACACACTGATGCAGAAGACGCTCTCTCTTTCTCTCTCTCGCACAGCTTCAACTGCTTGGAGTATGCCAAAATTTAATTTGTCTACAAAGTAACTCGACGTGTAGATAAATCAATCAAAACTCAACAGAAAATATGAGAAGATGAAGAAGAAGACGTCTCGTAAAAGTCGACTAGAATATATTTGTGTTGCCAATAGTTTGCTGTTGTTGCTATTGTTGTTGTTGTTGTAGTCGGCTCACTTTAAAGTTTCTTTTTTGTTGTTTTTGTTTTTGTTGCTTTTGCCGTCAAGTCCAGCGCAGCGCCTCCTTTTGCCAGTAAAACTCAGCGCAGGGCTTGAGAGCGCGTCATTTGGTCTATGGCCAAAAAGTATTGCCGTCTTCGAAAAAAAAAGAACTACATATACATATATGTATGTGTATCTATGTTTATACTAAAAACTGAAAAATGAAAACTGAAAACTGCATTATCACCATGGAGCACTCGAGGCGGACGACGAGTGGCCCGGAGAGTGTCGCTGTCGAGTGGTGTTTGCGCCGAACGCGCTTTTGTTTTCTTGCCGGCAACAGAAAAACACATAAAAAATATTTTGCCTATCACCATAAATAATTCAACGTGGAGTCCAAGTCCAAGCAGAGCGAGCAGCGAGCATCGAGCATCGTCGAGCATAAAAATCTTCAAAAAGAAGCGCCAAGTGCGAAGTTATTGTTGTTGTTGTTGTTGTTGTTGCTGTAGTTGTTGTTGTTGTTGCCGCTGCACACACTCAAAATATTGAAAAATCTCTCGGTTGCCACAAACTTTTGAAGTGAAGACTCTGCAACATGCAAAAGACAGGCAGTCTACGAGTCGCGGCTTAGGGCTCTCCCTAAGTATCTCTCAGTCGCACTCACATGTGTCTGTATGTGTGTGTGTGTGTGCTTAAGCTTTGAGCCGCATTCACTCTGCTCACTGAAGTAGTTGCTCGCTCATAACTTTGGCCACAGCAACACTTCAGGCTTCAGGCTGAGGCAAACAACATAATCAAACAGCTGAGGCAGCGACAAGTCTAAGCAAAGGTGTAAAGAGCATCCACTCGCTGCGTAACTGTAACCGTGTGTGTGAGTGTATTATCTATTTAGTTGACTCCAAATGTCAGCAGTTATTCAATGAAGAGCGAACGATACGTTTCATTGAATTATTTAACCGACAGCCAGAGCTCCAATACCCAAATGAATATATCTAGCATATATCTAGTAATCAGATTTACAACACTTACCAGGGTCTGATGTATCTAGGACAGGTGGCTGCTGTGATAATGGACCAGGTGTACTACCAGCGCCCGGCGAGCGAGCATCATCGTTCATTGCGCCCCCATACGACAGCGATGAGCTGGGCGGCCGCTGCAAAGAGAGAGAGAGAGAGAGAGACAGAGAGAGAGAGAGTTGATATTATTGAAGCGATCAAAATGCAACTGTCTAAAGAATAAAATATATATACAACTTGAGGAACATACATATTTATATATACAATAGATCGATCAAGTTGGCAAGGCATGCGTTAGGTGTGTGTTAGAATTAGTTACAAATTGCTTATAAATGTCGCTTTAAATTGACACGCCAACCATAAAATGGGCCACATAAAACTGGACATACAATCAATATAAAAAGTCCACAGACGGCCAAGTCAATGTCGACTGTGCCGTCTGTCCCAGTCGGAGTCCCAGTCCGGGTCCGTGTCTGCACGACTGTCAAGTTGTCAAAACTGCCATGGCTTGGCCATATTCTGGCCTAACAAATGCCCAAACAGCGATCGTGGCCTAGGCCTAGACCGGCACAACAACATCGTGTGCAAATATAAATATACACATATACATATATATTGTGTGGTGTATGTATATGTATTTATAAGTTATCAAATTAATATGCAGCAACTGGCTCTGCCTTTGAGCTGGCCTGTGTGCGTCTTCTAACTAGAAGCAGCAGCAGCAACAACAACAGCAACAACAACAACAACAACAACAGCCTCGTCATCTTTTAGCTGTGCGACGTCGCGTCGTGAACGATGGCGGCATATTAAACCGCTCTGCTCTGCTCTGCTCCGCGACGCTGCAGATACCAAAAATGTCAATGTCCAGGCTGGTCAGAGCACTCATAGCCATATAGCCATGTAGCCATGTAGCCATATTTTTAGCCAGCACGTCGTTGCCGCCTAGAGCTCCCTGCTCGAAATCGATCGGTAACAGCAATTTAAATTCTGCTAATAACGACGAAATTTGTTGTCGCTCGCAGAAGTCAACAAAACATAAAATGCGACGGCATTCATTTCATGCACGTGTACACACACACGCACACGCACACTCAAGTGTAGTAATGACCCTACCTCCAAGTCCATCGCTCACAATTTTTAAGCATTAAATTATTATTTTCCCAAGCTCGTAAAAATTCTTGACTTTCGAATACAATGAATTTTGAGTGTGCGTACAGCAAATTTTTGATTCATTTGGCATGCAGGGCGCATCGCATGTGTTTTCGCTAAATATTTGTTAAATCGCATATTAATAGCGCCCCGCTATAGACAATACAAATATTATGGCTCTTTATGAGTGGGTGTGGGTGTGTGTATGTCGGTGTGTGTGGGTGCGAGCTGAGTTCAATTGAGCTAAAGTTTTAACTAAACGAAAATTTCCACATTTAAAGAAATTATATTGAATGGCAATAGAACTTCCATGTCATAAACATCATAATTGAGAGTCTTTGCTTCATTCATTCCTAGCCATAATTTATGCAATTTATTCAAATGATATTGGCCTGTTGCCAATTTGTCTGCGTTGTCTTTTAATTCCTGGTTCGAAAAGTAGCTAATTTGGCAATCAATGTATTAATTATTGGCTACGTTGTCTGCATTTGAAAGTAACTCTTATTACTAACGCTCTCTCACTCTATCTAACTCTCTCGCTGTCCCTTTCTATATGAGCTATGAGGTGTCTCTTGATGGTCGCATAAACAGTTTGCAACCTAAACGGATACGACTAGCGACTCTCGATAGACCTGAAGCAATTGTTGTTTTGCTTTAATGTTTTTTTTTTTTATATATTTTTTTCTCCCGTTGGTTACTTTATGGGCTATAAAAAGCGGGCCAACCGCAGCCTAATTTGTGGCTCATTAAAGCGAGCAAATGAAACTATTTAATTAGCTGCATTAAAAAATTGAGAAAAATAATAAAAATAAAAATAAACTCAACTCAGAATCCCAAGTGAAACAAAGGGCTGCATTTTCCCAAACGAAACTTTCCTTTTATGCGTGGCATGTTGGCCACTCGAAATTCGATAGGGCTGTCGGCTTTCGGGGAGTTCGAGTCGGTCAGCTTTTCGAATCTTTCACACTTGCCGCACACACTTTGGAGTTTAAGTTAAGGCTCTTCTTCTTCTTCTTCTTCTGCTGGTCGGTCTTCAGGCTATTGAAATTGTATCGAGTTACCAGAACACGGCGAGTGTTGCATGCGGCATACGGCATGCGGCATGCGGCATGCGGCATGCGTCGTGCTAAATGCCAGTCGCGCTCCTTGAAAGGATAGGCACAGGACAGAACAGAACAGAACAGGACTGGACAGGACAGGACAGCGGACGCACTGGATCTGGTGCTGGGTAACAGAGCTTATCGATGCGTGCATTAATTACATTTTCAATTAACAAGCGGCATGGAAATTAAGCTATCGAATTGCCATTGGCACGACTCGAATGGCAGTTGCTTCTTCTTCTTCCTCATTTTGTTGTTGCTGTTGCTTCTCGCTGCTGCTGCCGCTGCTTATCGCATTGCATGTCCTGCGACAATTATTATCAAATATTGGTTTTTATTTAAATGATGAGGGCCAAGCGCTGACGCTTTCACTATTAATGAAATTGAGTTGAGGCCGCTCAGCTCACTCCATCTGCTCCTCTTGCCCCACACTCAGGCACGACACTCGCCATGCCGCTTCGCATCACGTAATGCTGTCCCCCCTATCTCACTTCTGCCTGCCCTCATGCCCCACCCATTTTGGCTCATCACCGGCAACAAAAACTTTTTCACTTTTGCGTCCCTTTGGGTGCATTAAAATGATCAAGAAACAATTTTCGTTTACCTTTTTGGCGCTGAGGGGTTTGGGGACGTTGTGCCATCGACTTGGGGGGTTTGGGGACCTGCCAGCCGCCAGCCGCCTGCCGGTTGCCGCCTGCCAGCCAAATTATTTATTTATCAGCTAAAACGCAGCGTCAATAAGCAAAATGGCGTTGCCAGCTCTTTAAATTTTTGATGATGATGCCAGACCGCCCCGACAGGCAACTGGCAACTGGCAACTGGCAACTGGCAACTGCGGACTGCCGCCAGACATGCATGACAATCGTGTTGTTTAAAAATTTAAACGTGCCGCACATTAAACAACCGCAAAGTTGTGCTCTCACATAAAATGTAATCGCTTCCCCACCAAAATGAACAACAAACAACTAAGCAACAACAACTAAGCAACAACAACAACAACAACTAAACAATCACTTGGTCAATTGCTGTTGGCAAACTTTTGTTTTGTTTGATTGCCCAAACACTTCATTATATTGCGTATCTGCCGCACTTCCGTTTGCTCCCCCCTCCCCACCTCTCTCTCTCTCTCTCACTCTCGCACACTCTAGTTGCCTTGCCGCTGGTCAGCTTTCCAAGTGACTTGGCTAAGTCGGCTCAGCTGCCGCATAATTGCGCCTTGGCCCAAGTCAAAGCCGCGTGCCAAGGAACTGCAGGACTCACAACATGCAATTTTCGCTAGAGATTCGGCTCTATAATTTGCTGGCTGGCAATCACAGTGGCTGCCACGTTGCCGTTAATCACTACAATCAACAGTTAGCAGAGCTGCCCTTACGGTCTCCCTGCGCTCTCACCCCGACCCACCCACCGCACACACTACAAAGAAAACAATCAAATTATGGCGAATGGGCGCAGAACTTTTTGAGCGCGCGTGGGAAGCAGCGATTCGATTCTCGAGTGTGGGCGTGGCAGCGCGTGTGCCATCTCGAGAATTGTTGTTGTTGCTGTTGTTATGATTGTAACTCATTTGCCACTGCGACACGGCACTGAGCTGAGCTATATCTGGAGTGCTTCTTCTAATTGCCCTGCAGCGTTTGCCGCGTGCATTTGACATTTTGAGCCATGGGAATGGAAATGGGAAATGGGAAATGGTATTTAGAATAGAGATGTCTGCTGCTGCTGCCTGAGGCCAACCAGGATTAGGCTATGCTCGTTTTCACAATTAAAAACTGCAGCTTAGCATTTAGGCCAGACCCAATAATCATTGCCAATGCCTCAGTTGCCTCACAAGCCTCACTTGCCCCTTTGCCTTTGGGCTATGCGAGCGGAACTATTTGTTCAGCCTCGAAAGTGGACGTGAAACATATTTTTCTGTTTGTGTACAAACACTCACAAAGCGACAGAACGCACACACAGATTGACACACACACAGACACACACAATCACACACAATTCGCATCCATATCCTTAGAACAAATAATTAAATCCTTTTTACATGGCCGCACAGGCTGAAAGTTTTTCGCTGGGTTTATGTTTCTGATGCGGTTCAGGGCAAACGAAGCTGAACTGAGCTGAGCTGAGGAGAGCTGAGCTGAGGAGAGCTGAGGATGGCCGAACCCCAAATACCAATCCGTATAAACCCCGACGGCTGTTTGTTTTGATGGATTTGTTGTTTGGCATTGGCCGGGGCACACACACAAAAGCTTGTGTTTGTCTGTTTGTGTCGTGTTTGTGGTTGTTGTTGTAGTTGCTGTTGTTGTTGCTGTGGTTTTAGCGCCCTGGAGCAGCGCTTAGTGGCAAGCCAGAAACTCTAAGGCTCCCATGCCATTATGCCTTGCCTTGGCAGCCCCATTGTCAGGCAGTCTTTCAGCTGCTTCTGCTTAATTAACGGTATATGCTCGCACCACCCAGCCCGTGTGCCACTTCAGCTGCTCCTGTTGTTGTTGTTGCCACCTTCTCTGTACTTAATTGCGCGCATGGCATTTAATTGTTTTTCAAATTTGTTCAAGTTGTAAAATGTTCGCTGAATGAAATGAAATGCGTTCACATGTGTGAGTATCAGCATGTGTGTGTGTGTGTGTGCCATTTTGTTTAAGGGTTGAATTTTTAATTAAAGTGAAATAAGCTGGCATCGTAGGAGCATTGCTCCTTGCAAGACCAATCAGACAGCCAGCCAGCCAGGCAGCCAGCCAGGGGCTCTGGTCTGCCAATTCCCGATTCACAATATGGCTGCCTTTTGGGGTTGCCCTCGACGCTCGACACGCAAATTGCTACACACAATCATATATAAATGTATATATATATATATATATATATGTGTATGTGTATGTATGTATATATACGTCTATGCCGGCAAGTGGCAGTGAGTGCAGGCTATAATTTCAATCAAATTGCAAGTTAATTACACACAATTATACCACACACACACAGACACACACACACACACACACATGCACATGCACAGGTGGCTTTAACAAGTTAGACAGAGACCGCAGTCGATATGAGTGGCAGCTTGTTTTGTCTAAGTTATATGCCACGATTTAAATTCCATTTAAAGTGGAATTTAGTTCAATTTCAGACTAAGCGAACTTTAAACTGAGCAAATTATATATAAAATGTTATATAATTGATACATACATTTATTTATATATATATATTATTACTTATTTTTATAGTATATATATATATTTATATTTATTTATTTATATATTTGTTTTACTTTTATTGTATTATTAGATTTTATATTTATATGTAAATTTGATTAATTCATACAATATATTTTTTTTATCATTTTCAATCAATTTTTTTATTACACATATTTGTATTTATTTTTATTTTTATTTATTTAGTTATTTATTTATTTATTATTTTTTGTTTTATATAGTTATGTTTCGTAACTGTATATACCCATATTAATACATATTTATAAATTCATGTATTTATATTTCTATAATTTTTTTTTTTTTTTTCTATATATACAAAATTTAATAAGTAAATATTCTAATTATATATAATTACTAAATATTTTACATATTATATATTAAAATCATAACTCCTTCACCTCTCTCTTTCCCTCTCCCACAACAGTGGTATTTACAGTTCAGCTGCAACTGTCTTAAGTAATAAAATTTATGTCGGCCTATCTATTTACAAGTTTTCGTAGTCTATCTATAATAAAAGTTAAGGCCTGTTGGACTGACCAGCTGAGCGGGTCAGTGGCGTAACCACTCGAGTGAGAACATGTTAATTTCGTGTAGAAGCACTTGACATAATTGTGCGACTACTGTGCTATCTATCTATGCTTTCAGATATACAACAATGTTGATCAGATGGGCGTCGTTACTCATACGCAGCGTGGTACAACGTGCACTGGTCTACCTCTCTCGCTCGCTCGCTCTCACTCTCTCTCACTGCTGCAGCTGCTGTTGCCTCGCGCCGTCTCGCTCGGGGGCACAGGAAATCTTGGACTGCTATCGCAATCGAAAAAAAAGCACGCCCAAGTACAAGTCTGTGATTAAATATTTATAAGCTGATAACAAATTGAAGCAGGTACCGTAGCTGCTGCCGTCCAAGTACTAGGGTTTTTTTTCGGAAATCTTGTGCAAACAAAGAAATTAGTATTTTGATAATAAAAATTCAGAAGCTACCTGAAATACACAACACAAAACAGAAGAAAGGAATGAAGAAAAAAAAAATATTAAATAGATAAGCAGAGTGGCGCGCAATTGTGGCTCTATCACTTATCATTTGTTTGACTTTGTTATTATGTTACACAAACAGTGGAAAAGTAGCTGAGGCAGAGCCAGAGCCAGAGAGTGGGACTGAGACTGGGCAGAAGGCAGCACGAACCGAAACTAGATTGGATTTTGAACTGGGATCGGATTGGGATTGAGATTCGGTTTGGACTGTGGCGGAAATGGAGCACGGCTCGAGCCGACGGCTGCAACTGCACGCGATTCGCATTGGGCAATGTTCACACAGTGTGTCAGTGGATTTATCTGCGACGCAAATCTTGGCTATCAATTTGAACTTTTGCGCAAAGCCCAGCCAAAAGAGATTAACATGTGAGCGAGAGAGAGAGAGAGAGAGAGACAGAGAGAGACGAGTCGTAGCTGCATGGACTTTGCACTTTTTAATTTGCAACTGACTGCAGTTGTTTGTTGCGGCTGCAATGCAAATAAGATAATTATTCAAATGGCATGTTTCACACAATTCCAACACACATTCTTTCAAGTCCAGACCCAGACCAGCTCAAACGAAGAAAGCTGCCCGGAGGGGTTGGGGCTGGCACTGTGGCTGAGACTGGGGCTGTGACTGGGGCTGTGGAGACGTATCACGAAAGGCAATGGAATCATTTTCTTGCCGGCAAAGATATCAAGATAGCAACATGCAAATGCTGCAATGATCGCGCGAAATAGATTTGCATAAGCTGGCAGAGCGAGAGTGAGAAAGAGATAGGGATAGTGAGCGAGAGCAGGAGAGAGGATCAGCCGTTGCATGTGAGAACATTAATCGTGTAATTAATTTGATGCATGTGTATGCAAAGTAATTTCATGTAAAATGTCACACCCGCCCCTGGGAACGGGACACCGCCGCATGGGACACATGGAGCACAGCCGAGAGCCAACACCAAGGAGTCTCTCGATTCTTGTAACATGGCGTGCCGCAGACTAAAATCAAACCACACATACAAACAGGAGACAAGACAGACGAGACAGGCTGGCCGCCAGAGAGAGAGAGAGAGACAGTGTCAAATAGATTCCGCTGGCCGATAGAGACGACAGCGCCTGGCATGGAGATTAGCCACATCGTGGTCAGGGATCAGGCGGACATGCCTGTTGCCCGTTGCCCGTTGCCCGTTGCCCGCTTAGCCGTTGCCTGACTCGAACGCTCATTTGCAAATTACGTGGACGGGACGTTGTCAGCGCCTGCGACGCGACGCGACATGGCGGGACGGCAACTGCTTAAGCAGACATTTTCATTTCGTTTAGCGAGATTTTATAGATTTGCATTCCTCGAACAAGTATTTGGGCCCGCATGACATATGCAATGTCAGCGCTGACGTGCCAAAATCTCAATCTTTGCATGCGATAAGCACGGCGGACTAGAGGTGTCGGACACTCTGGACACTCGGGCTCTGGCTATCGGCCGGCACCCATCTTGTTAGCCAGATAAGCTGACATTTGAAATTAGCCAGCCAGCGGATACATGGCCATAGACAAGGCATTACAAGGATTTGTCGCTGTGCGCCTGCAGGCCAAACCCAGGCCACGAATTGTCGAGTCACACTATGTGAAATTCATATACTACTCGTATTATTGATATAATTCACTGATAAATAGGTTCAGCCCCTGCCCCAGTGCAAGCAGCAGCAGTAGCAGCAGTCGCTCCAAAGTAGATCAAAAAGATTCGCAGAGCTATACTTTTCTTCTTATTGTTATAGCCGATTCACCTCCAGCTCCATCATCATCTCCATCTCCATCTGCCTTAGCTGCCTAAAAGCCGAGAATACACTTCAGTTAAACAACGCCCCGATTCCAGCTTGGATCGCCCATGCCATTGCAGCATTCTGCCATGTCACGCTTGCTGCGAAGTTCAGCACGCCGCGTATTGTCTTAAAAGGCCTCTAAAAAGGGGCGGCCTGTCTCTAAAAGCCCTGGCTCGCACCACAAAACTGAAAGCTGAATGCCGAATGCCGAAACTGTCGCATCATTGCGGCCCGGGCGCAGTAGACTAGAAGACGACGTCGCCATCGTCATTGCGATGACTAGCAAAAAAAAAAAAAAAAAGGAAAAAAACTCAGAATATTAAAGAAATAAAGTAAAACAAAAATCGCGTTCTCGGAGAGTGTTTCCATTTAAAGGGCAACTCGCTGGCTGGCAAACTCGTAAATCAGTCGAAAAATCACGTTGGCCAGTGCAAAATCAATTAGACCTGGTCGTGAGGCTCTGGCTTTTGGCCCAGAGAGAGCCATAAAAATTAGAAAATTTGATTATTGCCACACGACGATGCGCAGAGATTCACTCGTCCGTTCGGGACGTCCCATTGGGCCACCCCCCTCATGCCACTGCCACTGCCCCTGCCCCTGCCCCTGCCCCTGCCCCTGCCCCTGCCCCTGCCCCGAGCCACAGGCCATTTGCATATTATCGTGCGGCCGTGGCAAGATGCTTTACAAAAATTTCATTACCCAAACCAAAGGGCATCCCGGTAGCGGCGTTTAAATGAGTTTATTACGTCTTTTGGCGTTTCACAGTTTACAGCATTTAGCCAAAAAATACTTTCAGGGTCGCAGCACTGGCTCTGCCAAAGGGGTGTGCAGCCGCAGCAGCGGCAGCGTATTCGTAATGAAATTTCCATAGATTTGCATAAAAAGGCATCGAAACTGAGCTCGAGCTGAGTCGAGTCGAGTCTGTCACCGGTGAGTGGTGCAGAGATGCCCTAAATTAGATAATGTCTAAATTGGATTTAAAACACGCATTTTGCGGGTTTCCAACGGCTACAGCCAGTGCCGCCAGAGCCCGTGTCAGTGAATGTGAACGTCGATGTGGATGTGGATGTGGATGTGGATGAGAATGAGAATGTAAATGTTCATGTGAATCGGTAGCGCCCATTGAAGACCCATCGAGACAACATCAAAATAACATTAGAAGCGCTTTTTGGTATTTCGTTGTTTTTTTTTTTTTTTCTCATTTGCTGTTGTCTTTTTTACTCTTTTGCTTTTCTGTTGTTGTTTTGTTGTTGTTGTCTGTGGCGCATTTGAAGGGTTGCAAATGGTGGCAGCATCGACGCGTCGGCGTGATTTGTATGCAAATGCCGCAATGGGCGCGGCTGGGTGGCAGGGGGGTGTGGCACTGTTTGATGGGAATGTATGAAATTTGATTTTTTCTACAACGGGAAGGAGTTGTTTATTTGACCAAGAGCTAAAAGCAGCGACATAAGCCAATTATATAACGTAATCAAATTATGCTGCAGAAATTTAATAGACCAGCATGCTGAATATATTAACAGCACTATAAAAATGTCAGTCAGACACTATAGAAATAGATCATTTTATAGTTATATAAAACAAAGTTTAGCTTTGTTAAAGGTTTAAAAGGTAGCACTGAAAGAGTCGAAACTGCAGAGATATGAACTCTGTGAATCCAAATGACGGACATGAATATATCAACTCAACTCGGTACTTTCATCAGAGTATATATAATAGAAGTTATAAACTTTTCATTTCTAGCTTTCCATATACATTTCTATGTATAAAATTTCAGAACAACCATTTTCAATGTTTATTTATATAGCAAAATAAAACGTTTGTTAAAGCTGTGCAATGTTGTCAATTAATATATGTACATATATTGTTACGTCATCATGTATTGAGAGCTTACAAATAAGAAAATGTTTTGATTTATATGACATGGTATTATCATTTAGAGAGACCTTTGACCAAATTCGCAATGCCTGAAGTCAGCAATACCCCTAATCACAAATAATACGAAATTGCTGTACAATAATGGTACAAAGTTCTAATTCCAAGTCAGCGATTCCTTAATCAATAATAATACGAAATTGCTTATGTAGTTCAATATGTAACAACGAAAGTGTTTAACAACGAAAGTGTTTAACGTATTACGTATATTGCATTACGTATTACGTATATTGTAAAACGTATTACGTATAATAAATTACGTATACTGCATTACGTATTACATATAATGTATTACGTATTACGTATAATGTATTACGTATAACGTATAATATATTACGTATTACGTCTAATGCATTACGTATTACATTTAATGTATTACGTATTACGTATAATATATTTTGTGTTATGTATTAGATATTGCGTAAAATGTACTACGTATTACGTATTGGGTAATAGGTAAAATGTATTACATATAACGTATTGCGTACTCAGTGCTTATGTATTGCGTATTTCATACTCAATGCTTACGTGTTAGGTATTACATATTTCTTTACGTACCCATTGCCCTAACCAGAACTACAGAAAGTTGCTTTCAAGCGTCTGAGCAGCACAGAAGTGTTGCTTAATATATTTACAATTCTGTTACGTCCTGACGTAACACAGTTAACGCAAAAGTTATTACGTTAAATGTCAACTCTTAGACTCTTAGAGGCACAACTCGGACACAAAATCGAGCAAGTTCATAAATTCCGTTCGCTTGCCACATGGTCGTTACGTAATTTACATGATATGTGGTAACACATATATGTGTGTGTGTGTGTGTGGCTCGGCGATTTACACGTGTCGACGCCAGGACAAGTTCATAAACTAAAGTTTAAGTTTTTGGTTTGCTGCTTTGACTGCGCGTTTGAGGCGTTTGCGTTATTTTGTTTTCGATTTTTTTTTTTTACTTAGTTTTTTTGTTGTTTTTGTTTCAGTTAGCTTGGCGCTGATTGCGTGGCATTTTTCGCATATTTCTGCTGCACATTTCGTGCAAAACTTAATTATATTAACTGAGTTATTTGCGGCATTTGGCGCGCTGCGACTTGGCCAGGCCGCAAGCAGCGGCACTTGGACAGGTGTTGTTGCTGTTGTTGTTGCTGCTGCTGTTGTTGTTGTTGTCGCCTTTGTTGAACGACAGAAAATTATGACAACTCAACTTGACTAACTGGTGTGGGGCACTCTCGAGCTGGCTGCTCCCTACAAGTCAGCCAACAGTTCGCAGTTGTTCGCACCTAAATGGGCTGACAGACAAACGGACGGACAGACGGACAGACGGACAGTTGGCTGGTTGGCCGGCTGACAGGCGGCGACAGATGGACAGCGGACGGAGTGGCACAATCAACAACATAATTAAAGGCACAAATGCGCATGTCTGGCTCTTGGCCAGGCTCTGTGCCCGGCTTGATTGAGCCAGGCCAAGCTGGCGAGCTGGCGAGCTTTGGTATGCAACGAGCTGCAATTAAAAATCAATAAAATGCGTGATTTTTGCAATTTTTGCAATGCAATTTGTAATTGCAATAATTAAAATGTTGCCCACAGTTGTTCACTTTTCATTTGGGCTGTTTTTTTCATTAATTTTGTGATTGTATTTTGAGCAGCTTAATCAAATTTTCACCTCAGAAAGCAACTGAGTCACGTTCATGCCAGCGTGTGAGAGAGCGAGAGAGATGGAGAGTCAGCAGCAAATGCAGACAGAAACAGGAACGGGGCAGCGAAACAACCCTGGTCCAAATATTCAGGCAATCAATCACAGCCTCGCATAACCCACCCCTGCGCAGAGGCAGCAGAGGCTGCTGAGCTGCTGCTGAGTCGGCTGGGCGCAGGGGCGCAGCAAATCGGATTAACTCGCAGACTGTACCACCCGGAGTCGAGATTCACGCAGGCGCATAAAGGCTCTACCTTGGTCCAGGGGGGGTAAGCCAGCACTAACAATTAACTTTTGTTCGTTCGTTTGTTTTTTACTTTCCCCTGCCTCTCTCTCTCACTCGCTCTTTGTCTGTGTCTTTGGCAATCTAGCAGTGGGCGTGTCTGTGGCCTGGGCGAAAAGGCAAACCCGAAACGAGCAATCGACGAGCACCGCCCGTTGGGTTAGCGATCGCCGCCAAGCGTTTACCAACACTGCATGATCACGCGCTGTTGCGCAACTGTCGGTTGCAACTGTCAGTGGCACGTCCAAACAGCCATCGATTATCGCACTGATAACGAGGGGCCAAGCTGAGGATCAACGTAGATTGTGACTAAGGATTGTTGCTGCTGCCTGGTTGCCTGCATGCAAGTGCATGCATGGCATTCATCAATTTCATTGAGTCTTTGGGTTCTGCCAATCATCTCTCTATTTGCCCTCCATTACGTAACTGGCCAGAGACAAAGTTAATGATAAAGACAGACATAGAGAGGCTGGGCGATAGCGCGAGCGATAGAGATCGACAGATCGCTCTATGCTTTGCCACAGTCAATTGAAATTTTACGCATTCCGACAAACAACAAACAAACATACACACAAACACACACAAACACACACACACTCATACACACGTAGGCATATAGACAAATGCATATAGAGAATTCTCAATTGCTTTCGCATCATTACGTCTGCGAACAATTTATTTTTATAAAAGCGAAGCGAAGCGGCCGCCGCCAGCATCGACGCCGCATTTTCATTTTCCCGCTTTTCACGCGGGCTAGAGCTAGAGAACACAACGATCAAGTTGAAAAGTGCAGGAAAATTGAAGAAAAATACTGAGGCATGAAAGCAGCGTAAAAAAATCAAATAAATTTTATTGTATAAAGCGCAGCAACAACAACAACAACAACAAACTGCAGCAAAAACAATCAACGAGCCTGCCACGCTGTAAATAGTTTACAGTTGTGTTGCTGTTGCTGTTGCTGCTGTTGTTGCTGCTGTGGCATTGCCTTTGCGGTTGCTCACACTTTTCCTTGCCACCGTCGCTGCAATCGATCGCAAATTTTTTTCTCTTGATTGTAAACAATTTGGCTGGCGGCTGGCGGCCACATCATCAACATCATCATCATCATCATCATCAGCAGCAGCAGCAGCAGCAGCAGTAACTGATCATGATCATCAGCAGCAGCAGCCGCAGCAGCAGCTAGCTAAATGGGTGTTGAGTGCAAAGTGTTTGTATTGCCTCCTCTCACCACTCCCCTCTCTCTCTCTCTGACCCAACCGGCAACAACAACAAGCTAAGCCCCCTCCCCTCGGCTAGAGAGAAATGTGCATGCAACGTGGCGTTGCCAGCAATATCTTGAATTTGAAAGATCTTGAGCTCTCGATCTGTCGACTGTCGGTGTTAAATGCTCAATAATTTTCGTGAGGCACCAATGTACAGACATATATATCTATATATAAATATATATAGTGAATATATATATATATATATATGTACATATATACGTGTATTTATATATACATTTATTTCTCGTGATTTTTTGGCTGAATTGCATTGTCTTGCTATAGGCTCGACATCGAAATGACTTTACGACACAGCGGGAGATGCTGAATGCAGAATGCATCTTCTATCTATCTATCTCACTCTCACTCACTCGCTCGCTCTCTCACTCTCTTTCTCTGGGTCTTTCAGATTTAATTTTATGTCTGTTGTATGTTTCATATAACCTTGTGCACAACAACAACAACGACAACAACAACTGCAAGGGGCAGCAGCTAAGGAAGCAAAGTTTTTGGCTGCACTAAAAATAAATATAAATAAAAGTAATCAAAAAATATAAAAAATATCAGGCGAAGAAGAAGCAGCAGCAACAGCAGCAGCAGCAGCGCAATACAAGTAAAGCTTTGAGTGAATGAGTGAAAGAGGCTCTGAGAAATCATACAAAGACCCAGGGCCAAAAACTTTTTGATTTTCATAATTTTTGCTCTGACCACAAAAAGGCTACAACAACAGTAACAACAACAACAACAACAGCGACCACCACGAAACGCTTCATGTTAACGACTTTGGGCCTGGTCCCTACCAGAGCCAGCGCCTCTTGGTCCCCGGTCAACGTCATCGTCTACATTGTCTGCTCGGCATCGTTTCCTTAACGTTAACGTAAAAGTTTCATTTTCGTTACCTTTGCGCAGTGATACCGAAAAGCGAATAACATCGAAATGAAATGAAATGAAATGAAATGAGACTTTGTCTGGCACCGGGGCACCGGCACCGGCACCGGCATGGGTTCCAGGTGCTCGCATCGTACCCAAAACCCCGGAATCCCAAACAGCCGACTGCACCAAATGAGTTTTTGTGCCCCGGTCTCTGATGATTTTTGAATTGATTTGTGTTGTTAAATATTAAATTCTTATAAGTCATTTGCACTTGGCCCGAGCTGGAGCTGGGCTCAGCCTGGGCTCGGCCCGGCCGTGCATGTGGTGTGGCTTGGGCTTGTATGCCTCCAAATGACAGACAAGACAACAACGGCAACTGCGACTGCGACTGTGAGTGCAGCTTCAGTGCTGCTGCCCCGCCCTGCTGCTGATCGCCCGCCCTGCCCACATATATCATTTACACTCTCGACTGGGGCACAGCGGTCGGTCATCCAAAAATGGCAACGGACCAGCGATCGGCGGCCGGCGGCCGGCGGACGGCGGACGGCGGCCAGCGGCTAGCGTCCAGCTCGTTGGCTCTTTGTTGTATTTATGAATACGAATACTGCCTGCGGGAGGGGGCGGAGGGTGTGGTTGGGGTGGAGGCGCTGTGGCCGCTGTGTGGCGCGCAAATAACAAAATTATATTTTCAAGGTGTTCTTTTGCACATTTTTTTCAATTTTAATTAACGTCGTTGCCGTTGCCGTTGCCATTGCCTGTTGTTATTATTACTGTTGCTGCTGCTGCTTAAAATTGCAATTCGCATTCGCAGCACAGCTGAATGATAAAGAGCGAAGAAAAAAAAATCATAATAAATGTTTAACAAAAGTTAATAAGCTTTTCGCTTTGCTTGATTTCATATGTATGAAGCTGTGTTTTATTGTCGTTTTATGGCGTTTTATTAATTTCTTTAATGGCCGCACTGCAGCAACAGCAGCCGCAGCAGCCCGCTAACCAGTTAGCCGAAAGGCAGTGCGGGGGAGCGAACGAGTCGAGTTTAAAGTGAAACGGAATAAATGTCTGTCTGTGTGCGTGTGTGTGTGTGTGTGTGTGTGTGTGTGGCAATGATAAGGCACTTTAGCTTTAGCTCGTGTCGACTGATTGCCGCAAAAGCGAACTAAATGCTTCTTAACTCTGAGCCGCTACTTTAAAAGTCATAAATTGACCAGGCTGCCCAGCTTAACTACAATGTACAGCGCACTGAAGAATCTGAATACACTTGGAGAAATAACAGAGACTTGAGAATATCGGTTCACATTTGATTGAAAATTATTGAATTAAATACTATATTATGGCTTATTAATGGTAGAGCATGAATATGAATTGATGAAAGTTTTGAAGAAGAGCAGGAAATATTTAAGTACATATCGAATAATAAGGAAATATTTAGTATAAAATATGAATGAGTTTAGCAATCAGAATAGATTTAGATTAGTTTACAGTATATATTTAATAATTTTATATAATGAGTATATATAAAAATTATGTCATATTCGAATATATTTGTATTTAATTATATTATATACTAAATATGTGAGGAAAACTAAACAGAAACTTTTACTTTAGATACAAGAAAATTGTTCAGTTTCAGCTGAAATTAAGTTGAAATATGTTTTCATGTATCAATGCGTATATATTATATATTTATATTAAATATACAGTAAAATCCGTTTGTAATGACTCTCAAGGAACTGGAACCGTATAAGTTTGCTCATATAAATTTGTCTGGGGATCAGAATATTCGTCGCTATAGCCGTACAGACGCTATAAGCAGAGTCGTTATAACCGGATACTACTGTATATATTTGCAATCACAAAATAGTATTCAATTTTGGACAATATAAACTGAGAGATAATTAATTTATATTCTAATTAATTTATATATCAAGTTATCAAGTCTATAAATTACAACTAGATTTATGATCGTCGCTATATGTTTATATTTTAATACATCATATCATATTATATATATAGGAATACAACAGCATAAAGCATTCGTCAATCTATAAAAATAAACAATTTATTGTTTCATTTTTAATTGTTCCAAGTTCGCCTGTTACTATCCCATTTCACTCAGAGAATGTTTTATGTTATCAGACCTCGAGTACAAGTTATTTTATTAGATTATAGTATGCCATTAAGCTGGGCCTATGTAGGCAGGCAATCAGTGTAGCAGTTAGTGAAGTGCTAGATCTTTGTCTTTGTCAGAATGCTGCAAGTTGTGTAGACTAACTCTCGCCTCCTCCACCTCCTGCTGCTGCTGCTGCTGTTGTTGCTGTTGCTGCTGTTGCAAACTTTCACGCCAACACCAAACGAAACATTCAATAAACACTCACGCAGTGCCCAAATGGACTTTAAACAAGTGCCATGAAGTAAAGAAATTTATATGAAAGCTTAAAGTAAGTCTCCATCTGCTGTAGTTGTTGTTGTTGCTGTTGTTACTGTTGCTGTTGCCGTTTCCTGCATGCGCGCCTCCTCCTCCATGCCGACGTCTGCAGTTGCATTCATTACAAGCGAGGCAAAGGTTAACATGCAACGAACGGCAACAGCAACAACTGCTAAAAAGCTTAAATTTCACAACACGCTCGACAACAACAGCAACAACAACAACAGCAACATGCAGCAGAGAGGCACAGCATCAACAGCACAAAAAGTGCGACGCCGTCTCGGACGACGTCTCTCAACTTTTGCGTTTGAGCATTTAAGTGCCAATTAATAACAATTTTTATGAACCGAAGAAATAGTTGACAACACGGCATGGCATGGCAGCCAGTCAGTGATGCGCTGCTGCTGCGTTGATGTTGCATGCAACAAGCAACATGCAACAACAACAACTACTACTAGCATATAAGCCAGACTGCGACTGCGACTGCGACTGCGACTGCGACTGGCAGAAGGCATGACAAACTAATTTGAAAACCCATAAAATTGCTCAGTTTATTAACAATTATTATATAAGTTTTATTAACCAGTCAAACGTAGCCAGCAGCTCTTTAATTAATTTGTGATTTTTCTGCATCAACAGCTGCATCAGCATTAGTCGCAATTTATGCCGGCTTATTGACAGGCCTCAGGCCGCTGAGAGCAGAGCCAATAAGTATGCAAAGCAGCAGACAGAGAGAGAGAGAAGGAGAGAGAAGGAGAGAGTGAGATAGAAGTAAGAGGAAATGTTGCTATGGCGACTGACTTTGAAACATTTGGCGACATTAATATGATTTAATGCGTTAATTAGCACCAGGCAGCAGCAACAGCAACAGCAACAGCAGCAGGAGTAGCAGCAGGAGCAGCAGGAGCAGCAGGAGTACTAGCTGAGTGCTGGTTGGGGTGCGAATACAGAATTAATAACAACAACAAGCGAACTTGAGAGCATCTGACGCGTCGCGCTTAAAACCCCAAAAAGTATGCTACGCGTATTCCCAAAATCCCCGAAGCGGATTAGTGAAGCATTGGCATGCAAGTGCGTACTGGGGTGCGGTCTCCTGCTCCAGCGCCGCCTGGTGGCAACTGGTTGGCCTGAGCTGGGACGGTGCCGGGGCCGGCTCGGGCTGAGCACCGGCTTGGGTGTCTGCGGGTAACTTTGCCATTCGCCCTATGTGTGTGGGTGCGTGTGTGTGTGTGTGTGTGTGTGCATTGCGTAATTGACGTCAATTTTGTTTTCGCACCGCGCATACCAAAACCCGAAAAACCCCAAGGCCCAACCAAGGCTGAACTGAACTGAACTGAGCTGAGCTCAACTCGGAAATCCAATACGACACAGAAAAATAATTTGCCAAAAATAGAAAATTGTGTCGCCCCGACGGAAGTAGCATCGGCTGCGACAATACGATCCTAAGGAATACTTCAAATCGTAATGGCTGGCAGGAGGCCGAGCGCAATAAACAGGAGCTACGACAATGCGAGAACCAGAGCCAAGAGCCAACTTGAAGGTAAACGAGGGTGGCCCACGCCCCTTTCCAGGCTCATGCCCATGCCTGAGCGTCATATTTCATTTATTAGCAGACGGCGTCTGTGGTGGCGGTGGCGGTAGCGGTAGCGGCAGTTCGACAAGCATTTTTATTTATGCCCATAATGCAGGGCATATGCAGGGCAGGCGAAGGCGCCCAAATGGGAATTGCCTGAGCTGGAGGCCAGAGCTAAGAGTAAAGTGCGTCAAAGTAAAGTAGCTTAGAGATTTATGCGGCATTTGGCGGGCGTTTGCCTAATAGAATTTCTTCCTCTTCCCACTGGACGGGGAAATTGCCAAAATGTGTCAATATGGGCTGGTCTAATGGCAGCACTACCAACGAGTCTTGCGGATCTACGATTCCTAATGAAGCAGACGAAAAACTCTTTCAAAGTGACTTAAAAAAAGAAAACTCGAAGTAATATTCGTTAAGTATATATCATAAAAGGGGAAACTTAATCAAGTTAATATAATAAAAATTTGTTAAAATAAATTGAAGCTTTTTTTATTTGAATTGTATTATTAAAAATTATCTACCTATTGCTCCTTTAATATTGAACATATAATTTCGTAAGTAGGTCGACATATTGTTTGCACGCAGTGTCCTTTGGCTCGGACACCGGCACGTGCGCTATTAGATATGCAATAAATTATTTTTGCTAGTTTTTTCCGTTGGCATTTCAGCTAAGCTGCCTGCAAATTATAGAAAATCCCAACGAGGGACTGACAATGCATTGAAGAGAGAGAGAGAGAGAGAGAGAGAGGGTGGGAGAAAGAGAAAAGTCAATGTAAGCAATAAGCAGGAACACCATTATTTAATGCTCGGCGCGCCATTGAGGCATAAAGCCCCCAATGAGCTAGCCCCCTCCCGCACTCTCACTCACACAGACAGACAAACAAACACTAAGGCCCAATCTGCAATCCGAGGCCCATAAGCGGCCCAAATAGTGCGCAGGAAATAAAGCACAAAAAGGCAATAAAAATTGCCAGGCAGCAGCCTGTCGAGGCTGACTAAGAGGCCAAGACTTAAGCGGAATGCGGGCAAACTTTTGGCTGACTATTTTGTAGATGTTGGCCGCACTGCTTCCGGGCCAATAGAAATGCCAGCACAACAAACAAAGCAAACAGCCAACCCCGCATACAAGGATTGAATAGGATGGGGCTGGAGTGGGCTGGGCTGGGTTGGGCTGAGATCTCGCTTTTGGCAGCCCTAATGGCCAGCAGACAGACACTGAGACGTCGCCAGCAGCGGATTTAAGTGCAAGTGATTTATGTGCTCTATAAAAGGGAGGGGATTGTGTGACTAAGTATATACATACATGTGTGTGTGTATGTGTGTGTGTGACAGAAAATTAGCTGATGTAGACATAAATGCGAACGGGCAAAGTATGCGCCAAATGGCAAATGGCAACGAGCGAGGGCCAACGAGCCCTGGCCACAAGCAAAATCAATCAAAAGTCGGAATGTCAATTGTCGAGCCAATGCCGAATGCCAAATGAGTGCCGCATTAAATATTGAAAATGCCAAAGACACATGAGAAATTCAATTACCAATGGCCAGCAGCAAAAGGGTTTGAGCCCTTTGATATTTAACCCCGTTGAGGAAACGCATTTAGCTGCGCCTGTACAGGATAGTTAAGTTCCCGTTTAGGCGGATTAAATTACAATTTACAAGTGGCCAATACAAGCTAAGCGGGCCTCAAGTGCTGAACCTTAGCCAGTTAGTTGTTGCTACTGACCGAACCCCTGCCCGCCCGCCCTTTGTGGTCGCGACCTAGCGAGCAATCCGCTTGCGTGCCCGTACATCGATGATAATTGAAAGGCACTTGAAATGGTGAGCGTGGGTAGCTTGGCTGGCTAATCGAGTTTGAAACAAGCGTAAATCGTCCTTTTGATATTCGAGTTGACTTCAATTGCTTTTGCGGTGCAAAGTGCAGCTACAGCTCAGGTAATTAACGGTAATTGTGCAAGCAGCAAGCACCCGGCCCATACACCATTCACCAGCTTGGCCAACGCCCCAGAGTACGGCTTCCCATTGGGCCAAAGCCTCAGCGGCTAATGTGCGCTAAGCGCTCGCCTGCATTTGCCTAATGACCCAAGCGTAAGCGACGCATCGGACTTTGTATAATTTGTAAGCTTTTAAACCGATTTGCAGCTTAGTGGAGGCCAGCGTTGAAATATATATATATATTTTTTTTTTTTTTTTTTTTTTTTTGCAAAATAAAAACAAAAACCGAAGAAAAAAACTCTCTGTTTCAGCGGAAAAAATACTTTCAAGTCGAAGACAAAGGCGACAGACAAAGAGAGCCAATTCAGGCTGACTCTGCGGCCGGCTCAGCTATTTTGGGTATCTGTTCGCCTTTTTGCGGCTGTTTTACGGCATAAATTTCCATTGAATTTGCGCTGGCAAATTGGCAAAAAATGTTTCTCTATATATTAAAAATACTCTAAAAACAAAAAGCAAACAAAAACAACAACACATAAAGACGATGCGCACTGCTACATTTGTGGCTAAGCCAAAAGGTTGACACAATCAGGTAGATATGAGTGTATCGATAAATATATATAGGGAGATACATATATACATATATACCTATGTGGGCACTCGATATAGCAACAACAACAAAAACTGAGCGTTGAAATTGCGAGCTTTTGAAGCGGCGGCTGCCGTTTGAAGCAACACTTGACTGAGCCATAGACAGATCAGAAAATCAAAATCAAAATAAAACAGGAAAAACATTTATGTATACACGAAATGGCAACAACAATAACAACAACGACAACAAAATATTCATTAAGATTTCATTATTTGCCAAGCATTTTTTGTGCTCTTTTCGTTTTTTCGTTTTTGCTGTTACTGATTGAATTTTATGGATAGAATTCCAGGAAAACCAAAGCATCGACAGCTAAGTATGAATGAAACATTTAGCAATGTTTCAAATATAAAATAAATAGTTTTCAATTGAAATTGAAATGAATTTCAATATAGATATATTGAAGTATGTAAATATATTGAAGATAAAATAGATTTATATTGTTTCTACCTAGATTCTCAAGCTCAACAGGAAATGCCTTCTAGTCTAGTCTAGTTGATGTGCCCTCATCGTCTAATCCGTATATACTTAGTCGCCAATCGATGAATGGAAGCGAACCGTCGTCATCGTCACTTTGGCATGTCTTTTCACGCCAATGGCTCGAGGTATCGCATTCAACGCTTTTAGACTTTGTACAATTCCCTGGGCAATCGAGGAATCGTCAGTGCGACAAAAATTGCTGAAAGTTTTGTATTGAACGCGACTTGAAACCCAACAGAAACGGACTGAGTAAGCCAAACAGAAAAAAAATACAAAATACAAAATAAAATAAAAATAAAAACAGAAACAAGACAAGATGAGCCAAAGCTAAAAACTTGTCGAGCACATTGGCAACTGCATTGAAACATTAGCAGTGATGACATTTTTGCGGTTGCTCCGCACCCTCCACACCCTCCCCGCACCCTGTCTACCCCGGCTGTACCCGGCTCTACCACACCCGCCCGTCTGGCTCTGCGCATGCGTCTGCGATTCATCTGATGCCGCTTTGTGCTGGGCCGTTCGTTGGCTTTAGGAGCCTTAGCTTTTTGGCTGGCTGGGTTTTTGGGCTTTTTGCCCAGTTTGCTGAAATTCCTGAAGACGCGACACTTCATACATAATAAAAGTGGATCGCCGAACGACGCGTCGATCGACGATCGCCACTCGCCGCTCGTCAAAAGTCAAAAGCCTTGTCACACACTCGATCCGCTGCACATTGAGCCAGGGCTTAGGCATTGATGCAAACGCTGCTTTGGCTTTTGGGGTTTCGGGGCTTTGGGGTTTTGGGGTTTTGGGTATTGGACAACTTCTTTGTTGAGCCATCACGGCGGCATTTGTAGGGCTTTCTTGGCTTATTAATTGTAGCCTTAGCCTTGGACTTGAAGTCGGAGCTGGAGTCGGAGCTGTTGGACATCGGCTGCGTTTTATTCACAAATGAATGCACAAATTTCGGACAGTCGCCTGCGGTTAGAGTCACAGACAGTATGACGCTTGGCCAAGCAGCACAAAGCCACAGAAACAATAAAAAAAAAAAAAAAACGCCAAGCTAACTCGTATTCGTATTACTCAGGTGAGAGCGCGGCTAATGAGCCTGGCGAGCATCCTTTTTTGCTTTGCTTTGCCACGAAAACTGGAACTCAGACAGCCATCCGACCATCCAACCGAACAACCGAGCAACCGAGCAACCGACCAGGCCAGACAAACAGACACCCAAAACCAGTTCGACTTTTTGACTTAATGCCTATAAAATTATAGGTCTTTCGAAACCAACTGGAAAATTGTGCGGGGCGTTGCTGTAGAAATTAATACAAATGCAGCCAGCACAAAGCATTTTCATTTGCCCTGCCTCTCTCTCTCTATCTCTCTCGCTTAAGTGGAAAATGCCCAACAAATAAGTATTCAAAAAAAAAAAAAAAAAAAAAAAAAAAAATAGTAAAGAAGAATAAGAAACGATGTCTAACAGCCAACACGCCCCAGGCAATCACGCAAAATGCCAAATTACATGTAGCTACCATTAACAGAACGAAATCATCTAACACGCAGAGCCTCCAACTTGGCCGGGGCTGCAGCCCAACAAAAAAGAAAAAAAACAAAGTAGAGAAAAAAGAAGTCATTTAAGGTGTTTTCCACAAGGCGTACACGAACCCGAGCCCGAGCCCGAGCAGCAGACCCAGACCCGCTCCGGTTGCCCGTTGCTCTGTTTCAGGCTCGCACAGCTGTCAGGCAATTCGATCGGGGCTGGGTCGACGCACAGGTTTCAGGCGCAGGCCGCAGATCTGGCCAGGTTCGAGCTGGGGCAGTTCGCAGATCCTTAACTGCAACTGCTGTGCACTGCAGTTGACACTTGAGCTGAGATGGGGGCGTGGACGGCCTTCTAAGCGGCTTACACGTGCCACGGCTCAAGGCATAGTACTCTATATAAGTATATATACATATTTATGTGTGTGTGTGTATGGGTAGAAATGCTTGTGCAGCCACGAAATACGAGCGGGCTTCTCGATTTACATGTAATGATAGCCAGGATTCGGTATCCTGCGAGTCCAGCGTTGAAAGTCACAAAAATTCGCGCACGTTTCACACACTTTACGCACTTAAGAGTTACGCTTAAAGCTAAAGGCCAAAACATGTCCATAGAAGGAGAGGAAGAGGGTGACAAGAAGAGAGGGAGTGGGAGAGAGAGAGTGAGAGCTATTGCTGAAAATGAAAAATATATATGTATATCAACTAAAACAGCTCTCTCTCTTTCTCTCTCGCATGTATCCATTGATCCATCAGCTGCATCGATCTTTCTATGGGTTGCTCCGAGTCGACCAAATCAGTGCGTTCTTCCGAGATCCCGTTGAGATTGGCCAGCTAAATACGTTGCCTTACAAACTAAGCCTCAATATCGTAAGTGAAAAAAAAAAACATTCCGTTTACTTTTCAAATATACTTTTTTCATATATTTATTGGCTAACTCTTTAAACGTTACTCTGTAGTTGTTGTTTCTTAATTCATTTTCGTTTTTCTTTTAATTATATTATTAGTATACATATAAATAATTAAAAATATTACATTAAAATGTATTCGTATATCGTATAGAAGTTGCTGCTTGTTTGTTTTTCATTCATATATAATATTTGTTTTTGTTTTAGTTTTAGTTTTTTTTTTCGTTTTCTTTTTGATTGCGTTTTCTTCTCTGCTAAGATCATTACAATAAGTTTTCGTATCGTGTTTCTCATTTTACAATTTTGCTAAAAACTAAATAAAATTTGTTTCGTGAAACAATAATAAGAATTTATGCAATTGGACACACACAGAAAAGAAAAACTAAATTTTATGCATGTATATTTTATATATACATATTTCAAAAATAAAAGCAAAAAGCATCTCAATTATTTTTAAAATATATATATTTACGTATATGTTTGTGTTGCGTTATTTTTATTTATATTTACTTGTGTTATATTTTCATAAAATATCACCTAAAGCAATTACGTATTTCAGTTTCAGTTTTGTATTTCGTGTGTTTTTTTTTTTTTTTTTTTTTTTTTTTTTTTTTTACATGACAACAATAAAAAATGTTCGCTTTGTTTGCAAAACGTTCAATACTCAAAAAAAAAACTAATAGTAAGAACAAAAGTATTAAACAAAGTGTTCAACAAAATGCAAAAGCCCGCAAAAATCATAGGAAACAATTTGTTGCAGCCAATTTTGCAACAGCTTATATATATATATATATATATTTATAAATATATATAGTATATGTTTTCTTGTATATTAATTATTATTATTTTGTTTTTGTTTTTTCTTTCAACTAAAAAGCAACTAAGATCGCTTGGCCACAGATTTATGCTAAAATTATATTATAATTACAGCTTGTATTCACTTCGTATGCTTTTCAAATTGTTTTTATTATTATAATTTTTTTTTTTTTTTTAATTTTTTTTTTTAAGAGACAAAGTACAACAACTAGTTTTATTTATTAATTATTATATTGTGTTGGATTTTTTTTTTTGTTTTGCAAATTTACTTATTTGCAAGATTTTATTTTTGTTTATTCTTAAGTTGAAAAAATAGTACAAAAGCTTTGACATATTCTCATTTTTTTTTTCGGTTTGCTATTTTATTACTTGGTTTGTTTCTTTCGCTAATAAACCAGTTGGTTTATAGTCTACTCGTAAAGTGTAAGTATACAAATGACTGCCCATATAGCTGGACTGCAACCGAGTGCAGTTCCATTAAGTACAATGTTTGGTAGATTTTTGTTTTAGAGTTGTTTAGTATGCATTAACTCAAAAGGTAGGAGAATATAGCGATAGAGAAAGTGCCTAGAGCTGGGAAGAGTTCATTTCGAAATTAGTTTTAGGGTAAACATAGAGTTTAGCTTTAGTTTTTAGTTTAGCTTAGTATACCTAATAATACGTAGCCTTCCGTTACGGACACTAAGAACTATATAACGTACATTTAGTTAAACTGCTATAGTATACATTGAGTTGAAGGGGGCATGGACAGGGGAGAAGGGATGGGTAGAGATAGTAGTAGATCTACTACTATTTGGGTTTAGACCTACTCTAGTTGCAAGTATTTTCATTGGGATAGTAGTACAATGGGATTATCTTATTCCATCTCTTAACTGCTGTGATTTTGAGCACCAGAAGCTGCACTGTCGCTATATACGTAGTTACGTACCATATTTGTTATTAATTAATAATTACAGTTACTTTTATATAATAGTATCGCGTGTAGCATTTTACGTATTTACTTGTATAGTTAAAAATTTTGCTTAGTAAATGCTTAAAGTTCATTTTCGTTTTTCTTTTCTTTTCTTTTTTTGTTTTTGTTTGTTTGTTAATGATCTTGAATTATAACCTAAACAGTATCCCGTTCATTACGTATATTTAGTTCGCACGGATTCTAGCTCATTTATAATGTCATCGTATATGCGCGTTTCAATTCTCAATTAATTAAATTAACATTAATCTGGTATTAGTTTTTTTTTCTTTTAACTTTTTAAACAATAGAAAAACATATGTTTTACTTTATGTTTTATTCGTATACTTTGCATTTGAACTCAGGTTGATTTTATTATGTTGTTTCATCTTTTTGTTTACGTATATGAGTTGCGCTTGGTTCTCCATTCTCATTAAGAACGCATTGAAATAAGACTTATAAAAAATCGAAACAAAAAATGGAAACAAATCTAACAAAATTAAAGATTAGAAACTTGTTTTTCTTTTTTTTTTTTAGTTTTAGTTTTTTTTTTTTCTTATTTGGCAAGTTCTTTCAGTGTTGTAAAACACCTTGAAAAAGGACGTATTGAAAAATCGTATACACGTTGCTGAAGTAAATAATAGTGAAAAGCCAAACAAAAACGGAATAAACTTTTCTTTGATTATGAATAATTTTCATTTGTTTTTCTTTCTTCTTCCTCTTCTTCTTTCTGATTTTGTTTTTGACTTGTAAGCAGCCTAGGCTTTCGTACAACTACATGCTTAAGTTCTATTTTAAGTTATAGTTTAGTTTCTTAAGAAGTTTGCTCGTAGTTAGGGTTATGCTTTCTGATTTGACCAAATAACGTAGGGTTTTCCTTTATCCGTTTCTTTTCTTTTTTTTTTTCTTTTTTGGGGTCCCTGCTGTGACACCCACCCAAACACACACACGCGCACACTCTCATACACACGCGCACAGGCGCACACACGCTGAGCGAATTAAAAGTCCGCTTCGTGCTTGATGCGATAACTGGCATAGGTTTCTTCCAGCGGCGCAAAGTCTTGGGTGTGGGGCTGTGTTAGGGTTCCAAAATAGAAATTTGGCACCAGAGTTGTAATATATATATAGAGAAATGGGGGGCTTTAGATATAATAGTAGATCAAGTGTCGATTGATATTGTGTGCATCTGTTGCTGTAACTAAATATGTCTGTCTGTGTGTTGGTTTTGTATGTGGAGGGGTTCGAAGGCGATATTTACAAGTTTACGAACTCAAAACGATAACACGTCTATCGGAAGTTATCGACGCAGCCCCTGCATAGTCAGGGCCATGCATATTAGGCTAGCTTTTATATCATATTTATATATATATATAATATATATATATACATACATATAAGTGTGTACATATATATATGCATTTATACGTATATAGTTTCTATATATATATGTATATATATATATATATATATAGGGAGAGTAATGTGCATATGTAAATTGTTAAAATTGGTTAGTTTTGGGTTAGTAAACTTTCTTGTAATATAATAATTTTTAGATTTTGTTTTTTGTTTTTGTTTAATAGTTTAATTTTTTGTGTTGTTAAGTAGTGAAAATAATAAAAAGTTGTTAAATGTTTTTAATAATAATTAATAATATATTGGCGAGCTATATGGGCCTCTTGCAAAAACGAAGGACTGGAACTTTTACTTATTTTTTTTCTTTTTGTTTTCTTATCAATTTCTTTTTTCTTTCTTTTGCATAGTTTTTCTTTAGTTGTTGGTACTTTTTACAAATTAAGCAAATTTATAGTTTTCTTTGCGCTAATTATTGTTGCTCAGTTGCTGTATCTTCTTCTTCATCATCATATTCATTTTAAGTAATTTACAAGTTGAATGTATTCTATTTTTGTCTCTGCGAGAAGAGCTCAAAAATAAATAACATGACTTATGTTTTGCATTACTCTTTGTTTATACTCATTTTTTTTTTTTTTTTTTTGCTTGTTTTGTTTTTGAGTGTGTGTGTGTTTATTTTTTTTTTTTTTAACTTAAATTTATGGCTCTCAGTTAACTGTACAAAAACAGACAAATTCTAACGGCCAAAGCATCAGTAATAGCAGCAACAGCAGCAGCAGCAGCAGCGACAGTTGCCAACATAGTCGGACAGCCAACAGCAATGCACAGCAGCAACATCAGCAGCAGCAGCAGCAGCAGCAACAGCTGTCAATGTGTGGATGGTCGAAGATCCTCGCTTAGCGGCCGCTTGGAAGCTCGTTTGTAGTTGTTGTTGTTGTTGTTCTGGGTGGTTGTTGTTCATTGAGTCGTGTTGTCGTTGTTGTTGTCGGCGTCGTTGTCGTTGTCGTCATTGTTGTCGGTTTTGGCCGCTAATGCAATGTCCTTGCATTTGTTGTTGTTGTTGGGCTGTTGTTGTTGCTGCTGCGTAGCCATTGCCGTTGTTGCTGACGTTGTCGTTGTCGTTGTTGATGTTGCTGCAATTGCTCTCGTTAGAATTTGCTTCAATTCTCATTTTATGTATTTGCTCTCTTGTACTGATTTTCTCTTCTTTCGTTTTAAGGTTTCTTTTTGTTGTTGTATTAATTCACTTGACTAATTTACAATGTGTGTGTGTTCTTGTTCTTGTTCATAATTACGTACAACTTCTTCTGCGTTTTTGATTGGATTTGATTCATCAATATTTGTTTATATTATCGTTATTATGATCCTCAAATAATCAATTGAGATTATTTTGGACTTTTGCTGAAGTTTTGCAAAATGAATTAATTTTACTTAATTTCTTATGCATTTTCGCAACATTCTTATTTTTTTTTTCTTTTTGGTTATTATTATTGATTCATTTAATCCCAGGGCATTGTGAGCACCCGCTTCGTTTTTGCAAGAAGGTCGTTATCGTACTACGAACATGGGTGCACCACCGCATTGTAGCTCGCCAATATAGGACCATGTGCTCCCGCGAAGGGGGTACTCACAACGTCTGGTGTACTAGCTCCATCGGTGTGCGATGTTGAATCGGCATTACTTCTTCCTTCACCATTTGCTGAACCTAATTCTGGTGGTTTGGTGGTGTCCCGTTCGTCAATCACTAAATCTATTGGCATTTTACCCTTTAAACATGAGATATATCGATGACAGAAATTATCGCATAGTTCATGCACCTGCAACGAGAGACCCGCAAAAAGTGAGTGAGAGAGAGAAAGAGATTGTTGTGTGAGTGAAAAGGTGCGATGCCAAAACGAAAATTAACATAAATAAATATATTTATAAGGAAATTTTATGATATAGTAATAGATCATCAGGCATAGAATAGTGCAAATATATAGGTATATATAAATAAATATTTTTATAAGGATATGCATAAATATAATGGTTAATCTAATCAGACATCTGGCAATACGTTTTCATATTCCACAATCGGGACTTCAGTAGGCATTCAGTTAGTTTATGAACCATTCCATTCAACTTGAGCAACAGAGACAGCTGCAAACACTTAGCGCCATTGCATTCTTTCAGCCAACAGCAACAACAATATGGCTAAAACCTGCTTTTTCTCCCGCTGCAAATGGCATGCAAATTGCTTTTTATGCGTTATCCAAGGCCCGGACTCTCTGGACTCGGGCCACGCAAATGGTTGATGATGGCACTCAAAAATGGCGTAGAGAACGTCAGCAACAGCCACCGCTAAGCTTAGAAGGTGTACGCGCTTGCAGGCGATAAAAATGCGAGCCCAACCCGGCCACATAAATATGCATAGAGAGCTGGCTGGCTGCCTGACTCGCTGGCTGGCCAAAAGCATTCGAGCCAGAAAGGAAGTGCTGGCTGGTCAGCCAAGTTTAGCCGCAGGGCACACTTTTAAGCAAGCAGCACGTGCAACACACAGACCATTGGCTGGCGTCAGCAGCAACAGCAACAGCAGCAGCAGCAGCAGCAAACGGCCAACAAAATGCGTTTTTAAAGCCAGGCTCTTGTTGTTGTCTGTATCCAAAAACTGTGTGTAAGCTCGTGTGTGCGAGTGTGTTTGTGTGTGTGCGTGTGTGTGTATGTATGATAAAACAAATGCGATAAGGCCAAAGTGAGTGTGAGTCAGGCGGAGCGCATATGCAAATATGCAAAAAGGCTGCGCACCAAAGAGGAATGCAGCCGCCGACACGGCTAAAAAGAAATTAATTGCGCTGGGCTCGAGCAGACAGAGAAGCAGCAGCAACAGCAACAACAACAGCAACAACAGCAACA
This sequence comes from Drosophila mojavensis, assembly GCF_018153725.1. Classification (NCBI taxonomy): domain Eukaryota; kingdom Metazoa; phylum Arthropoda; class Insecta; order Diptera; family Drosophilidae; genus Drosophila; species Drosophila mojavensis. The sequence goes on along the minus strand of NW_025318726.1, from coordinate 1,170,134 downwards.
GCAACAACAACCAACAGGGTGCTCCATTTAAACGGGCAGGCATTTAATTTACGAAAAAGTGCGCGTTGCTTATGCAAATTGCTTGTTGCTGTGTTCTTGCAACGCTGCTGCTGCTGCTGTTGTTGTTGCTGCTGCTGCTGCGGCTCTCGTTTTGTGTTTTCTTCTTTAGGCATACGAAAGCTGTAACAGTTGCTGGCGGGCGGGCTGGCCGACTGGCTGGCTATTAACTTGTTGCCCATTGCCGAAACTTGCCAAACTTGTTTCCAGGCTGCTGCTGCTGCTGCTGTGGCCGTCATTGCCGATGCTGCTGCTGCTGCTGCTGCTGCTGCTGCTGCTGCTGGCTGTGTTCAATGTTATTGTCACCAAAAATATGACGATGATAAAAACTGGCAGCAGCAACTGGTTTATGACAGGACTCAAATTTGTCTTTACTGCTGCCTGATAACAGTAACAGCAGCAACAGCAACTGCAACATGTTGCTGCTGCTGCATATGTGTATAGCTGTCAAAATTGCCATAACAATGCACATAAAGTGCACAATTAGCACGCCAGCAACATGTTGCCAGCGCACAGCAGCAGCAGCAACAACAACAACAAGGCATAAATACTTACTAAATTGATATGTTTATGCGGCTTTATGCTCAGTTGCCAGTCTCTGGCTCGGCCCTTTGTGGCATGTTGTTGCTGTTGCTGTTGCTGCCGATGCTTGGCCGCTGATAATTTTTGATTAATTTGTCAGCGTTGTGTGTGACATTTAAACAGCTCATTGCGATATTTATGACTGGTGCTGCTGCTGCTGCTGTTGCTGCTGTGACTGGCTGCTGCTGTTGCACATTGGGTGGGCAACTCACTGCTGGGACCCACGACAGCAGCAACAGCAGCACAAGCAGCACCACCGGCAGCTGCTGTGTTGCCAGCCAGCGCACTGGGGGCGTTGCTTGTTGCAAGTATTGTAAATGTTACAGTCATTTGTACATCCTGTTAAGCAAAACTTTTCACAGTCCCGTCCTCGCTACATTTTACAGCTTCCTCTATCAGAGATACGATCGCAATGCGTCCGGGCATATAGTTTTGTTTACCATTCCATTTCATTTACTGTCGCTCCCTCCCGTTCTCCCTCTCTCTCTCTCACAACTATTGCACTATGCCTGCATTCGCTTCGCTCTAATCTAATGTAAATCGCTCCAATCTGCGCAGTGGTAATTTTCGATTTCCGCTCATAGATAGCGCTAAATGTTCTATACGGAGATGACGACTAGACCAGCTCCGGCTGAGATTCACACGAAACCGACCAACTGACACAGCCTCCAGTCTCGATGCCAGTCGGCAGCCTCAGTCTCAGTCTCAGTCTCAGTTTCAGTCTCTGTCCCAGTCCCAGTCAAGCAACAAGTTTTATTTTTTTTCCCCTCTCTCCCTCATCCTCTCTCTCCCTCTCCCTCTATTTTATTTTTTGCATTTTGTTTAACAAGCGTGCGGCAAAAAATGTACAACACTGCTGACATTTAAATGAAATGTAATTAAAAAAGCAACAGCAACAACAACAACAGTGACAACAACAACAATAGCAACGATTGCCGACAAAACAGTACAGACTGAATCTAAGCGCTTGGCAAAAATAAATATTTTAATTCAGAAAAAAACAAAAACAAAAACAAAGCAAATAAATAAATAGATAGAAATGTTTTTTGAGTTTGAGTTATAAATGTAGCGAACTGTGAATGCTCTGCCAACATGAATTGATATCAACAATTCTGTTATTGGAAAGACGTTTAAGGAAAATGCCATGAAGCGGAATTACAAAGAGCTGAGAGCTTGCAGAGATCGGCGTCAAGCACAAGTGCAACGTTTACGAATGAGCATGACAAAGCAATGCCAAAATATTACAGTTGGGGTACAGAAATGTAACGTTGGCAAATTGTCTTCAAGGAGCTTGGAAAATTGCAAAAATGCTTACGAATGTGCTTGAAAGAGCAACGTAAAAACACAACTGATTCGCTGAAGAAATATGACACTTTATAAAATGTACGAATATCGCTGTTAGGCATTGTTTACGAATGTAATGTGTAATGTAAAGAGGAAAGTTACGATTACGCTTCAAAGTTGAGTGCGTAGGCCAAGGAGCTTAGCTCACGTTTAAGAATACGCTTCAAAATGGAATAGAAAAGCTCAAGACATCTCGTATACGTTTACGAATATGCTTGAAAGAGGAATGCCCATAACTTGCTACTGACGTAAAAGAAACGTTACGTTTACGATGACGCTTCAAAGAGGAATGCAAAATAACATTGATTTCATTATACACGATATCGTATGCCACTTTGGCCTTCTATTGTATTATTATATCATCTGTTAAATTCGAAATGCTCGTAGTGCTAATGCCAATAAATGTGGAGCCCACACATTTCATTTCATTTGATTTGATTTGCTCTTTTTGTTGCCCCATCAAATCTCAAGTCCAGCTTGCAGCTCAAGTCTCGCTTAGCCAAAAAAAAAAAAAAAAAAAAAAAATTCAAATAAAATACAGCTGTTGCTTGTCGTTTGGTGTTGTAGCACCAAACTGGCCAGGCCATCAAAACAAGGCCCCCAATTCGGCGTGTACGCTGGGGCATTGGTGGTGGTAGTCGCCGTGGAGCCCCCATGCCGGTGCCAGTACCGGTACAGCCGCCAAGCTGCGACTGCTTACCCCCTGCCGGGGTGTGTGCAACTGACCCAACGTGTGTTGTCTGTCCGCCCGTCTCTTCCGTCTGTTTGTGGCACTGTGTCCCACTGTCTGTTTGTCAATTGCAATGCGCCGTCGTTGTTGAGTGTTTTTTTTTTTTTTTTTTTTATGTGACTCTGTGTGACGAGAATTGTCCGTGCTGGATGGGAACTGAGGACTGGGCAAATGGGGCTGGCAAACCAGTTTTGACAGACACAAGTCTTGAAGCGTCTTTTTAACTGATTCTGTGTGTTGTTTTTAGCAGCAGCAACAAATATGCACAGATACAGATACGATACATACATACAATATATACATATATATAGATGTATATACATAAGCATATATAGACGCTTTTTTGCCAGTCAGCCCGCACATTTTATTTAAGTATTATATATATTTTTTTTTTTTTTTTTTTTTTTTTCTTATTTTATTTTTGTATGTTTTTATTTTTTTTTTTTGTGTTTTTATTTATTTTATACACCAAAATCGCCCGCTGCATTTTGTTGGCTGCATATAAATGAATTGTATTTTTGTTGTTTTCGTACAAGTTGCTACAGTTCTTTGTGCCGATTGTTGGCTGTTGGTTGGCTGTGTCGTGGTTCGTGTGTGTCGCAAGCTGTGTGAGTGACAAATGACAAAACAAAAACCTGTCGTGGGCTGTGCTCGCAGTGCTCTGTGCTCTGTGCACTGTGCAGTGTTGTCTCTTGTCTGTTGTCTCTTGTCTGTTGTCTGTGCTGTGTGTGATGATGATAAAGATCTCGTTCGGTTCACTACGCTCCTCTGTTTGTTATACAGGGTGCCGGTTGCAACAAATTGCAGCTGGCCGAATAACTGAATGACTGAATGGGACAGACTGATCCATCTCAGACTCTCTGACTGACTGACTGACTTGGCTTACTGCACTACTTTCAATAGAAAGCGCTGCAGTTGGTAATTAAGATTGGCCAACACTAATTGCACATTGATTGACTTTTCTTGTTCGTATTTGTCAATGTGTCATTAGCCATATGCCAGAGCGTTCCAATAACTGTAAATGACTGCCGTGAAGGCCTACAAAGGCATTTCTCAGCCCCAAATGCCTCAGCTTCGTATTCCTATAGCGTTTGCTGTGCGTTCTTATTGATGTTGCTTTCATTGTTGTTGTTGCTGTTGTTCTTCTCTTTTTTATGTTTTTTATATAATGTTTTGCATAATTTCTTACTTAAGAGTTAATTGAAAAACGAAAGAAGAGAAGAGAGAGAGAGAGAGAGAAAAAAAAAACAAAGTCTGATGACGAGCTTAGCTCAAAGCCCGGCTCAGCCCCAACTTCGGCTGGGCTTCAGTTTCGGTTCCCGACCCAACGCTCGACGCTCGACGCTCCACGGTTCGCTGCGCATTTGCCTAATTAATTTTCTTGGCACAGCAGCGCAGCAGCAGCAGCGGCAGCAGCAGCGGCAGCGGCAAGGGAGAGTGAGTGTGCAGGCATTAATTACGACCACGTTGAGGAACAACTTCCATTAAGACAGCCGACACACACGCACACACACGCACCCAGTCTAGTCAAGCGCTTGCATATTATTTGAAATTAAAACAAATTAGGCAACCTGTAATTTTTTCATTTAGACTATAAAGTGTCCAATAATAAAGTAGGTGTTGCTTGTTGCTGCATTCCCAAAAATTATTTATGTGCGGCTAGAGTGAGAGAGCGAGAGCGTGAGAGAGACCGGGTTGGGGTGCGGGGAATAAATCCACACCTCATGAATTAACAACAAAGCCGCACCGCCCATGAATGCATTGCATTGTGCGGCGCTTAATGCAAATATCGTACAATAGTCGCCGACACGGCCGAAATTTTTGTGATAAACACCTGTGCGACAAATATTTGTGCTGTCTGCTCGGCTCGTATCTTGCTCTGTAAACGCTATGTCACATCCTGTCTGTCCTGGCCGGCCGGCAGTGTTTAGCTGCACTTATCTCTATCTAAAGCAATGCAAGCGGCTTTCATGTTACAATTTTGATTGGCAATTAATGCAGTTTTGGCCACGGCCAGCTGCATGGAAAACGGTTGTTGCTGCTTTAATTTAGACATTTGCCAGCGAGATATGGCCGCCTGCTGAGCCCAGGTGCCTCTGTGTGTGCGTCTGTGTGTGTGTGTGTCTCCAAGCTCAATAAAATGTCAACACAAATGTTGGCAATTCGCGCAGCGCAGTCGTGTTTAACCAAGTCGCAATATACCCTATAAAAATCTATGATAGTTGCCTGAAATTGAAGGCTCAAATAGCTCATAATCTGCTGTTCAGATTAATAGCAGCTATAATCCCAGACTCCAGCTCAGTTGCAATCGTAAATGCATTGACTTCATATCCTCTATTTTATTGCAGGGTATCTGACTTGACTTTCTTTTTTTTTGCTTTGCAATTGATTTATGGGTTTTATGGGTGGTCGTTGGGGTCGGTGATAAATGTTGGCAGCCCGGCCAGCAGTTAATTGCATGACTGCTGAGCTGATGATCTGCAGCCAAGGAGTGAGCCATAAAAGTGCTTCAAGTTAACTGACCACGAGGCAAGTCAGCATTTGCCATAAGACTCGATGGCTACAATTTAATTACCAACTAATGCTTAAGCGCTATGAAAACGTATTGCTATTGCCTTTAATTAATGTCTTAAGAATATATATATATATGCGAGTTGATCAATGTTTACTTACTTTTTCTAACTCTAAAAGGTGAAACCGAAGCACTTGTATTGCCTGCACCATCTGCAAAGAGAGCGTAAGAAAGAGAGAGAGAGAGAAGAGAGCAAGGATGAGTTATGCATATCAAAAGGAGAGATCATAAAATGCAATGCCATAAAGTTGGCTCTCAAACAAATCGTTTGACGCCCCGGAACCACAAACACTCACACACACACACACACACATACACACTCGCATACACAGACAGAGCGCAAGAGCGCCAACTGTTAGGGTGACCAGATGCTAATTAAAACGTCAGTTTGACATTTGACATTTTTACGATGCTGCTAACTGGTGTGGCTGCCACTGTTGTCGATCATGTTGTTGTTGTTGTTGCTGCGCCAACAACAGCAGCTGCTGCTGCTGCTGCTGCTGCTGCTGCTGCTGCGGCCGGCAAAAAGTTTAAAGAATTTCATTTAATGCCAAGCTGCGGCCAACTGAACCGCATAGTAAAATAATAACATAGAGAAAACATGCTATAAACATTTTTATAGCACAGCCATACAGCCGCAGTGCTCGTGCTCCTGCTCTTGCTCTTGCTCGTGTGTGTGTATGTGGTATCCAAAGCGTATTTTTGTTTAAGTAAGTGTTACTAAATGCACTTTTAAATGTTCAAACATGAACTCTGCAGCAGCACCACCGAGTGGTGGCATGCCAAAATGATTTATGGCCAAAGTACGCAGGCGCACACGGCCATGGCCAGAGCTGGAGCCAGAGACAGAGCCGATCACAGTTGTCCAACACAGACGCGGCAGGTCCGGGTGCCCCCATTTGACTCTCTCAGTTCAGTCTGCTGTTCAGTTCAGCTGGCATTCAGTGAGTTTGTACTACAACTAATAAACTAATCTGCAAGTGCATAAAATTAGGGCCACCGCCAGAGATTTCTCTTGCCTTGCTGCTGTTGCCGGCGACTAATACGCCATAAAACCAGCGACATTAAACGCCGCAACAGCAGCAGCAACAGCAGCAGCATCTCTGTGAGTGACACATTTACGACTGGGCAGAGCGGCCTCTGTCTGTCGTGTGGTACGAAGGCAGCCGCAATTAAAATTAGTTTTGCCCCTTAATCTCTTTATATGCAACAGCAACGGCAGCAGCAACGGCAGCAACAACTGTTGACGCGATTTGCACAGCCCAATTGCATGGATCGTTTTGCACTTTTTGCACGCAGCATTTCCGTCTTGATTTACATGTTCTCCAAAAAATCTCTTGTGGAATGCGCTGGGAGACAGACGGACAGACAGCAGCTACATAAGTATCTGCTGACTCATGTGTTGCTAAGCGAAATCTTGCATCTATATAGCTATACACTCTCTTATATATATTCTCTTAATCTAGAGATTGGCATAATTCGAGGAGGACTTTATATACACTTGTTGCCCCAGCGCAATAACAAGATGAGTATGATCGTGATGATGATGATCGTGGTGATGTTGATGATGATCATGCCATGATCGCCGTCAAGGTTGTCTTGATGGCATTTGCCTTTGCCTTGGGGCTATGACTCGGACTGCCCAGATCTGAATGCATTTAACTAACCCACGAGCACGACGATGGCTTTATTGTTGCTGCTGTTGCTGTTTTTGTTGCTGTTGTTGTTGTTGTTGCCGTCGTCTTTTGCACACCCAAAGGCTGGCCATTTAGAGAGTGCAAAAATGTCATATGCATCATTAAATCGTTCTGCTTCATATTGTAGTCGCGTTGAGCATCGGTCGCTGTGTCGCTTGGTCGTCGCCTTTTGCTCCCCTCGCCCCCACCCCCTGTTCGTTGTTGGCCGTGCCCATCCTGCAGCAACATGCAAAATCAAAATGCGTGCGAGAGCAAAGTATGGCAACGCTGTCCAATAAAATGACTAAACAACTTGCTCCGCTCTGAGGCAGTGGCTGTCGACTTCGACTTGCAAGTGAGCAAACAAATGCTCATAAATTGCTTTGGCTGCAGCTAAATTTGCTGTGATTTATTCTAAATAAAAGAAAATTATTCAATTGTTGTCATTGTTTTGGGTCAAGGTGATCGCAGAGAGGCAGTCACACACACACACAAACACACACACACACACACATTGAGGCATGTTGCTGCAACATTGTTGCCGGGCAACGTTTTGTTTACTTACCAGTGAATCGACTTCGGGATCTGCGGTATAGTAGGGTTTCTGTGATCTTATCTGAAATGAGAGGCAGAGCGCAAGAGAGAAAGAGAGAGATGGCATGAGTATAAAAGAGAAACATTATGTATACTAGTTTCAAATCGTTGCAAATATGCATAAGAAGTGGCAGCTGTTGCTGCTGCTGTTGCTGTTGCTGTTGCTGCTGCTGCTGCTGCTGCTGCTGATTCTTGACGAACGCAGGCAGGTGGCAACTGCAGCAACTCCGTGACTAGGTCGCCAATGTTTTGCTGTTGTCCGTCTGGCGGTGTCGCCGTAGTTTTATGATGCCAGCTCACAGTCCAAGCGATAAGCGCTCACCAAGCTAAACACTACATATAAAACCAGGCAACAGCGACAACAACAACAACAACGGGAGATGGTTACCAAAACACAGCATGGGAAACGCAACATTTGCGTAAAATTTGCTTTTGCTGTTGTTGCTCATCAGACATCAGAGGTGACTCGCTGTGACCATAAAAGCGATTCTCGTTTTTATTTTGTTCGCATTTTGTTGTTGTTATTTTATTTTTATTGCAAAAGGCAACAGAAATAAACCCCACACTTAGATAAAAATCACAAAAGCAATATGTGGCTAGATAAAAAAAAATGGCCACACAGACCGCGACCGACCGACCAAAATGCGACAGAAGGTCAAATAAATGCTGCGAATTATTTGTTGATTTTATTATTGTTGCTGTTGTTGTTGCTCTGGCTGTTGCCATTAGTGAAGATCGCTGTTCGCTCTGCTGGCTCTCACGGAACTCTATGCCCCATCTGTGCGAGATCTGTGAGACCAGCTTGGGTCGTTCCTCAATAGATAGATAGCTCTATGTGTGGATAAAAGGCAAAAAGACATAACAAAACAGAGCTACACCCGCTGCGAAATTTCATAGCAACGCAACGATCTCAACTCGACTCGACCTTGTGCTCGCATACTCATTTGTGTCTTTTCTATTCTCTGGCCCTAGCCTTGGCCAGAGACCACCCAATGCAAATATGCTTGGAAGGCTGCACTACAGGCGGTCGCAGCAGCAGATATCTATTGATCGAGCCATTTGCAGTGATCTCTGCAGAGGTTTAGCTATGCAGGCGTCTATAAGTATTTCAAGTCTAACAATGCAGGTATATTAACAGTTAGTTCCATAATATATCGGCATTGCAGTGATCTCTGCAAAGTTTGAGTCTTCTTTAGGTATTTCAAGTCTTTTAATGCATAAATTAAATTGATCTCTCTATTTAAACAAATATATCGACAGTTAGCTGCATTATAGATCAAGCCAATTGCAGTAATCTCTGCAGAAACTGAGCTATTAGAGTCTGTTAATGTATAGATCAACAATCGCAGTGATCTTTCTAGAGGTAACCTATGAAGTATTCTAAAATACTTTTAGCCTCTTAATGCATAGATCGACAATTGCAATGATTTTTGCGAAGTTTGAGCTCTGAGGACGTCTATAAATATTTCAAGTCTATTAGAGCATAGATCGAGCATTGAAGTCAGCTCTCTAGAGGTTAAGCTATGATCTCTTCTATTAATGCAGATATATCGACAATTAGCTGTATAATAGATCAGGCCAATCTTCTATAAGCATTTAAAGCCTGTTAATGCATAGATCGACCATTGCATTGATCTCTTTAGAGTTTAGCCTATCAAGTCTTCTATGAATGCATATACATCGAAACTTCTCTGCCTAATAGATCGCTTAGCTATGATGACTTATAAGTACTACCGATTAAAATAGGCATTTCAGTCAATTAATGCACTTAATATAGAATCAAGTCTAATGATTCACACTTGCTGGCAAATCTCTCACTCCATATAGAAGCCACTTGGAGTATCGTAACGGCAATTAGAATCCACTGAGCCATAGATGACCAATAATTATATTGCGAGCGAGCAAACGGTTCGGTTCGGTAAGGAGTTGCAATTCCATGTTTCAAGTCGAACATCTGCAAATATGTGGGCATCGGGCCACAATGAAGCATGAGAAAAACGCCCCATTGTGCGGCAAACAGAGTAACAATTACAACTACAACAACAGCAGTAACAACAACAACAATAGGAACTGATACAAGGCACAGCCATTGAGCATAGGCTGAAGTTGCGTGTGGAGAGTTCTGTGCCAAAGCTGTTACCCGTTGGCTTTAATGTTGCATTTTCAAATGCTGGTTGGTCGCTGGCGTTGCACACACACACACACACACACACGCACAGAGGCACACACATACAGTTAAAGTTGTCAAACTGGTTTGCATGATAACTCTCCGTTTGGATGGCTGACTGGCGACCAGGTCGCGCTTTTGCTTTAGCTGATATGAAAAGCACGAGGGTCGCGGTTTCTTTATGCAGACCCAGAGCGAGAGGGAGATGGAGATGCAGAGAGAGATAGAGAGAGAGAGAGAGAGGGAGATGGAGAGTGGGAGAGCAAGACATCGGGGAACTGGGCATATGGCACACACGCACTTTTCATTCTCCAAATCAAAATGGCTGCCCTCGCTCGCTCCTCCAAGAGACACACTCTCTCTCTCTCTCCATCTCTCTCTGTTACTGAGAGCACTCTCAGCGGTAATTACAGGCCGAGAGCCACTGATAAGCGGCTAGCCCAATGGCCCAACGAAATGCCGTTGTCTGCGATGCGGTTTTTAAAAATGTATAAATCATTGCCAACAAGCGAATACACAGCATGAGACAAGTCTATAAATAAGTCGGGACATGCCGGAACGTCGAGTCAGCAGCGGGCGTGAAAATAACATCAACATCATGAAATGAAAATCAAAATGAAAATGAAAATGAAAATGAGAAAGCATAAGGAAAATTCTATATGAAAATTCTATATGAACATTTTGTCAACACAGCCGCGTGGGCGTCTGCAGCTGACAATTTCATATTTATAGCCAGGCGCAAGAGAAGCACATTTTCAATTTCCAAGTAGTGTCCAATGCGGAAGCCCCCACAAAAGCCCCAAGCACACACACACACACACACACAGACATGCACACGCACTTTAAAAATAAAATAGAAAATTGAAAATTGCGTGTCATATTCGCCCCTGGACTGTCGCAGGTTCTTTCTTTGGCTTCTAATCAGTTTCACATGGGCCGCTCATAAATTTCGCAAGCAGCACGGCGACTAAATAAAATCACTACTGTTTAGATACTGCTCTTGAAGCGCTTTTATGATGGGCCCCCCCAATAAATGCAATTATACAACCAGCAACGACTACTGACAGCCCCTGGCCACCAACGCGGGTTCGGTCTGGGGTTTTCGAATTCGATTTCGGGTTCTGTGTTCTATGTTCTGTGTTCTTCCGGTGACGTTGCCATACATTGTCTCGCCAAAAGATACCACACAGTTGCAAGATCGGCGCTGCTGACGTTTCGTTTGCTGGCCATAAATTGTATGGCATTTTCAAATCAAATTCGTTTATTTCATCAACCTGGCCACGTGCTATCAGCCACAATCGGGCCATAAAACGCCCAAGTAAAACCCAAAATACATATACACATATGCATATGTATGTGTATGTGTATGTGTATATACTTAGAATTATGATTCAATCACAACTGCTTTTAATTTCTCACATGATAAATTTATAGAAATTTGAGCCACTAAAAACCGAAATAAAAATCGAAACGCAATCCACCAAAGAGCTCAAGTCTATAAAACCGCCGCACAAAATGCCGTAGTGTGTGTGCTGTGCGGAGCGGAGAGCGTTTGTTTTTCTTTTTGCTACGTTTTTATTATGCCAATAGCTAGGAGCAGCTCGTCCAAGTCCGCCCGCGTTTATAGCCCGGGCATTGTGTTGGCCATAAACCTGTGCGCGCTGCAGAGAGGACGAGGTGCAAGTGTATAGAGTGTGTGTAGGGTTGTGTAGTGCAGTGTAGTGTAGTGTGTGTGTGTGTGTGTGTGTGTGTATTGGTGTAGTGAAGTCTTGAGCACTTGAGTAATGGCCATAAAGCGCGCCCAGCAAACGGCCATAAAGCAATTCATGCACCCTGCCATGTCGACTTTTGGAATCAGCGCGCACAGTAGCCAAACAGCCAAACAGCCAAACGGCCGGACAACGGGCGATCGCCAGCGCAAAGCCCCCGTCAAACCCCAAAGCACTTGAGAAACTGCAGTGATAACAACAATCGCAGTCGCAGAGGCAGAGGCACAGGCAGACGCAGACGCAACGTCAGCGCCGCCAAAGGTAGCTCATGAACTGAAAATGAAACTGAAACTGAAACTGTAGCCGTAACTGCAAATGGAACTAGTTCATTGTGCACGTTTCTCTTATTAGTTTATCTAAGCTAATGGCTTTTCTCGCGCCCTCTCCATCTCACTCTCCCTCTCTCTCTCTCCACACTCTCTGTCTCTGTGGCGCCTAAATTGCTGCACGTCGCTACACTAATTTTCATTATTACTTTTGTCTTTCGATGCGTGCCACGGCGCCGGACTCCGACTCTAGCCCTCTGCGCCGCTCAACCGCATGCGGGCTCTGCCTCTGCCTCTATCATAAACAAACGCAAGGCAAACGAATTAGCCCAGCAGCAGCTATAACAACAAACATACGCAACATTTGCCGAGAGAAGCTGTCGAAATGTTATCGAGTTTTTTATCTCTCTAGAACACAAAATTAAATACCAAAAGAAAAAAGTAGATTTAGCTTCTCAACAGGTAACAATTTCAAATGCCCTTGCTGTGTGCGTGTGTGTGTGTGTGTGTGACTATGTAATTTAAAAGAAATTGAAAATTGTATAGAACTGGTTTTTTGACTAGCCATAAATAATTACCAATTACTAATTACTAATTATTATTAATAATCAAACTGCAAGCCGACTGATGAAGTTCTCTCTCAGAGATTCAATCGTTCCGCGCGAGCCCGGTCGAATCAGTTGGCTGTCTGGTCGTGCCTTGGCATGAGGCCATAACATCTGTTTCCAAAATCATTCACTTGAAAATTGCAGTTACCTCAACCCGGTAACCAAAGACTCAAGAAAGCCTATCAAATTTCTCACACCTACAACAGTTGTTGCAAGCAACAGCAACAACAACAACAACAACAGCAGCAGCAGCTAGCCACAGTTAAGTACCTAAAAGCTTGCACAATGCCGCAATGCCTTTAACCCTCCACGCCCCCCTTTCAACTTATTCCCAGCTCCAGTTCGAGCTGCAGTTCACCCACACATACACAAAAAAAAACTTTGTTGAACAATAATTTTGTTGTAATGCAATACCGAAAACAAAAAAACGAAAAAAGAAATGATATTTGCTTAGCTGATGACGTTACGTGTGTTGGCATTGCTGCTGATGTTGATAATCGCGTTAATGATAATGACGATTATAATGATAATGCTGTTGTAGTGCTTGTTTAATGTCGCCTGATTACCTTTAACCGTCCATTAACCGAGCCAGAAAACCAAACCCAACCAAACCAAACCGAACCGAAAACCAAAACAAAACACAAACACAAACACAAACATAAACATAAACATCAAGCAAAGCCAAACCGAACCCACAGCGAGAAATGTGTAACGCGCTCGATCTGGCAGTGCCATCGTTTTTATCTTTATAATGGGCACACAATATCAGTAGTAAAAAACAACAACAACAACAACAGCAACAACAGCAAGACTAGAGAGAAAAAACTACGACAATTGAGGTGACAATTCGAGTGCGAGTGCCAGAGTAAAAGCTACATGCGCACAGTTCCATAATGGGACAGTTCCACATGCGGCGCGTCTCGACTGATTTACTTTTTATGATACCCTCTGTGTGTGTGTGTGTGTGTGTGTGTGTATCTGTATCTATAAGTGTGTCTATGGCCATCTTTTACGACCCAAGACAAACGAAGCACTGAGGTAGCTGCCACTCCCGGCTCGGATACCTTTTAACAATCTGGCATAGAAGCGCGTAAACATTAGCAACATTCTGAATGTCAATATTTGCATTGGAATGTTACAGCAGCAGCAGCAGCAACAACAGCAACAACAGCAGCAGCAGCAACAACAGCAGCAGCAGCACCAACAATTTGTGTGCTGCTTTCGTTGACTACTTGTGGCGCATATCAATGGTACCTGTGCCCCATGGATCGCTCTCATCATGCCAGAGGCGTCTGGGCCGCGGCCTGGACAAACATCCGGCGTTCGTTGACTGATAACAGCATGAAAATGCAAAGTAAATATGCTATAGATGCGTTTGACAGAGACAATCCAAAATGAGTACACTCAGAGATGTATAGACGAGCAGATACCCATTACAATTGTTTGAAATATCATAGAAGATAAAAGTTCTCAGTCAACAAATTCATTGTTGTCTTAGTGTATTAACTGATCAACTTTTCAGAAGCTTACAGGGTATAAAAGTTCCTAATCATTGGAGTAGGCTGGTATACCCCATTTATTTGAAGCTAGTAAAGTATCAGTGTCATAGCAAATGTTCTAAGATTATATAAGTATAACTTAAGTATACAAGTTCCCAATCATTGAAAACTTTAAGTTGAGTCTGAGTCGATTACATACCTAATAAGCAACTTACAGGGTATTCAAATATGAAAATGAGATAAAAATATAATAGAAAACTGAATAGAGAAGTTCCTAATCATTCTTAACTTAATCTATCAATTCTGTATCGCATGCATGCCCTACCTATTGGCAAATTACAGGGTATCCGCTGCCATCGATTGTCAACACTCATTGCCCAATTTGTCGACGCTTTCTTCCTTCACCTTTTAATTGAAAGCGTTTAGCACACGTCGCGTTCGCGAGAACGGGACATAAATCATGGCGGCTCATAAGTAACGGCACATAAATAAAGTCGCAGCGAAAGACTTTGGATCAGAACGAAATACTTGAGATGCTTACACAACTAAATGATAATGGCCACCTGACTAATAAAATGCTCCGACACACGAAGTAGTCAACTAAATATATACATAGATCAATGCGTGAATCTATCTAAGAGTATATATATATAAACTGTACATATATAAGATATGTATACATCTATTTCCATGTACATAAATAACTCGTTCTCTTTTGCTGCTTCTGCTGCTGCTGTCCGTCTGCATTCCATCGCCAGCTAATAGGGCCAATCTAATGGGTTATGGCCTGTATTTGATGAACGTATTAGGACCCAAGTAATGCGGCACACACACAGCGATAATTTATCTACGAAATGCAGCATGCACCATTTCATATCGTGCATATATAGAGCTGTTAGGAAGGGTCAAACTACTGTACAAATATTGAAAGTCATCAGCTAAGCAGACGATTCGTCTAACGACCCCGGCCAAATGCGCGCTCAATCTAAACACACACACACACACGCAGACACACTCGCACACTCACACACACGCAGACACAGAGCAAACTAAATAATAACATTTAAAAGGCGCCAAGTGGTTTCATAAACAAATATTTGAATAGAACGAAGAAAAATTCGAAATTCTAGCAATTGGAAAAGCGAAAAACCCGAAATAGCTGAAAAGCTGCCACAGACGCAAATGGAAAAGAATTCAAATGTAATCAAAAGCAAAGCGGGAAGCGTTTGCAGCTGTAAAGCGACGTAAGTCAAACTAAATATACGCTGACCGGGTGGGTGGTGCGATCTGAATAGTTTCCCTGTGGTGGCTCAGCGGTGCCATTTGCCATTTGCCATTTGGCAACAGTTGCGGCTGCGCAATTCGCATTTCAAACGGGACAACAGCGCTGCTCTTTTCGCAGTATTCTTTTTTCTCTCTCTCTTTTTTTTTTTTTTTTTTTTTTTTTGGCTAACAAGTTGGGCCTGATTGTGTGTAGTTGCGCCTTTGTTCGCCAAGAAATTCAAAACCGAGAACCCGCTGGCTCTAAGGGTTGTGCGAGCAAATAAAAGAACAATGCTTTAATAATATAACTGCGCATAGCTCAAAGCCAGAGCGGGAGGTATCGATGGTGCGCTCTCACTTGCTCGCACAGCTGCTGAGATTAAAAAGGTACCAATACCGAATTCCAAATAAAAAGGCAAAGGTTTCTGTATTTTTTATCATTAAAAGAAAAACAACAGCAACAACAACCACAACAACGAGGAGCGAGAGCCTGGCCAACTCCGACTCCGACTGCGACTTCGCTGCGGAGTGCGGCCAAAAGGGAGGAATATTGCACAAAGGAGATTAAGTTCCTTTCAGCAAACGAGACACACGCAAATGCGTAGAGATGCAGGCACAGTTCCAAGTGAGCATTCCAAGCTGCCTGCTGGCTGGCTGGCGGGCTGGTTGGCTAGCTAGGCTCTGGCTGCCTTCTTGCCAGCCAGCCCTTCGTCCCGCCGTCCCGCTGTCCATCCGTCCATCCGTCCTGCCTGCCTTGCCTGCCTGCCTTGCCTGCTCGCTCTCTGACAATACACAACTGCGCAAGCGTAACCTTTCATACCTGATTATGGGCTCACTATAGAAATCTGTGTCTTTCTTCTCGTTTCGTTTCGTTTCATTCGAAATCAGAAAATGCAATTTACGAAAACAAAAAACACAACAACAACAACAACAAAATACAGAATGTTGGGAAATGCGAGTCTCCGGGTACGGGGCACACATTAAATTGCTTTTGTACAAACGTTGGCCCAGCCATAGGCCAAGCCATTGATTGGTATTAACGCTTAACCTGTTCGGGCTTCTCTGCGTATTTCTTCTTCTTTGCGAGCTACCTGCTGCCTCGGCTGCGGCTAATCCAGAACGACAGAACGAACCATAGCCCAAAGGCGTTTCCTATAACTACTCTCTCCCCTCTCTATCTCTATCTATTCCTCTATCTCTCTCTCTCTCTCTCTGTCTCTTTCGAGTTCCAGTGTAGAAAGTTACTCAGTTCGGGCCGTGTCAATGTTGTGACAGATGTAGCTACAGTCTTTGCCATAGCTATAATGTCAAGGACAGTCGCAAGGCAGGCAACAAGCAACAAGAGACAACAACATCATGTTGCTCATATGGAAAACAGCAACAGCTACAGTCCAACTCGAATTCAAAATATCATCAACATCAGCGGCAGCATCATCATCAGTTTACCCGCACTTCATTAATCATCATGCCAAAACAGACAGCCCCCAACACAGTGAGGCAACAACTTAGAAACAGACGCAGGCTGTTGCTGCTGTTGCTGCACGCATGGCTGCAATCTGCAATAACAGCAACAGCAACAGCAACAACAACAACTGCTCGAGGATCAGACAATGGAGTTGCGTTGTCAACGCCAAAATATCAACTCGTCGCATGTAGAAACTATTAGCCAAAACGCCAAAAAAAAACAACAACAAGAAAACTGTCAGGCGGGCAGGCGAGCGACGACTGATTTTCATTAAAAATTACTTAAAATGAAATCATAAAAATTATTTGGGCAATCAGCATGGGGTTTGTCTTTGTCTTACAAAAACAAAAGCGGGCGCAGAGGCAAATTGGAGACAAAGCCTGTGCAGCAGCACATTAAGCAAATCAACAACAATAACAACACACAGGCCGGCAGACAGAGAGAGAGGGCGAGACGAAGAGTAGGAGGGACATGTGCGATGCGTTGCTTTGGGAGCAACAACATCTTCAGCTTTTGTTGCTTATTTATAAAGTACACACAACTGTATATATTTATATACATATACATATATATATATTTATATATATATAATGCTTCTTTTTTTTTTCTTCAGCTGCTTTTAAAGAGAAATTATAAAGCGTTTCCTTAGCTGCATCATTAGCAGCGCCAACACCAAAAGTCGCCTAACTAAGTATATGCCAAACGATGCGCCGAGTGCGCCGACTTTTCAGATTGTTGAGATCTCGATCTGTTGCTCTCGTTCACGCTGTCGATCTGTGGCGTTGGCGTTGGCGCATTTTACGCAGTTGCTTACTCAAAATGAAGTGACACACACATATATACATATATATATATATATATCTGATGTGCCTGTATAGTAGATGCAAACTATCTATATAAAATGCATCGACAGTGGGGCAGCAGATAAAAAAAAAAAAAAATCATCGCCACATATTTTTAGCGCCCATGTTGGCAGCACTCGACAGTGAGTCGACTGGGTGAGCGCTCTGCTGCTCTGCTGCTGCTCGTTTGTTAAAATTCGATGGGCGAATGACATTTTTGAGTTATTTTTGTCAGCCGAAGACGGCAACGGAGACAACAACGACCCCGCAGCAGCGGCAGCAGCAGCAGCAGCAGCATCAATTTAGTGGCCAACTAAGAAAAGACCGAAATGAATTCAAATCGAATCAAATGAAATGCAAGCGACAACTAAGTTGTTGATGCTGTCTATATCTGTAGCATCCTACATACACACATATATGTATATATTGGTGTGCGTGTCTGCTTGTGCCTCATTCACTAGGCAAAAGTGTGAAGTAATGTCTGACAACCATTAGAAATTATGAATTATGAAGTTGAGAGATAAATCCAATTAAAATTTAATAATAAGAACCTGTGCCCCAGCCTCTCGCGCCATGAGAAATTTGTTAACTTCATTTTGGCATTTCATTGTCAATTTGACAAAAGTTCATCAAAATCTCGCCCAGCCGAAGGACCAAAAATGTATCTTGATAAATGTGCATGTTGTTGTTGTTGGTTTTATTACCCATGGCAGGCCTGTCAAAATTCCAAATGGGCCATAAATAAAAACATCATTTTTTTTTGTTGTGTTTGCGTTGTGTTTGTTGCTGTGTTGCGAATCAAACTCAACTGGCTAAGAGCAACAGCAACAAAAGTGAGTCTCCTCTTATATTTTATTTCTCATTTCATTTTTATTTTAAAGTGTTTTCCTTTGCCTTTTTTGTTTTTTGTTTTTTGACGCGCCAAAAATGTTGCATCGCAACATGAAAATCTCTCTGGATGGAGCCATAAGTTTTGCTCGCCCTCTGAGTGAGCGTCGTTAATGTGATCTCGTTTATATAAATAGAAGGCAGCAAGACAGACATCGAGAGAGAGAGAGAGAGAGATAGAGCGGGAGGAAGTGAACGAAAGAGAGGGACAGAGAATGCGCCAGGATGTGCTTACAGCTTGCAACATTATAATTTGTGTGTTAAAACATCGTAAATTATTGAAATGTCAGCGTGGCAAAGAATTACTATAAGCTCGCTCGCTCGCTTTATTTCTCTTCATTTTTTTGGGAACTGTCAATTGTGGCAGGAGGCACATATTTGCAACATGTGGCAGGCCAGAGTCACTTGCAATTAGCTGCAGCCACTTGAGAAGGAGAGAGAGAGAGAAAAGCCGAAATCCGATCATTTAACGGCTTGCTTCGTTAGACTCGTGTGCCGCGAGCTGCTGGCTGTGCCGCATGTGGCACATGTGGCAAAGCTCCAATTACCCCCAAACGGAGCACCATGACAGAGAGGGCAATAGCAGCCTGTTGGCCTGTTGCCTGCCGACTCTTCTTCTTCTTCTTCTTCTTCGGTACCTTTGCTTACCTGTTTACTGAACATTGCAATATCCTCGTTAAACGATTCCGACGAACAAACATCGCCACCTTGCACGCCAGGCTCTCTCGGCGTACATGTGGCCAGTTCGCATTTCTCGAATATGAGCGCTAAGAGCGGGAATAGCGGATGTCTGCAAAATGAAAGAGAAAGATATTATTATCAACACTTATTTATATTTAATAATATTATTTTAATTTTATAAATTTTTCTAGCAATTTTATTTGTTTTTAATTTTTAATATTTTTCTAGCAATATTATGATTTTAAATATTTTATTATTATTATTTTTATTTATTGTTATTTTTATTTTTATTATTATAATTTAATTTTAATTATTTTCAAATTTTTATTTTATAATTTCTCTTTATTATAATTTAGATTATTTTATTTTATTTTATTTTTTATTATTTTTCTTTTACATATTTTCATTTTCATTAATCTCTTAATTTATATAATTTTATTATCTTTTTTAATAATATCAGCATTAAATCCACATTCCATTCCATTTAAATTTGGTATTTCAGCAGATTAATACACCGAAAAGAGTTAGATTAAGATTTGTGCCGATTTAAGTGAAGGTCGATGCCAAAGCCATATCTATATGTATGTACTATATATATTCATGAGTTAGAAACATTATTTCCCAGTGGATTGCCAGCTGCTTTTAACTATTTCCTGCCATGCAAATGAACAGCAGCTGTTTCGTTTCAGCCTAAGGAGAAAACGGAGAAAAAAAAAAAAAAAAAAAAACAGAAAATACGTCCACATCTACATCTACATATAATCCCTCCAATTGTGACCTGGCCCTACATTTTGACGGATTAGTTCAGCAACTATGCATGATTTGACCATTTTTTGTTTTCTATTTTCGGCTGGTTACCCTCTCTCTTTCTCTCTCTCTCTCCCACACTCTCCTCTTTTGTTTTTTATTATTGTTAACTGCTCTTCACGCTCCAAGCACAAATTGCACCTGAACAAAATTAGGCAGCGAGCGAGTGAGCCAGCCGAACGAACCCTCTCGGCAAACGGCGGGGCTGTTCCTTGGCCCAGCCCAGGCACTCTTCATTTGGTCATTAGATGGCACAACTGACCATTGGCCATTGGCGAGGCGAGGGTGTAGCCGTGCGCTTAACAACTATTAATAAGCGGACCATGGCCCGAAACCCCTGAACTCTGCAGCAACAACTGCTAATGCCAAGGCCCTTGCGCTTTTTACAGTCGAGTGCGCAGAGCACCAGCAGCAGCGGCAGAGTTTCCATTCCCATTTCCCATTCCAACTTTCAATTCCATTTCCATGCCCTTTGCCGCTGGCCAGGATCGAGCCAAGCTACAACAGAAAAAAGTGTGCACTCATTTGCCATGACTTGGCATTTGTGACAGGCAGCTGAAGTTGTTGCTGTTGTTGTTGGTGTTGCTGCTGTTGTTGCAGCACTCCACTCGAGAAGGTGTTAAGAGAGTTCTGCGCATGTTCATTTTTATTGTAGCGGCTGCTTTTTTCATTGCGTCCATTTCTTATTGTTGTTATTATTATTTTTGTGTCTGGCTGCCGCTTTCAAGGTGTCAATTGAACAAATAAGAAGCGCATTTTCGAGTTTTTATTTACAGTGCCGGTGCCAGTGGCTGTTGCAGGTGGCACAGCCAAAGTCCCAGCCAAAAAGTGTGCTAATGAAGTCATGCGCCATGTTTGCTCACCCACTTGAGAGTCCGATAGTAGAGGATGAGCATGGAGGCTCATCAAACAGTCAGCGGCAGCAACAGCTGATTGATGGCAGCTCAAAGTTAACTCATTCATAAAATTGCCGAAGAAGAAAAAAAAAAACCAGAAAGAAAAAGCAAAAAAATTGAAGCAAATATTTGCTTATTAAAATGCGAATACAAAAACGAGCCAGAGCCAAAGACAAACAAGGCTCAAGCAGCTGTCCCCGGGTCCGGCCATCGTCAGTTGCAGCACATGAAAATTGCCAGTTGGCAGGACGCACGCAACTGCAGAAATGCGAATGACACGGGCAGAGCGTGTCCTACGCTGCTCCTTGATCAAGTTAGAAAAAGCCGAAACCGCATTTTGGCAACTTAACACCGAACAGAAGGCACAGCAACAACAACAGCAACAACAATAACAACAATAACAACCTGCTGCTCATTTGGCATGGACTCCCTAATGCCTAAGCACGTTCGTTGTGCCGTGTCCGTCACTAAACACGAGCCACACCCCCCGATCTGCAGCCACAACCGCACTCGCAGCTCACAAATTAAAAAAGAAATTCTCTTGCCAAAAGGAAACCCATAATTTTGTATTTTGTGCAAAACACAGAAGGTCACGCCCAGCCAAGAGAAAAACATTTTGTATTTTTTTTTTCTTCCTTCTTTGTTGCTCGTTTTCAAATTTTGTTTGCTTTGCAGCAGGATCGTGGGCATTGAGTCGCGTGTGTGTTAAATTATGTTACTCCCTCGCCTCGAATATATATTCTGCTCTGCGCCTTTGCTTCGCCAGAGGTGCGAACAGGCGGCAACAGGTGGCGGCTCGGCCCAGGGTTCGATCTCTGCCAATTGGTATTCAATATGTGAGGCGATCACTGATCAAAAGACCCAAAAATTGATGAGGATCTTGGCTGGAGGCCAGGCGGAACTTGACTAAATTAAATGAATCAATTGGCCAAAAGCTGCATTTGTCATTTATTCAAGATGATCCAGGTCGAATGAAGATCTAAATGATAATGAAAATTGCAAATGATCGATCTAACTGAAGATCACTCTATATGAGCTGGGTTTTCAGGTACTCAACCTTAAGCTGATCATGTTATCATGATTCTATGCCATGTATATAATAGATCAACATAAATGCCTCTATAAATGCCTGAGAATGATATGGATCTATGTATATGAGCTGCTCTTTGACGTACTAAATCTCAAAGCTGATATGGTTGGTGGTCTGATTTGATAGTCTAGGTCTATATATAGATCGAAGCCTATCAAGTATTTCACGTGATCATGTTTTCAACTCCAAATCGCTAATCACTTTGCACTCTTCGAGCGAGTCTAATCCAATTTATGAATGAGCAAACACTTTATGATCTGCGCTTATCGCTGAATTGGTTCATTCACAGCGCACAGCGTCAATTGATTTGAGCAATCGAAAGGGTTTTGGTAAGACGACATTTTATTTTGGGGTATTACTTACTCATAAATCGCATCCTTATCACGTTTGTGTACCTCGGGTATTGCGCCCATTAGGTGATTAGCAACCGGTGATACATGACTAGGTGTACCATGCGCTCCGGCCCCCGAATGGTAGCCGTGCATCCCAACTGTGGCCGCTGCCGCGGCGTGCGTCATGTGCGGTGAGTGGTGCGAGGGGAGGCCTTGCAGTCCCGGCGGCCGATGGCCGACATGTGGATCGTACATCGCCGCGGCGGCGGCGCCAGAGTCCATGCCGTAGCCATGCAGGCCATCGTCATACTATGAGAGAGGGAGAGAAAGAAATAGAGAGAGAGAGACAGAATGAATATAATATACTTTCATATTATTGGCAATATTTTTGTATCTAATTCAAATCAGAAATCTTGCTCAGCGTCAGTGTATATATTTTAACCTGCCCATATATTATTTATATATCGGTAAATTTGTCTACCTACATTCATTTCAATATTATTTCCAAGCACGTCAACAAAAATTGAAGCTCCCAAAAAAATAACAAAACGGTTCGCATTGTGTTTGACCTTGTGATTACTTTGGCTACGGCACTATATGCATATATATACAGATATAGATATATATATAGATATCTCTATGTGTGTATATAGAGATATAAGTATATTTAGCTGATTGTTGCTGTTGTCGCTTCTTTTCTTTCGACGTTTTTTGCATATTAATTAAGCGCCAAAAATCAGCAGCAGCAAAACAGTTAACAGAGAGCAAAATAAAAAGAAAAAAGTAATTTTTAATGTTATCAGTTAATCTGTTTCACTCACAGTGTGTGTGTGTGTGTGTGTGTGTGAAAGAGCGCGCACTAGCTGCGTCTCGCTCTCAATTGCAAACTGGTTTCACGTATATGCAACAACGGCAACAACTACATGAGAATATATATATATATATATGTATATATATATGCATATTTATATATGTATGTATGTATGTTTTTAAAGTTCAGCGTGGCTCTGCTCTCCGCCTTCTGTGATTACGGCCTTTTGTGATTGTGATTGCTGCCTGTTGTTGTTGTTGTTTTTGTGTAAGATTTTTATCATTTTTATACTCAAGTGGCGTCGTCGTCGTCGTCGTCGTCGTCGTCGTCATCGCTTCACACTGCATAATTTTGGAGCTGCGAGGAGCTGAAGCCGTGGCGCAGCCAGTTGACAAGATTTTGGTGCAGCGACAAGAAATGATGGCACTTTTTGCTGCCGCAGTTTTCCCTCGCAATTGATGTGAGTGTGTATGTGTGTGTGTGTGTGTGGTTGTGTGTTGTTATCGTCTTGGAAAAATCTTTGACACTAAATGAGCAATTGACTGAGTGACGCTTGGCGGCTTGGGATTGGCATTGGGTTCGCTTTGAGGCAAGTGGCTCTTGACTTGGCATTCAGCTTTCAGCCAGGATTTGCACCTGACACACTCTGTCTGTGTGTCTGCGTGTGTGTGTGTGTGCTTACTTTGAAATGGGTCTATCAATGGCTGACTGTGTTTGCCTAGCCCCTCTCACCCCACCCATGGCTTCTAGTTTGGTATTCTCAGCAGCTGCTGCAGCCACCTGCAAAACGTAGCGAGACCTTTTGTCATTTTGGCTTTCAGCAATCCTTTAGATACACACAACAGATTAGTTACTGTGCAGCTTTTGAGCTGCAGCAAGCACAAATCGAGTTTTGTTCCGTTTCTCTGTATGTTTTTTGTCTCTTTGTCACTCATTCTTAGTGTTGGCGTCCCTGTGCATATATGTATGTAGTATATGCAATGCATGCAAGATACAAACTTATAGATACAGCCAGACCGGATCAGTTGCAGGCCAGCGAGCGGGCCCAGAGCCACAGCCAGAGCAGGCCGGGTCGGGGCCAGACCCAGGCAGTCGAGCAGTTAAACTATAAAGTTGTTATGCTAATTTTAGTGTTGGTGGCAGAGCCAGCAGCGAATGAGCGAGTATACAAAGCAGCTCGCAGGCAACGACGTTGCTTTTAGAAATGAGGAAATTGTGGAGCACCAACAAACACCAGAGCGGAGCAGAGCCACAGCCACTGGCGCAGGCACAGGCACAGCCACAGCTATAGCCACAGTTATAGCCACAGCTAAGAAAACAAAGCAAAGCACAAACAAAATCGCCAACAAAGAGATCTCTGAAAATTACCACAATTTGTACTTGTACATAAGTAATGTGGGAATTGAGCGGCGCGTATTCCCCTCGCGTTCCCTATCTACCATTCCGAATCCCATTCCCATTCCCGTTCCCAATGGCAGTGCCCAAATGAGCGGACTTTTGTTACTTTTGTAACCGAACGCGCCAAAAATCGAACAGGCAAACACACTTAAGACCCGGCACCGAAGACTTAAGGCTTTCCCCCATTTGATTGATGATCATCTGCGGGCCCCAAACGAGCCCGAGCCAATGACCTTGTTGAGCGCGTCGCAAGCTCTGCTCTCGCATTGTCCGTCTGTATGTACACTACACTCCTCTCTTTACCGATGGGTGAATCAATAGCCCACAGCCAGCAATCGGGGGACGCAAACGGGAGCTCCGTATGTATATGGCTATGTTGGCTCTGTTGGCTCTGTTGGTGTTGTCGTCTGATTTTGACAAGTTCAGCGCCGAAATCCTTCAAAAATTTATGTATTTGCGGGCCACACATATACAATGCGAGCGAGCGGGGGCGGGGCGGGCGGTGCGCTAGCTGTCAGTGACAGGCGCAGCAGTCACATGGCCAACGGGACAACGGGACGAGTTTCAACCACGTTGCTGAGTCTCTGTTGTTGTCCTTGTTCTGTGTGTGTGTTATCTATATATATATATAAGTGTGTGTGAGTGTGTGCTTTTGTCGTGATTGCGAGACATTAAGTCATCGAGCCAACAACAACAACAACAACTACAACTACAACGACAGCAACAACTCACTCGACTCAATTGTTGGCTTTAAGGCCTACAAGAGTTTGTGCAGCACTTTAAGCTTGCATTAGGCAGTTGCTGTGCCCGTTGTTATAGTTGAACACACACAAACACAAACACACACGCACACACACACACTCGCACACACGCATGTGTCAACCTAACGGGCAGCCAAAAAAGTGGGCGGCTGGCAAAAACTGACCAAAACATTTGCGCAAACATTTTTGGCCTGAACTTGAAACCGAAAACTGTAGCCAAATGCAGCGCCACACAGATACAGTTGGCCAACAGAGTGTGCGAGCGGGATAGATAGATGCAAATAGTGGTACGTTAGGTGTTCCGTTTAGGCGGCAATTTCAATGTTTTTGTTGCTGTTGGGGAGTTTATCTAACGGCGCCTAAAACTGACCAGCGCCAGACTGCAAGAATTATAGGTGCGACTGTCTGTGTGTGCCCCTGTATGTGTGCGTGTGTGGATGTGTGTGTGTGCGGTGACAATGGCCGCCATTTTAGCAAGCCCTTAAAGCACCAGTACGTGTGTGTGTGAGTGTGTGGGGGTGTGTGTGTGCTCCATATACATAAATGCGCTCGATTGGAGTTCTGTGCTTAAATGTGCTGGACAGTGTTATTGATTTCTTATTCGGACAACACTTTTGCTTTCCATTCTTTCACATTCTTAATTGTGCGGCGTTGGCCGGCTAATCAAAATTAATTGTTTATCATGTTGTATTTGAATTTGTTTCGTTTTCTTTTTTAATTTAATTTTTTGTTTTCCCTCTTTCGCTGCTGTTGTTGTTGTTTTTTATTTTTATTTTGCTTGCTTAATTAGCAGACGAACCGCAGAACCACATGACCCTGAGATATGCTAGTGCCATTGCCTCTAGAATTCGAATTGGGTTTGGGATTGGAATTGGAATTGGCTGGTGTTGTAGGTGTGTCAGAGAGTCGCCCAAAATGTTTGGAGTAAGCCATAGTCCCAGCCACCCCTACACCTCCTCCCCTTCCCTCCCCACGGCAAAGCCAAGAGCATTTCATTAAGCTGGACACACGCCCAGTTTTATTATTATTTCTTTCTCTCTATATTTTTTTGCTTTTGAGTCGTCGTCGATGTTTTGTATAGTTTATTTGGTGTTAGACAATTAATTTTTGTTGCGTGTTTCGGCGTTGTTTTAATTTACAGTTGCAGCCGCAGTCAAATCGAACACGCTCGTTTTTATTACCACTAATAATAATAATAAAATAAATAATAATGAAAATAATAAAAATATATATATGCGTAATACAAAATAAATAATAAAATTTAATACAAATAAATAATAAATAATTGATAGTGAATATAATAATAAAATGTAAATAAATTATAATGAAAATAATAGATTATAAAATGCAAAGAATTAAACAATGATAATAATAATAAAATTATGGTAAGCATTAATATAATAATAAAAAAATATAAACAAATAATAAAATAACAAAATAAAATAAAATAAATAATAACATTCAAAACTCTCTCTAAACTCTTAAGGAAGAATTTATTTTATTTCGTGCCAATTTCATTTAAAATCATTTTACAAGTTCAAATTAATGCTGGGAAACGAATGTCTGAAGCTCATATGTAGTAGTTATACTATATATCACACGATCGGCAGCAAAATTTAAAGCAACGACTACGCAAATAACAACGCGACAGCAAGCAAACATTTTTCTTGCTTTAACATTTGTGCAAGAGACAAACAAAATAAATAAAACAACAACAAGAACAACAAATGACGTCAGTGCGAGCATTTATTAAATTAAAAGCAGTGCCAAAAATACTTTTAAAATTTTTAATATAATAGCTAGCGCAATTTTCGAACCTGTCATAAGCTCGACCAGACCAAAAATCAAAGTTAATTGAAATTCTAGGAATTAGCATTACAAATATCCTAAGTGCTCCTGGGATTAAAGAGAAATATAAATATAACCAATATAATATCTCTGGCTTGTATTTATTAATAACAAGCAATAATGAAAATAATCATCAAAATTGTTGTTAAACTTAAAAAAATTAAATAAAAAAAAAAAAAAAAAAAACTCAAAGACAAAATCTACAAATTAGATTAGTCATTTTGCTTTTAACTAATTTATGCATAAATACATATGAAATGAACCAAATACAAGCAGACGAATCTCATATGAATTTGAATATTTGGAATATCATTAAACATTTTGCCGCTTTCAGACACGTTTTCAAGGCATTTTAGTATCTGTCCGTCTATACATTGTATTAATTTCTAAATATATATTTATATATATATATATGTATGTATGGGTATATGTATGTTTATAAATTTAAAAACAACTTTTAATATTATCTCACATTTTCTATCAAATTTTTTAAGCAGCGCGCGGTGTCTATTTAATTAAATTGGCTTGAAAGAACTAAAGAAGCAGATGAGGAGCAGAGACGAGGGAGCTATGTATGGAGTGAAGCTATGGCAAAACTGTGAAGTAGCTGTGTTTACGTCCGCGTCTGCGTCTGCGTCTGCGTCTGCGTCTGGCATGGCAAAAGTTACTCAAAAAAAGAAACAAAAACAAAAAGTAAAGAAAAAATACTAAAATAAATTGCGTGCTGATGGCTCATTTAATTTAATGAGCGGCGTGCAACTTGTCTAAATGATTTTCCACGTCTTTTCGTTGCTTTGGCCCACACCAAGCCAGCCCAACGGCAGCTTGTATCAGTTAGTTTATAGTACATATCTCGCTTTTGGCCAGCGCGTAAGTCAAACAGATGTAATGTAATTCACTTAACTTGCCGAAAATTAACGCTCGCTTAGCGCTAATGTTGGGGGAAATTACATTGTGCGAAATATTTGTAAGCGAACGAAAATTAAAGACGATTTGAGCGCAAATGTAAAAAGAAATGAAACTAATGAAAACACTTCCAATGGCCTCTTGGCAACAACTACTAACAGCAGCAGCAGCAGCAGCAGCAGCTAAAACAACAACAACAACAACAACGCACCAACAGGCACCAAACGAGGCACGCAATTTGATCATTAAACATGAAGCTCTTTAGCACACGAAAAAAAAATGAAACCCCAAACACTGCCACAGGAGAAGCTATCGAGAGTGGAGGAGCCCAGAGCAGTCCATGTGAGTGGGGTATCCAATACCGGGAGACTGTCAGAGTCGTTCCGTTCTCTGTCGGAGGCTCAGTGTGGCCTGCAGCGCATAATTTTTATGCAGTCGCCGTTGTTTCTCTTATGAATATGGTAAAAATATGCATATATAACAACCTACATACATACACACATATATGTATATAAATTGTATAATTTGTTTATACTAAATGTGCGCCAGAGTCCTGAGGAACAAGTTTCTATGCTAGGGTAAGTAAACCTTGCTCAAATTCCACTCAGCTGCTCAAGATTCAATTTAGATCCGCCCATGACTCATTGGAGACTGCGTGTTTCTTGGTCTCCCAAGTCACAGTTCGTCTTTCTCTCCGTCAGATTCTATGAATCACTCGAGTTGAAAGTAACGAGAATCAAAACTGGCAAACGTCAAATAATTCTCAGCCAACTTTCGGTCATATAACTGTAGATATTTTTACTAGTCTAACTTATCTAGTTAACTTATCTTTGCTCTTAAGTAGTTTAACATTAACTTGGAAATTCAATTAAAATTTAATCATCTATTCCTACGTATATTTTGATACAAGCAGAAAAAATGTCGTAAATAAATATAAATAAATTAAGTTGTAAATCTAACTTTAGGTTAACCTATATACAATAATATGAATACAATATCTACCTACTCATAGGTAAAGATTCAAGAAATGTCTTTAGAATCCCTAGCACAATAAATGTTTATTTCTAAAATGAATTCATTGCCTTTTAAATATTATTATCTTTCAAAATTTTACTCTATAATTTTTGTAATCTTTCCTGGAATTTTGTGGTTTACTCTGAGCTATTTGTAAAATTTTATAAATTTTTATACAGTCTGCTTCTTAATTAAAAAATTTATACATGAGCTTAGCTAACAATTAATAATTTATGTTTTCAACTTTTTGTTAAATATTTTAAACATATTTTTTATAAGTTTTATTTAAGCTATATTTTAAAATAGTCTAAAATTTTGTAAGACATTTTTAAAGATATTCTTCATGTATTATATAAATACTTTGAAGTGTCTTATAATAATTAAAAAAAAAAAATTGTATGTATATAATGTTTATATATTTATTTTTTAAACTGTTTGCCATATCATGTTTATTGGATTTCTTTCAATTTATGGAGCTCGAACTGCCTGTGAACTGTTAAACTGCCAATAGGCAAGACTCATGAGAAATGGGAAAATTGTGCACTATAAAACCCACAAAACCGAAAAGACACTAAAAAAAAAAAATGGAAACTGAAAATAATTTGAGGCCAAATCGAAAATGCAGCCGCAGAGCCAAACGCAAATGGCGAACTGCAACTGTGGCAAACGGAGGCGAATGTCGAACGCGAATGCCATTTGCTATCGTTGCACTTTTATTTGAGTTTTATTATTTTTATTTGCATTTGCATTTTTATTTTGATTTTCATTTGTATTTTGATTTTTACTTGACTTTTTCATTCTGTGGCCAGTGCGAGAGCAGCGCGCACACTAGACGAATTATATTTTATGCCACAAATTACGCTGCGGTTAACCTTTAAATTAAAATAACACCAAAACAATTTTTGTGCTGAATGTTGAATGTTGCAGCTATGCAGAGGGGACTCTATAGTTGTGTGAGTGTGAATGTCTGTGTCTGTGTGTGTGTGTGTGTGTGTGGCAGCTGCACAACATTTGTAATCTTTTTGTAATCTTTTTATTCTCTTTGGCTTTTCATTAACTGCGATAGGCATCAGATAATCAAATTATATTGTATATGTATGTATCAAAAATGTTGGCTCTGTTTTTCTTGTTAAGTGTAAATTATAAAAATATAAAAGAATTCGTAACGCAAAGAAATGCAATGAAATCGTAATTGTAAATAATAAAACCACAGCGTGTTGCCCTCAATGAATGCCGGACAGGCCGCCGTACATCGCACACCGTACACTGCCCGGCCGTACTCAGCCTGCCTATGCTGTGCAATAAAATTATATGCATCACATCAAACACACACACACACACAGACCAATGGCATTTTGGTTGCAATTGGAATCAGAGACTCACACACTGAGAGAAAGAGAGAGAGAGAAAGAGCGAGAGAATTTGGCGTATTAAACCACAAGTGTAAATTTATGTGAACAACGGCTCACATCTTCTGTCATTCCAGCCAACAGCGAACCGCAACGCATTGAACCCTGAATCCCGTACCCGAACCCCGAACCGAACTGCATGCAGTGCAGTTAAAATATTTAAATCAACGCGAAAGTTTAAACTTTTACTATATGGCATATCGTTAGCTGAGCAAAGTGCCTTAACCATGTGCGACAGTGTCAAGCACACACACACACGCATAACTTACTAATTATCAACTATATATACACACACACACACACTTGCTTATTGAGTTTGATTTGCTCTCGTTTTGTTATACATTTTCTAACGATTTAACGATCCATAGAAATATCAAGTTCGTTTCACACACATATGTTAATCAGTTCATAAAGTTGGTAAATAACAAATAGCAAAAATACAACAAATAAATAATAAACAAAACCGAAAATAAGAAAAGAGCGTTAAGTATGTTGGTCAGTCAGCTGATAAATAATTTATTGATGTCTGGCCAGAGCTCCACGGCAAATTATGATAATACAAATAACATAAAACAAAATAAATAGATCGAAATTTCTTTGGCAATATACAAAATTTAACTCTATTATTTAAGTTATGTGCAAATAAATCAACGTTAATTGAAATTTGTAAATGTATCTTTAACAGATATCTTTAAGCAGATAAAAATCTTATGATTTTTCAGAGCTGCGATTCTCAAATAAACTTAAACAAATATTACAAATAATAAAAAAAATATTTGTTTTTATTATGTATTCTTAATATATCTGTTATATGTTATGTTCAAATATCTATTATATATTCTTTCCCTTACTATTACATATTCCTAATATTTCTGTAATATATTCTTTATATATACAATGTATTTTATGGATTGCTTATTATATATCTTATAATCAAATCAGATTTATTTACAATTTCTTCCCTCGAATTTCATATTTTAATTGTATATTTTCGATTCTATCTTAGATCTCGGTTATCTAGTCCTGCTATTTCTACTATATATTTCTTCTATTATATATTTGTTCCATTTCCATTAACTACGTATCTCGTAGTTTTATCATATTTAAGTATATTCTATATAAATTTGACTAGGTATCTAGTAGATACCATCTATCTAACAATTATAATTATATATTATTTCTACTTTTATCATATATTGCATTTTATTTTTCACATCTTATTCTAGTTAATCATTATAATCTATCTCATATTTGTATTTTATTTATTTATTATTATTCTTCATTCTGTTGCGAGTTTCCAAAACTCTCGAATTCAACAAGCAAATAAAAACAAATGAAACAATTTGCAGACTTGATTTGATAATAACTCTCTGAAAACATGTATGCATATACCTAAATACTAACGTGTACACTCAGATTATGAAGTTGATAAAATTCCCGCAATTATAATTTTTTATAGCTTGGTATATCTATAAAAATCTTGTCACGCCACAATCAAATTCTTAATAAAAATATATGCGCAGAGGTACAGTAAAGCCGATTCCAAAACCCGACGGCAAGGAACAAAAATAATCAAAACAAAATAAACGAAAATTTACACAATTTTGCAACACTATAATTGGGCAAATCTTCACTTGTCTCGAGAACTCGAGAATATTCACAAATAATTATAGCGATTACTGAATTGTTAAATAATTGACATTAATTTTTCAGAAATTATAGCACACGAAATTCAGTTTTCTTTTTTGTTTTTTTTACATATTACGATACACCCGAGTGGAAAATCTTTGCAGAGTGTGAAAATGTTTTCCCAGCTCAAAAAGCCGTCGCCTCAAAAATGCCGTCGCCAATTCAAAGATATGCATATACCAATTTTTGTCACTAACACTCTGACGCTGAGACTTTGAATTTCGATTTACGGTTAATTGTAGTTCTAGTACTTACCCTAGGCTGAGCCATTAATGCTCTGGGAGCGACGTCTAACCCGATTTGTGCCACTTTTAGTGGTGTACAGACGACAGTTGGCGGCTCAACACAAAACGAGGGGCCCGCGTCCCTTGCGTCCTCGTCCTCGTCCTCGTCGTCGTGCCGATCTCTCGATGGAGCGAAGATCTATCTCTCTCTGTAGATCTCTGAATGTGTTGGGGCCTCCTGCTACGCTCGGGTTGTGTTTTCTTTTTCTGTTTCTATATTTTTTTATTTTTTATTTTATGCTTGACACTCACAAAAATATTATTAGAATTTGTGTATTTTTAATAATTTGAATTGCTTTCTCTCCTCTAACTCCTTCAGCTTCCTCTTTTCTTTTATTTTCTTTTTTCCACGTGGTTCTTAGCTGCTTTGCACTTTATGCTTCTACTACTCGTTTCTGCTTCTTCTTTTTATTTTAATTTTAATTTTTTTTTTTTAACACAGGCACATTTGTTAAAATCTTTGCTTTAGATTTTTTACATTCTTTGCTTAGATTTATGTATTTAATTTCTTGTTGTTGTTGTTGTTGTTTCTGGTATACTTTGTTGTTGTTGTAGTTACGCGCGCGTTTTTATTATTAGCGGGAGATCTTTTTTGTTTTGTATACATATATTTATGTATATATACATATGTATATATATATATATATTTACATATAATTTGTTGTAGTTATATAAATTTTTTGTTTTTGTTTTGCGGTTTATAAAAATCGTATACAATTTGTTTTCATATTGGGTTTGCCGTTGCTGTAGTAGTTCTTCTTCTTCTTTCTAGTTGCTGTTGTTGTAGTTGTTGTAGTCGCTGCTTGTGTGGGCCAGGCAACATAGTTTGCAGTTGCTGTTGCCTTTTAGCTCTGCTCGTGGGTTATTGTTGTTGTCATAAATCCATTGCTCGGGCCTTTTGCAGCTGCCTCTTCTTCTTCTGCTTGGTCTTCTATTTTTCGTTTACTTCGAAATCTTCCTCTCAGATTGTTTGGCTTGAAGATGCTTGTTGTTGTTGTTCCGTTTTTATATTTTGTTGTTTTTGTATTCGTTTTGTTTTGTTGTTTTGTTTTGTATGTCGTATACTTCTTGCTTCGTATAATATGCGCACTATTTATCACAGCTGCTTCTACATACTATAATATACTATGAAAAACCAAAAGCTTGTCAATCCAGCAGCCAATCGAAGAACATCAACTAACTGTTAACAGTTTGCAGTTTACAGTTTACAGTTTATAGTGGCATTTAGTGCACTTTTTGTTTTTGGAATCTGCTCCTAACGAAACGCGTGCAATGGGAAAATGTTGCAAAATGTGGTTTTAGCGACGGTAACGCGACGGCGGCGACTGAGACGGCGAAGGCAGCGGCAACACGACGAAAGTCCGTTAACGTTGCTGCGTACCGCGTAACGTAACGTAACGACCGATCGTAACGTCGCGCAACGAGACGCGCGCGCTTTTTGCTTATTTGAGATTTGATTTTTGTTTCTTTGTTTTTCCTTGATATTTTTGGCTAACCGTGGAGATCGCGACGAGAAAATTTTTTTGGCGGCGTCCAAAATATGTTCAGTAATGATTATTATTATTCTTGATTTAGTTGTTGTTGGTTGCTGTTGTTGTGCGGCAATAACAATAATAATGCTATGTAATAGCAATAATAATAGTAATAATAATAATTTTTCTCAACGGCTGCGACGTTGGCGACGGCTTCGGCGTTTTCGGCTTCGCTTCTCGCTTCGCACACAACACAGACAGCACAAGCACAAGCACGTCGTACGCGGTTCGAAGGCAAATACACACTGTCAATCATGCTCATGCACGCTTGCACGCCACTGTCTGCCCGATCGTACACTCACACATACGCACACACACAGTCGCAAAGACGGCGGCGACGCAACAATTGTGCCATTAAAAAAGGTTGTACAACGCGGAGACTCATAAATTTACCAGCAGTGCGAGTGCGATGGCTATACAAACACATTCGACTCCGGCGAATTGTGGTGCGTGCGTGTGTGTGTGTGTGTATTTATGTGTGCGCTTGCTGGCTGCTTTGTTGCTGTAATTGCGGCGAATTGCCCGGTGAGAGCGCAGGCGCGCTCTTGTGAGCGCACTACAAAATGGGGCCCAAAGGCAGAGCGCAAAGGATGATGACTGATTTGTTAGTACGCCTTTTCTGTCATACACACACTTGTCACAATCTGGCTATGCCATGCCTCGGCTGCGCTACTCTACTGTGCTCAGTTTTGCTATATGTATGTATGCATGTGCATGTGTATGTGTGTTTTTTTGCTTTTGTTTTTGTTTTGCCATTTGTTTTTCGACTCTTTTTGCGCAACGACGACGTAGTCGTCGTCGTCGTCGTTGGCGCTCGCTCATCGTTCGTTCATTCGTTTGAAATTTATTTGGCTTTGGCCAAAAGGAGACGGCTTATAGGTTTTGGCCGCTGCTAGCGTCGCATCGCCTCTCTCTGCTGCTGCCAGTACACTCGTCGTCGTCGCCGTCGCCGTTGCCGACGCTGCTGTTGCTGTTGCTGTTGCCGTCGCTGTGCGTGCGTTGAAAATCAGCAAAAACCAATCCCATTTGTTATTTTCGCTTGAGTGAGTGGCAGTTTGCATCAGTTTGCCATTCAGTCTTCTTTGGCCGCCCCACCTGTGCGCGCAGGCATTGGGCATTGGGTGGTTTCTGGGGTTGGGGTTGAGCGTATTCTCTCTCTCTCTGCTGCTCTGCGTTACGTGCTTCGTGTTTGTGTCAGTGAGTGCTTTCAGGTGTTTTCTAGTCTTTGCCGCCACTCCAGACGACGCTGTCGCTTGTTGTTGGGCATTGCCTTCGCCTTTGCCTTCGCCTTCGCTAGCTTGCTTGCTTGCGCTTGTCCGTCACTTCAAAACGCGCTCAACTTTCGCTCAATTTTTTTGCGCTCTTTGCACACACACTCATGCTCACGCACACACAGGCATACGAAAAGAGAAGCACTTACACATACAACGACAGTCAAATAGGTAACGCCTTCAAAAGCTGCAGCGACGTCGCCGTCGCTGTCGTCATTGTCGACGACGTCGCCGTCGCCGTCGCCGTTGCCGTTGCCGTCGCCAGGCGTCATGGCGATCCAGCCACTTAGCCAATGATCCTGCCAGGAACAACAGCTACAAAATCAACACAAACACCAACAGCTGTTCGCACCGTGAACTTTGTGTGCAATAATAAATCGCCCACCGATAAATTCAACGGCCCAAAATGCATATCCTGCTGCTGCTTGTTATTGTTGTTGCTGCTGCTACTACTACTGCTGCTGCTGGCGACGACGTCGTCGCCGTCGTCGTGTCGTCGTCCTCGTGGCAGTTTAAAAAGCAGTTAACACATATTTCGAGGCAATTTTTCAACAACGCATTTTTGGCCTGTGCGTCCTTTTAGTTTTTTTGCCTTTTGTTGCTCCCGTTTTCCAATTGTTTTTGTTTTTTTTCGGTTAACCGGCTCGCGGCGCCCGGTCGCCATTTTTGTTTTTTGGGCAGCCAACGGCAAATACGAGCGGCTGCTGCTGGCGCTGCTGCTGCTACGTCGACGCCGGCGCTCGTTTTAATGTTGCCGCCGTTTTAGCAAAAAATGAAAAATTGCTTTGTTTTTTTGTTTTGGCTGGCTAGCTGGCTGGCTGGCAAGCTGGCTGGCGTTGGCAAGGATATTGTTGTTGCCACCGTTGCCGGGCTGTGGCCCGATGACAAAGATAATAATGACGACGATGATGCTGCACTTAATCTGGTTTCCATTTCAAAACAGCTGATCATATTTTGTACACACTTCACCCCCTCCCTCCCCACGCAAATGCTGAGCTGCATTGGCAAGAGCGAGAGAGGCAGAGAGCGAGCGACACTTGTCCTCGCTTCCTCTTGTCCTCTTTCGCTTCGCAGCTTTCGTCTAACTGTCGCCGTCTTGACAAATTTATGAGACGTTGATTGATTTGCGGTTTGAGATTTTTGTTGTTGCCTTTTCAATTTTCAATGCAAAGTTGTTGCTGCAGCCCAAGGTGTTTTAAATTTAAGACGCGCTAATGCAAAATTTGTGTGCCAACAAAAAAAAGCTGAACTGAACAGAACAGACAAAAGTGAACAGACTTTGCATTCATTTGAAAATTCAATTAAAAGTAATAAATTGCTATTTTATTTGCAGGTGAATGTGAGTGAATATGGTTGTGTGTTTGTATGTGGGTGAGTGTGTGGATGGGTGGGTGTTATTGCCAAAAACGGATTCGTTGAAAGAAATGAACAAAATGGCATTGCAGTGATTTAATACACAAGTTCAAGGAGATGAACGCTAAGGATAGGAGATCTAGAATTGAGGAAAACTTGTAAAATATATTTAATAAAATAAATAAACTCAGAGTTGCTTAAGATTAGAAATAAAGTTTGATGATACAAGTTTAAGAGAAATCATATATTGCTATTATTTCTATATAAATTAAATATAAACAAATGTAATAATTCGTATATAAGTTTCCTTTGCAGAAGTTTGAATAAATTTTGGATTTTGGATCAATATAAATTTATTTTAATTTAATTGTAAAATATATTATATTTATTTAAGCAAATGTATCAGAACACGTATTGTATATTTAGTGAATATTTTCATGATAACATACAAGAAATATTTTGTTAAATTTTATTATTAAATTTTTCCTTCATTAAATAAATATATAGCTATCAAATAAAAAGTTTCAAAGGCAATTAAAATAATTCCTGAGCATTTTAACGGTTCAACAACAAATCGAAATAATATTCATATATATTGAAAATATGAATCAAATTATATTTAATATGTATTCTTGTATGCAAAGAACATCTTATTTATGATAATCCAATTGCAATTTTATAGTTCCTCAATTAATTAATAAGAGCAAGGGGTGGAAGAAATGTATTAACGGTGCTTGTTAGCAAAAATTTGTCTAGTGCATTCTTTAAGGCCAGGTTATGATAAAAAAAAAAGAGGAAGAAAAATGCAAAGGGAATTTAATTTAATTTAATATTACAACTTGGCAAAAATTGAGGAGACCATGAAATTTAAATCAGCAGAGCTCGGCAGGCTGGCAGGCAGAGGTGGCGCGAGCGAGCGAGATTGAGTGAGTGAGTGAGAGAGATGGGCGCATCGTGGTCTCCACCCACTGAGCAAAAACAGAAAAAAGAAATAGGAGAAAACGTGCAAGAAACACAAGAAAAAAAAAAGAGAAACGGCAGCTTGATAATAAGACGAAAAGCTCAAGGCAGCAAAATTGCATTTGGAAACTTCCAATCCCAGACGAGCGCCGAGCACTTGGAGCGAACGTTGATGTTGAGAGGGGCAAGGCAGGCGAAGAAAACTGTGTGCGAGCGAAAAATGTGGCGATGAGAAAGCTCACGCACACTTGCACACACACTCAGTCACTCACACACTTGCGCTCACACAGAGGCAGAGACTGAGGCGCAGCCAATATGATTTAAAGCGGCGGCAGCGGGCCCCAAATGAGCGCCAACCGTTGCTCGCTCAGACACACACATACACACACAAGCGCACAACAGCTGGCGCTGTTGTTGTTGGCGCTGCGCTGCTGTGCATGACAATTCATCTCTTTCTTATAAACGCAATTTATCAAATGAAAACGACGAGCGAGCGACAGCAAAGATGAAGACGACGACACGATATCAACTTGATGTGAATGTGGTTGTATGTGTGTGTGTATGACTGAAGCTGCGTATGTGAGACAAGCGAAGCTCACTCAAACTCAAGTTGAACTGAGTGCTGAATGCTGAGTGCCGAGTGCAATACGAAAATTGCTCGCGAGTCAAAGCCAAAAACAAAATTATAAAATGGCATATGAAGAAAAATAGGAGTTGCCGTCGGCGCTTGAGGAAACAACAACAGCAGCAGCAACAGCAACAGTGACGATGATTTTCTTTTTGGCAGCCCCCAACTCGGTGTTACTGAAAAACCGCCATAATCTTGACAGACAAGTGTACACTCTCTCGTACACACACGCATACACACGGTCACACAGCGGTACTCTCGCGACGCGCCGCTCTTCGCCGCATTGTTTTCGCTCGTATTTCACGCTCAAACAGCCATTTCGCTGCACTTTTAATGGTTTGTTTTTGTTTTCGTTGCGCGCACGACAAAGAGAGAGCAGCAAACGAGCTCAAGCACGACGACGACCAAACCGAATTCGCCGCATTGCGCGAGCGGGCCAGCATGATAAATGTGCGCACTCACTTTTTATGGCAAACCGAAACAGCTGTTCTTGAGTGCCGCACAGTTGTAGAGTCACTGGACTCGCGACACAGACCAATTTATTTGGAGTTTTGTTTGCGTTTTGTTTTTGAGTTTTCTCACTATTATTGCACATTTTATGATCGCATACCTTTCGTTTGAGCTGCTACCTGCTTACATAAATGCATATTTACCTGTTCGCTGTCATACTTTACCTTCCATTTGGGCTCTGCCTGCGACTAACGAACGAAATTTTGTGACTTTCAACGCTTGCCATAAAACGGGCTTAGGACCAGCACCTAAAGTCCCGTTGTTGGGCCCACACATACACACACGCAAACGAAAATAGCTCGATATGCACAAATAAATATGCCGGTCACGCCCCCGCCCACCGCGTGAGCCGCCCAACAACAACAACAGCAGCAACAAATTGTCGTCTCGTCTGCCTCTGACAGGACATTCAACTGTTGCTGAGGTTGGGCGGGCACTGTATGGGCCAAAGTTTGCGAGGCACTTTGCAATTTATCAAACAATTCGGCCAGGACTTAAAGAGATGCCAAAAGGACACTTACCTGACATTTCTTGGTGCTAACAACTAAAGAGCGACCATTCATCATACGTTACCTGCGAAAGGTGAAAAGAAAATTGTGGAAATTCATTTAGTTTTCAGTTATTAACAGCAAAAGTCAGCATGCAAATGAGCAAGAGAGAGAGGGAGAGAGAGAGAGAGCGTGTGGGAGAGTGGGTGTGAAAGGGAAACAGGATGCAGGATTAAGATGCATCAGGCATGCAGCCTGGCCACATGTGTCGTACACGCCCCACTCTTGCCCTCTTCTCTCTCTCTCTCTCTCTCTCTCTCCCTCTCTCGCTCTCTCTTTGGCAGTGAAGCGATCAGCAGACACGAGAAATGTTTTTCGTTTTTGATTGATTGCCCTGAAAAACCACTTGAAACTGTCACAGAAGCGAGAGATGCTGGGTGAGGAGAGGGAGAGGAGTGAGGGGAGCGGGACATGGGACATTCGAAGTGAAAATCACTTCTGCACACACACACACACACGTACAGAGGCAGTACCATATTGTTTTTCCAATGAAAAACTACTTATGGCATTAGAGCTGCGACTGCTGCTGCCTGTCTATAAGAAAATACAACTTAATAAAGATGAAAAGTGCATCGAATGCTTGTGGAAAGGAGGAGTGAGGCGGCGGCAGCAGCAGCAGTAGGCGAGCGGGGCGAGGAGGAAGCGGCAACGCTCAAGTTTTGGCTGCCACAGCAATTGATGCCACTTCAAGAAGAAAACGAGGAGGAAAGCACAAGTGGAGAAATTTTCCAAAAAATAAATAAAAAACAAAAACCGAGTCATACTTCAATTTCAATTGTAGTATATAAAATATAATCTACTTATATTAGTTATAGAGTTATACTTAGGGGTATTATAATACAAATAAAAATTTATTTATTTATTTAGATATTCGAGACAATTTATTATTAAAACTAACTTATAATATTATACATTAATTATTAATTAATTAATTAATTAAGCACTGGCAAACGGGGGTCTTCGGATGTACATATATGTATGTATATATAGTATTAATTTTTATAAAGTTTTGGCATAAACTTTTATTTTTTCCTTAATATAACTAACGATTTAGTTGTTATATTGTTTAATTTAAATATATATCTTATTAACTTTTTTAGCGCATCTTATTTATAACAGTGCAAGGACTTCATATGCTTCAGCCAATTTATAGCAATACCTATATACATATATAGTGGAATCCCTAAAATACGAAATGGCTTTCTAGTGCAAATTTTCAATTTTTATTCTCATTTCATTTAATTTTCATTAGTCATTAAAGTCTTTCATATTTTATATGTGAGATATTTGACTTGATATGATCAATAAAAATAATTTATACGTCTCACTTTGGCGATATTACGAATTTGAAAAGCAAAACTTAACATAAACATAAAATTAAGTGAACAAAATATAAATTAAATTTTGAGCCAAAAAGTGAATCACATTTCATTATTCGAGTTCATTTATTTGACTATTATTTATTGTTATATTATATTATGTTCTATATTATATTATATTCTAATTATGATGTTTTTCAAAATAATCATATGATAAAAAATGCAGAATTATATTTATCGATAGTTGCTCTCATTTGAGTATTTTGCAGTTTTTACGAGTTTTAGCATCAGGATATGAATATAAGATATGTATATGAATATGAATGTTGTATTTAAATTATATAAATTCTAATTTTGCTTTGGTAGTGAAAGCATTTTATTTAGAATTTTAAGAGCTTTAAATATTGCAGTAATTATCGGACAATATAGTTTATAGTCGATATAAATAATTATACGCTCAGTTAGTTGAGCCAAAGAACCTCAGGATCTCGAGCTCTTGAATTGAATTGAAGGAATGCAGACCAATCCGGATATCATGTAACCTATTTATTCATATTTATTTGTATCGGAATTGAATTAAATTATTTTTATATCTAATATATATTTTAGTGGTACATATAAAATGCAGTGATAGATGTCATGTATGTAAATTTCAGTACCCAGAACGTATATGAAAATTTTCAAATTATCATATTGTAGCATATTTTCCGACGGAAAGTCGGAAGGGATGGATAAATGGACGAACCGACGGGCAAATGGACGTGGGAACTTTGAGATCTCTATACCTAAGTTGATATACTCCCTTTCCGTTATGAAGGAGCATGTAAAAATAAGTTAAAAACTTTTCATATTTGCATCAACAAAGTTTTTCCTATTGAAATTGCGCAAAGAATGCATAAGAAGAGAAATATATGTATGTATGTATATAGAAATATATTTGGAGCATTCATTGTTTATAGATTGGAAAAGCTGGCGCTGCTGCCATTTGGAGCTTTTGCAACTCTGTTGCCAAAAGAAGAAGAAGTCAAAGAAGAAGAAGCAGAAGCAGAAACGGAGGAAATGGTAGTGTAGGGGAGAGGGAAAGCTTGAGGGAAAACTATTGGCAAACAGACAGTGAAAGCGAGTGAGTGAGAATGAGCCGGGAGAGGGAGAGGGGAGAGAGTGTGAGAGTGGGTTGGAATTATAATCTACGAAAAAGAAATTTATGTGCATTTCCGTTTTTGTTGCTTGTTGTTTTTTATTTTTATTTTCTTCCTTCCGTTTAAGTAAATAACAAATATTATTATCGCTTGGCCGCAGCAACGGCCAAAGGACGTGGCAAGGACCCGGCCGAGTGCCCATTGAAGATAGTTCGTCAGCTCGCAGCGACAACAAAGTAAATAAAATGTGCACAACTAGCAACAGCAACAGCAACAACAACAAACAGGAACAACAACAACAACAACAACAATCACACAAAAAGCCAAGCAAACAAAAATAAAAAAAGAAACGAAAAAGCAACAAAAATAACAAAATTAAATAATGCCACAAACGATTTCTTATGAAATGTTCAAAAATATAACAACAACAACAACAACACACACACACACAGACACATACTCCATCCGGACATGTGTGTGTGTGGAGTGGGGCGATTGGGGGCGTAGGCGGGGCAGCTGTCTGTGTATTGGCAGCCAGAACGGAAGCCGTTGCCGTCGAGCTCTACAAACAACAACAACAACAACTCAATGAAATTATTAATGTTCGTAAAAGTGCAGCAGTTCAGAGGCGAGAGAAAGAGAGAGAGAGGGGGGGAGAGAGAGAGACGACTTTGCTGTGCAAATGGTCAGCAGACGACGACGCCTTGGCTCTTAGTTGGCTACCAGCTACACACACACACACACACACACACACACACACACACACACACACACACACACAGACACAGACACACACACACACACACACACTCTGTACACACTCGAGCAAATACAAATAAATAAATAAACAACAAACTCTAATTAAACGTTGTTTCGACTGTGTCGGCATTTCGATAAGGAACGTGGCCTTTGGCCAGAATCCTGTGGCTGTGCCGCTGCCCGTTACCCGCTGCCCCCCCAACTCCTGCCATAGCCTACAGCTGCTGCGGCTTTATCGTTCAGCTCGCAGCGTCGTTCGCGCTGCCTTCTGGCTGCCGCTTTGCTTGTTAAAAACTTGCCAAAAAAAAAAAAAAAAAAAAAAAAAAATAATTTCAATCTGTTTGTCCAGAAGCAAAACAATGAAGGCAACAACAACAAAAAGAATAAGAAGCATGAGTAGCTGATAATCAAAGTGCAACAATTTCAATTTGTGCTCAAGGTCGTGCAGAATATGAACAAAAGCAGATACCGAAAGAAAAAACGAGAAATCAGCTAGAAACTACAGTTAACAGATTGAAAGGAATCGGAAATTATGCGTCAAGAACTGCTAAAATGTAGAGAATTCCCAAAGAGAATATATTAAAGCTCAATCAAAAATCCATAAAAGCATTTGAAATATACGAATGGTATTCTGATATACATATGTATATATCTCATTGATATAATTAAACTCTAGATATAATTCTCAGTTAGTTGATATAATATAATACTTATTGCTCAATCAGAAATCCATAAAATATCTAAATGGTATTATGATATATGTATCTTATGGATATGACTAAACTCTAGATATTATTCGCAGTTATTTGATGTGATACAACTAAGATTGTTTGCGAAAAGGGCAATGTCGAAATACTTTAACTGATTGAATTAGGGTTTGTAGCACATTTATATAGAGTCAGGAATGCAAATCGTAATTCGATCACAATTTGAAGCTCTTTCCAATAATTCGAAGTTGCTTTTTAGCATAAATAGGAAATAGTTAATTAAAAGTAAAATTTTAAATCAACTCTGAGTATGAAATGTTTCATAATAGCTAAAGGGTTAAAAGCAATAATAATATATAATAATGTTAGCATAATAATAATAATGATAAATAATATTGCCATATTAGTATATATCCTTATTGTTCTGTAATGCCTTTTTCAGTGCTGATATAAGAAATTATAATCGAAAG
Organism: Drosophila mojavensis; assembly: GCF_018153725.1. Lineage (NCBI taxonomy): Eukaryota > Metazoa > Arthropoda > Insecta > Diptera > Drosophilidae > Drosophila > Drosophila mojavensis. The sequence goes on along the minus strand of NW_025318726.1, from coordinate 1,126,690 downwards.
TTATTCCTGATTCCCGTAATAAATATAAATGAATATAAACATAAATAAAAACTATTACAGTTTAAAAAGACAATTTATAAAAAAAAAAAAAAAAAAAAAAAATCACAACTAATCAAAAAATCCATAAAATTCTGTATGCCAAAGAAATTTTGGATGTATTCTCAGATATTTAATATAATTTATAAGGATTGTTTAGTAAATATATCAAAATAATACTTATAAATGGTTTAAAATGTCTGAGAATACATCCAGAATTTCTGTTGGATAAATGATTTTGTGGACTACTTTGATATATTTATATATTAAAAATTTTAATTTGATTCATTTCTAATAATCTCTAATCTCTGATATTTTCAGTTTCGCCTCTTTTAAATGTATTCAAAACTCTCATACTAAAATAATTCAGTATATTTACGGTCTGTAAATATTTCTCAAAATGTAAATTTTGTTCGGTTTTGTTTAAATTATTTATTTGTATTTAATAGGTTTGCCAACAGTCAATATATTTTTATAAAAATTTGTCTTCTTCTTTGGCCCGCTCGAGATTTCGCCATGTGCTGACGGTCGAATTTTAATTGAACGATTTATCGACGTTTTGTGACTCTAAATATCGTCTGCCCCGAAACGGAATTGCTAATTTGGGTAATTCAATATGTTTGCTCTGCGCTTAGTGGAGAAGTAAATCAGCCCCACTGATGTCACACATTCAAATGCGGATCGACATCTCGGCGAATGACCCGAGTGACCTTTACCGTGAATGCGTATCCAAATGCGAATGCCAAATTCGATATTCGAGAATCGAGAATTGAGAATCGCGAATCGAGATTCATTCGAGAGCTCCCTAAAAGCTGTGTCCATCACAGCGCGGAAATGCTGCCAAACCGGCTAAAAATCTGAATCTGAATCGGATACTGAATTTGAATCCGACTTCGACATTTGGCTAACTGACTAACTGACTAATTGACGAACTGACCATGCGAGTTGTTCAGTTATTCCACCAAAAATGTAACATTTTTTTCTCGCTCTTCCTCTTCTTCTCATTTGCATAACAAAAGCGGCTTCAGAATAAGCGAAATTTATAAATTGCCTTTATTTGCCAATATGAAAAAAAAATAAAAAAAAACAAAAATCAAAAAGTTAAGTAAAGCTTAAAATAAGAATTTGCAAAAAACCAAGACAATGGCGAGAGGGGAAGGGTGCAGCCACCTCTTCTTTCCCCTGTCGACTTTGTCTTGTCGTCTTTCCCCTCTCGGGCGTTGCCTTTTGCTGTTATTACATATAAAATTTAATTATTATTGCGCGCTGTCAATAAATAAACTTAAGATCTTTTTGCTCCGCAGGATCACAAAAGGCACGTGACGTCATTTTTGCATTTCCTAATTATGAAAACTCGTAAATTTGTGCACGCAGCGCTTCGCATGCTATAATCGTAAGCGCAGCCATAAAGTATAGTGTTGGCATTTCCCCTGCGCCGCATTGCACTCGTGTTCTCTCCACTTGCTATAAACCAAGAGGGGCGCACAAGAGAGAGAGAGAGACAGCGCAGACCATTTCCCCTGTTAAATTACAAGGCGACGCATACACAGAGGCAGACCCACACACACACACACACACACGTAAATACACTCAGAGACAGAGCAGCAAGCTTACAAGCTAGCAACATCGTAAAGGCAGCTGCTATTGTCGTCTCGCTCTGTCTGCCGCAGCTTGACGAACTGACGGGGGCTGTCACTTGGGTCCCGCCACCATTATGGAAAGTGAAATGGATATATCGCTAATGCGCCTGCACATAACAAGGTCGGCAATAAATCAAATTGGCGAGCGGGCAAAAAGGGGAGGGCGTTGCACACGAGCAAACAACAAAACAAAAACAACAAAAAAACGGGGCATTGGCTGGACAACGACAACGGCAACGGCGACGTCGACGTTTGTCAAAAATCAAATCAAAATGCCATAAAATACCCCAATGTTGGCCAAGAGAGCAGCCAGCAGCCAGCGGCAGGACCAGGAGCCTCACTCTCTCTGCCCGCCCTCTGCGTATGTTGCCAAACAACAAATGAATTATATGCAATTAATTGAGCGCAAATTTGCAAAATACTTTCGTGTGTCTGCGCCTCATGCTGACTCTGTGTGTGTATGTGTGTGTGTGTGTGTGTGTGTGGTACGATACGATGATGGATATGTCTAAAAACTGATGCTGTGCCGTAGATTGAAGATTGCGCATACGCCTCGTACGCGCTGCACTTCTGCATGGTTTATGTGCCTTTTGAGCAATTGCCTAGCACAAATTTCCATCTCAAAAGCGAAGTAATTTATTTATTATAAACAACTAACTGCTGCAGTTGATTTAGTGGCCGAAGAAATTACGAAAATCGTGAAGCAACATCAATTTTGTGTTCAATTTGAGGCCAATATATTAAGAGGCGAATCGAATGGAAAAAACAGTTAACAGTCTATTTATACACACAGGTTTTCGGCCGCCTCAAATGGCAGTCAATCAAAAGTCACAAGTATCTTAGATTTATATAAAGCAGAAATGATTTATTTTTAAGTGCCAATAGATATGCAATAATATAAAAATATATTATTAATAAATGATAAAGTTATGTATGAAAGATATTCCACATATAAAGACAGTCTTATCAGATAAATGCCTAGAATTTTTTTCCAGAAAAACTTGATAAGAGCTTAGCCGTCGGTTGAAATCCACTTGAGTGTACTTCGATTATAATTAAACTAAGATTAGCGCTTCTTGATTATCTTATTCGCGAGCTGCAAACAAACTCTGTGAGTTCCCTCACCACTTGACATTTGAGCGTGGGGCATTTCCAGTAGTAAAAATAGAATATTTCTGGTATTTTTATTTTTAATGGAGACTGATCGATTGATACGGATTGAGAATGTAGAAATATGAGAGTGGATATATCAACAACAATAGGCACTAACAGACTAGAAGTTGGGGTGTTTCACACATAAAATATCGGTTTATATACATTCAACTTGGGGATTTTGAGCAATTCTCTCAAATTTGATATACAGATTGTCCTATATGATGTGATGGAATCTTCTAGAGGAAAGCCTTTTAATATGCGATATGTCTGAAGTCATGTTTTGACACATGATTAGAAGTAAATGAGTCGAAATGAATATTCGATTAATTTCGAAAAACATTTTCCAATGTTAATCTGATATGTGATATATATTTCTATATTTCTTTAAATTATTCGATCTATCTCTATATTTATAAGTATGTTTATCTATCTATCAATAAACAAGTATATCGATATCTATACGTATATTTATCTATCTATCGTTTTTCCTATTTCAATTCAATTATTCAATCTATCTATCCATTTAACTATATGTCAATATATATCACTGCTTTTATATTTCTCTCTCTCTTTAACTTAGAATAATTTTAATCTCTTCCTCTATAACGTTTCCAATATAACGTTTCTAAATTACACTCTACTTCCCACAAATATCTGTCAACACAGCACTCAAAGCTGTTTAACCAAGGCTATAATCGTAGGAATAATATATTCCTGTTATATATATGCATAAGAATCTCTTTGTTTATTAAGGTAACTTAGTTATCGTGTTGGATTCATCATGCTTGCAGTCGCTTCATCAAGCGAACATAAACTTGCCACAGAATGGATGATTTGGTGACTTCATAAAGAAGTCTATAAATTTCATGTTGTCATGTCATTCGGCGATGTTTGGCTCAACTGGGCCGGCTCTAAGCGCATTTTACGATTTTTATATAGCCCATTGTGCATTATGTTAACGTTAATGTTAACCTTAACTTAACATTACCCGATCATATTCTCACTTGAGCACTTTACGAGCAACAAATTGCGCTACAAATTACACGATAAATAGAAAATTATGACAAACCATGTCCACAGCAACCGGCGACCCCTGCACGACCCAGGCACTAGGCACCGGCTCCTGGTCGACCCTTTCACCAGCGACACACCGAGGCTCGTAAAAATTCCCGATGCGTCTATTTGATGGCCCAGTAAGTGTTATCATTATGACAACGTCGAGTCTCTCTCCCGCTCGGACAGTTTACAGGCTGTCAGAGTTGGCTGTGTAAATTAAATTGTTGCTCCTTTTATTGATATTTCATTGCCGTTGGCTGTGATTTCGCCTCGCCTCCTGCCCCTGCCCCTGTCCCTGGCTCTACCCCATTCTCGCACACTCACCTCCAGCCTGAAAAGAAATTGCTTTGGGCAAAGGAAATTTGGAACGCACTCAGCAAAGTCGTAAAGTTGCGCACGGCGAAACAAAAGAAAGTTTTTACGAGCGTTTCTTTATATACTCGACGAGCTGCTGAGAACTAGGCGAGAAAAGGCAAATAAATTATGTTGGCCTTGCTGTAGGTACACACACACACACACACATACATACACAGAGAGAGAGAGACACACATGGGTAGGTGTTGCTGGTTAGTTTTTTTTTTTTCGGTTTGGCTTCAAGGACCTTGCCTAATAACAGGTTGTCTTAATGGGTTGAGGGCCCGTCGCATCGTAAATTTCGTGTTAATTGAGCATTTCACGCCTCGCAACTGCACTTGGCTCTCTCGCTCTTGGCCTGGCCGGAATGCAACCTGGCTGGCCGGCCCATTAACGAACTTGTCAAAACTGACAAGTGCTACGTCATAAACTCGTCCAACTTATCGACCATTTGCCTGCCATAAACTTGCCAATCGATGGCTCTGCTGCTGCTCTGCTGCTGCTACTCTGCTGCTGCTCTGATGGTCCTTTGCCATTCGCACACTCGATCCTCGCTCGCCCGATCATTCAGCTGGGGGCTCAGCGGTTAAGTCGGCCAGTGAATCCCACCGTTGGACATGTCGCATCGTTACCCAAATTGATATGTATACACATTAATTGAAGAGACTCCCACAAGGTGAACCAAAATAAACATTCTGCGATATAGTAAATGCTTTTTTTGACACAGCCTAATGCCACTTAATGCCGACGCTTGCCTCTGCCCGTTTGCCATTGTCGTTACACTTGCCGTTCACTGTTTATCACTCGTACCCCATAAGTAAGCATGCGACAACAACAACAACAACAACCACAAACGATACATAGGAGTCCAAGTCCATTTCTATGTTGGGAATGGGGCGCGCCGCTCCACAATATCCACTCAATCATTCGCGTTCACTTCACAAACGTTTTAACTGATCGCTCAATCACTGATATTTTGTGTTCAGGTGCTGCCACCCAGAGACGTGGCAGATACCAGCCAGCTACCCCCCGCTCAGCCAGTTACCCCCCATCCCACTCGCATAGCTCTGCCAAATAGACAGAGCTTTGCCTGCTAGGCATTGTGTTTAGTATTTAGTTAGATAGCAATCTGGGCTCGTTTTCGGAAGGCACCCACGTGATTGCCTTGCCCGCTGATAAGCTGCTCGAGAGATAGCCTAAGGTCAGTAGGCCAGCCCTAAGTGAAGGGAAAGGACAGAGAGAGTTCTTCAATCAAATTTGATGCGCAGATGACATAAAATTTCTTATATTGGCTATACAAATTGTATATTATATATACATATATTTTTATGGAATTCTTTTTACGCTTATTGAGAATTCTAAACAATTTGATATGAAATTAATATTTTCATTCAAATTGATGCTTATCTTCCATGAAAGATTATAAGAGTCTTCCTCTGATATATGCTCGATATAATAATTATTATTATAACTATGGGTGTTTAGAAATTAAAAGAAAGTTTTTTAAGAAAGAAGAAAAATTATATACAATTTTGTAGAATTTTTATAAATATATATATAAAAAAAAATTAAATTATATAAAATTGTATATAAATTTTTTATATATTTATATATTTTCTTATATTCTTATGTTAAGTAATGCTCGAGTCTGCTTTCTTTATCTAATATATCTATATAAGTTCCAAGTAAACCTACATATATATATATGTACATTATACAAATATGTATATTTGAACGTATCTAATCTGTCCCTATATAATATATATATTTTTATAAAGTAAACATTTTTTTTTTAATATTTAATTTTTTTTTTTATCTATCTATATATGTACATATATCTCTATACAAAAAAAAATACAATGTTGTAATCTGTAGTTAGGGAATCGAAGATATTTTATGCAAAACTTTTATATATACATATTTTATAGATTTTGCATATGATATATGTAATATTTAAAGATATATCAACAAATGTCATTCACAAAATTCTCAATAAATGCAAGCTTTGAAAATTCCATGTCTCATCTATCAAAAACTCAATTAGCCGTATGGTATTTACAGGGTATCCGCTAAACAAGCACTATAGATTAACGGACTTTAACCTACATATAGGCAGAGGTGGGAGTATGCAACCGCGTAGAGTCGAGTTGCGTCGAGTCGCACCCATAGATAAGTAAACATCATCAATTTGGTGAAATGAAAGTGATGTGTCAAATGGCTGAACGTCGAGTAAATGAATCATCATTCAATGTTCAATGTTTGATGTTGAATGTTAAATGTTCGATATTCAGTGTTTGCGACAGACGCGATACAGGGCGCTCAGATTTTGTCAAATCATTTAAAATCAATTAGAACACCTTATCGCGATACGTGTCGGAGTGAGCAAATGAAATGCGTCTAATTATTGGAGTCTATAATAAAAGTTAACAAACATGAAGAGGGCGAAGCAGACTGCAAAGTCAGGTTGATCAAGCCGCAATTTGCAAGCAACAGCATTCAGCTAAGACTACTGCCAAGATTGGCTATATAAATCGCATAAAATCGGACGCAGCAGCCGATGCCAAAGCGTGTAAACTTTAACGAGGCAGAATAAAACTGCTACGAGGAATCGAGGAAACGAGGAACTTTAATTTGATGCTAAAATACTGAATAGCTACAGAGTGGGAGAGTGAAAGAGAGAGAGAGAGAGTGGGAAGTAGGGTTAGTAAGAGTGAGAGAGGGAGAGAGAGAGAGAGTGGGAAGTAGGGTTAGTAAGAGTGAGAGAGAGAGAGAGAGCTGCATACGTCCCGGGCGGCATTTAAATTGCATATAAAAGTTGGCTTTTATGATCGGCTTCTATTAGCCAAATAAACTATCACGTGTTAAGTCGCGCGCGATCCTGGCCACAATCATAAGAGAGTATAAACTTTTTTTTATGAATTCATTTTAATGTGCCAGCAATAAAATAAATAACAAACTCGAATCCAACATGAAGCAGAAGCTCAGCCATCAAATGGCGAATATATTGCATTTCGATTGTCACAGTACGCACTCGTGTGAAAGAACTGACTCTGGCCGAGTGACTAACTAGCTTGTTGACTGACTGATCGTCCCTGTGGCCGCCTGTACCTAATCCCCGAGGTCCTTTTCACAGCCAGCGCAAGGTGTCGACTTACATGTGCCAGGACTAGGATCTGCTTGGCTGGGCAGAAAGCGAAAGTGATGCACAGTTGGAGTTTTCTATTTTGTTGTTCTTGCTTTTTTTTTTTTTTTTTTTTTTTGGGTAATGAAATTAAGAACGCATCGTTTGCTGCGCTTCGCTGATTGTTTTGTTTCAATTTCTGGTTGCGCCCCAGACACTGTATCTGCTCTAAGTGCTGTTGTCTTTGGGCTGAATTTCCTCGAAGCGCGTCTAGCTGCGTTCAGCTGCACTTTTCAAAGGAAAACGAAGGGCCGAAAGGTTCGGCGTACCTGAAAATCCGCTTAGTGGTTGAAATCGATGTCGATGTTGTTGCTGTTGCTGTCCTCATTTTTGACGACAAGAAGTCAACCTCTCGATTTACGACCATTTTGTTTGAGTAATTCCTGCCCTGTGGCTGTGTTGACTCAAGCGCATCCGTGCACCATCCAGGACGATCGAGAGACAGAGGCAGAGACAGAAAGAGAGAGAGAGAGAGAGAGAGAGAGCAACCACATGCCTGCCAGTTGTTCAAGCATTGTACAGTTTTTACTTTCAGCTGTCGCCTCTCGGCCTCCCCTGGGATCGCGCCAGTGACTCAATTTGCCTTATGATTTCGAGCAGCAAAGTAATAATAATATTATCAATTTTGAAGTCAAGCCCCTTTAATGATCGCTTTTTATGGTTCGGTGTGTGACTCTATAAATATTTTATATCCACTTGCATATTTCACAGCCTCATTTGTTTGGGCATTTTTATGCGCATCTTCCAATCGCTGCCCTCTCGACCAAATGACCAAATAGAAATGTTCACGATTCAATTAAATGATCGTAAAAAGTCTACTGAATGCATGAAAAGTTGTCAGAGAACCAAACGTTTGCCTGTTCGCCCAGCAGAGTTCGGCCGGAGTTCATGCTCGCCTCGTCTCGTCTCGTCTCGTCTCGTAAAACTTCTCAAATTGTTGTTAGAACATAAAAATCACCTAAAATTGATAATAAAATCAATGGCGCAAAATGAAACTCAACCTGTGACCCCACCAAATAGCTTGAGATAGACATAAAGATACAGAGAGGAAAAGAGAGAGAGAGAGAGAGACAGAGGAGACTTTAATGTCCGGTTCACGTGCGTAGGCGATTGAATTGAGATGTAAATAGAACAAAGAGTGGAAATTAATTTGTTGCTTATAAAAATTTGATTGTACCATGCGCCACATCCGATAAGATAATGCCAGCTAATCTGAGATGCATAAGGCAATAAAGAATTGTCGTTCTGCCTGGCACTTGCCATGTGCAAGTGAGTCAAGGATATACGAGGACATATGCGCATTAGCGGAGTGGAAGCTGAGTCTGAAGGCCGCAGCTGGATTGATAGAGCTGTAAAAATATTCTATCTAAATATAGTGGAAGCTAAAACATTTGCTGCTTATAGTCAGATAAGATTGCAAATAGACGGAATATGTCAAAAGAAGTCTTAAAATAAAACAGAATTTATATACATTTCTTAAACAAAAATATTGTAGTTGAAATTTAATTAACTTTCAGCATGTTTCTCTTTTGGGAATATTAAAATATTATTATAATGTAAGTCTATACAAATGGCACATCAAAATATTCTATCTAAATACAATGTAATACGAATATTATGAAGGCAAGCCGTCAACATTTTCTTACAAATAACATGATTTTAATAGTTGTTGAAATTTTTCAGTTAAGCAAAGTCACTCGGGATTTATATTTTACTTAATATCAATTTAAAAGAAGTCAAATATTATTTTCATTACCTATTGAGGGGATCAAAAGGTATAAAATTCGCCTGAAATGTGGAGACGTCCTAATACATTTTTTTTTTCAGGGGAAGTGCAGTTTTTATAAATTATTGACATTTTTTATTTAGTGTGGAACAGATTATCTCGTCCTGATAGAGTGAGACAGTCGAAATACAGGTCATTCTATTCCATTATACTAATGGATAACACTAAGCATTGCTTGCAATATATTGTGAAGGCACATACGACGATTCCTTATGAGGTCGAATAACTCACTGAAAAAAACTATTCTCCATGAGTTGACCAAATATCATTCATTAGCTTGCGAGTCGTTTCTTAAAAATCGGAATTGGAATTGGAGATTTTAAATACATATAAATACAAACAAATTTTCTAGCCTACCGAACGGATGACCTTTCGAATAGGTTGCATTTCGAGTGCTAGTATATTGATATATCAAATATATTTAATATCATGTATAATATCGTGGTTGTGGCATCTTCTCTGTCTTCTGCATTGCTTCAGCTAACAATCAGCTCAAGAATATACTGCCTAACACTCAAGATGTTTATGGAATCATCATCAATTAACTCTTGGTTGATCAAGTGTAAAACACATGCAACAGTTGCACATTAAGTTGCCTTTGGCACGCTAATCGTCTGCAGGCAAATCAACAGCAAAATCCACACGAAATCAAAATGGAAATCAAATTCATTGTATGGCGCATGGGCCATGACGATGCAGGCAGCCGGGCAGGCAGATGCAGTTAAAAAGTTGGGGACTGCAATTGCGACGGGTTCTAAATGTGGCCAAACGCGAAAAACCGTTAAGCATCAATTTTGACGCGCCATAAAACTGCAATGAAGTGATAAGTGCCGCTGCAGCAACAACAGCAACAACAACTGCAGCAACAACAGCAACAACAACAGCAACAGCAGTGGCAGTGGCAGTGTCAGTGGCTGAGAGCAACAGGAATGTGCAGTTGATAGATATTTGCTGGCTGCCATAACCCAGAGCCAACTGAACAAACTGGAAAACCAAAAACCCGGGCGACATCAGCAACAACAACAACAACGACGGGAATGTCGAGCCGTAGCTGTCTGGCGGTCGGACATCCGTATCTATGAGATAACAATGCAAATGCAATGACTCTGCATATGCATATGTGGGTATCACACACACACACACTCTCTCTCTTTCTCTCACTCTCTGTGTGTGTGAGCTATGCGACAATCAAACAAAACAAGACTTTTATGAACACCGCGGGAAGTTGACAGCTTGCGTCATTGGCATGATATGCAAACTGTAAATGCAAAGGCCCCATCCGCACCACCCCACCACACCCAGTGCCCATAGCAGCCCCAAACAGCGACACGCCCGCCCCTCACACACCCCCACACCGACAACAACAACAACAACAGCGATTGCTGGCGCTGGCTGTGCCAATTTTATTGCATCGCGTGCCCAATTATGTATATGGCATGGATATGGCTATTGGTATCGGTATCGGCCCATCATCATCGTTGCCGTCGCCGTTGCCGTCATCATCATCAACACGATTCATTTTTACGGGCCAACAGCAACAGGCAACTGGCAACTGGCAACTGGCAACTGGCAAGAGCAACATTTCCCAACAAGCAGCAACATGAAAATGGAAATATATTTTTCTGATGCATTTTCACGTGCATAAAATTTGATTTGATTATGACAAATGTTCACGTGTTGCACTTTTGTTTTTTCCCACTTCTCTTTTTTTTTTTTTTTTTTTTTGGCAATGCAATGCATTCGTTGTTTAAGTGCAGAACAGAAGAGAAAGTCGATTTTGACACAACTCGTTAGCAAAAAAAAAAAAAAAAAAAATTGTGAAAAGATGTTGAGAGCTGTTGTAAATTGTACACGTTAAGAGACAATTGCACATAATATGTTTTATATTTTATTGAACTTAGCTGGGTTAGTAAGCTTTAGTTTAAAAAGTTTGTTCGTCTGAAATCTAAAACTAGGCTGAAATGAGTTTAGTATTTGCAATTGAAGTATTTCTAAATATATTTGGCAATCAAAACTTAATTGTTTTTGTCTCAATTGTTAGCAATACTAAAAACTATTTTTGTATAAAAACAATAAAATAATAATAAATTTTTTTTAGAAGAAGTCATCTACCTAAATTTTTATATTTAAACTCTAAAAGTCCTTTTTTAATGTTTATAAATTGATGTATAAAAATATATTAATAGTATAGGATAAACTCATAAACTATGAAGTCTACTTGTTAATAAGAATTTATAAATATAAAATTTATTTATATTATAAACATATTAATTGTATGTGATAAAGGCATAAATTATTTAGTATACTTTTTAATACAAATTAAATGTTCATAGGTTATGCGTTCCTAATTGGCCTTAAGCTATGAATTCAACTATCAAAATTATTGAATGCTTTGAATAATATTTTCCATTAAACCTTCAGGCCAACAGAATTTAAAACCCAATAATCTAGCTGTTCTACAAAAATTAAATTAATATTGTACATTAAAATATTATCTAAACAAAATGCGTAGACAAGAAGAAGGACTTTGATCTATTACAAAATTATTATACTAACAAGATATCCTTGATCAAAGACCCACAACAGAATATTGTTCAAAGTGTGCTTCCATTAAAACATATTTGCCCAAAGACTTTTCTACAGAATAATATCTAAATAAACCAAAGAAGTCAAGTTCTATATGATATTATACAATACTCAAGAAGTACAAGTTGTTCTAGATAGCAACAACAACAATGATAACGATTAGACAAATTCCGATTTCAGATTTAGATTGAGCATTTAAGTCCTTTAAATGATTCGATTACTTCAACTCAACAATTTTCTGCCCATTACCTACAAAGAGAATATAAATTAAAAGATAAATAAATATTAGCACAACCCACATAAGTAAGCTCTTTGTTTATGACTCTTTATTCAGAATCATTTGCATGAATTGAGGAAAGCGAATCATCATTTTGAAAAGTCGTATAATTTAGCTTTTACGTCAGTTGGCACAAGGGAGATTTTAAATAATAATTATCATGCTGTAAAGTCGTAACAATATGAAGAAGCAAATCGAGCCTGAACTGACATGTTTATTTAGTAATCTATATGAGGCATACGAATGGGGCTCCTGCTAATCAGCTAGAGAGTTATGTGAGCTGCCTCTGAAGAAAAACTTCAGTTTTAAGAGCTGCCTTTGTGTGTGTGCCTGTTCGTTAGTTAATAAAGTTAGTCTTGTAAATTGGCCAATATCCATTTATCATTTACTGCGCGAGTACTTTTAAAAGCAATCTTAATTGGCATATTTTATTGAAAACACGTTACGTTCATTTAGGCATCGGGGCTGTGTATAGTAAGTAGTAGAGTGTGTATGAGAATGTCAGCCACTCAATGCATTCATTAAAAGTGTTTCAAAGATTGTTGAGACAAGTGGGAATATCTTTAATTGGCCGTAATTGAAAGGACAGAGCTTTAAACACTTGGCGTGGCACAGGTCTCGGGGCTTGGTGTTGCTGGCTTCTATCGGCCATAAAATCAATTTCATATCAGTGGGCCATCTTATCGCAAATCGAGTTTCTAGCACCGCAAAACCAGCACCAGACCTGGATAACTAATTGACTTATGGGCACTGTCTGTCCTGCAAATACTGCTGAAGTAATCAGCACGCCTCAGCGAGGAGCAGAGAGGCAGACCCACACCCAGTCCATCACACTTTTGCACTTATGCATAAATTATCTTTATTGGCCAACTGTCCAGGCGGCCAGCTGACAGGTGAGCAGCCATTGGCGGAGTCAGCCAGCCAAGTCACTCAATCAGCTTTTGCGGCAGCCCAGAGCAAATGCAGGAGGAGCCAGGCGATCAGGTATCTCTGTATCGTTGTATCACTGTATCGTAAATCAATTGAAAATCCATCAAAATGCGCTTATTGTATTGAGATTGCAACTAATCTCGAGCTGAGCTGCCTGGGCATACAACATTATTTCAATATTTTCGCACTGCTAAAACAGGAGATGCAGCAGAAATACAAACCAGAAACAATAACAACAACAACAAAAACAACAACAACGACGACCACTACAACAACGAGATAGGCGTTGCCATGCGTTTGCTCCATGGCTACATCAATTGACAACTTAATCCTGCGACATGTCAGTAGAGGCTCAAATGAGATTTACGTCGCTCGTCCGCTCTCTCGTCCATCCGCCCGCCTGTTCGAGGACCCCAATTGGCCGGCATTTGGTGTGCTTGTTGAGTCAGCGAAAAGTTGTAGCGATTTTTCAACGAGCCGTCGTCTCTTGGCCCCGTTAACGCTTTGATTGACAAACTACAAAGGTGTAATTATTTTTAATAAAAATTTTCGCCAACCAACCATCGCCGCTCGCTCGTTCGCTCGTTCGCTCGCCGTGGACACGATTTGTGCTACAGTTCTTGTAAGTTTTCAATCAATTTGCCAGACAGCCCAGCATTCCGGCAGTCCGCCCCACACCCACCGCACCACCGCCGACGATCGACTTGTAGAACGCCCATCCAACACTCCAGCCGCAATTATGTCAGCGTGTGAGCGCATAAATTACGAGAGTCGGACACAGATCGGCCACAGATCGGCCACGAGATCGCCGCCTGGCCGCAAATGAACGTAAGCTGCGACCAAAATGCGAAAATCTCCCCCTCTCAGCCTGCTCAGCCCTCCCGCGCTGCTCAAGTCCTTGTATTGCTTATGGCTGCGGCCATAAATCTTGCCCTGGTGGCGCGTTACTCATGCGCAATGTCCTCGTCGCCGTGGGCCTCCTGCTCCTCCTGCTCCTCCTCCTCCTGTGGAGCAGTCAGGCGATCTCCTATAATCGCATTGCGACTAATTATCGTATCTGCGAATTATTATGAACGTGATTTGCAAATTGTGTGCTCGCGATGCTCGACTAGTTAGTTAGATTCGATTTGCCCACAACTGAGTTGACATTTTCCATACCCTACGCTCACCTTTAATGAAGGCAGGTAGCTCGCTTTTAATACGCCATTTGCTTGCATTGAATTATTAAATAGTTCTGTAACGATTTATACTTTAACTGATATTTTTTTTAAATATTTAGATATATTAAATATATAATATTAATGTTATATCATTCTAAATTACTTGCTTATTTCATATTTTTATAATACTTGATACAATTACAGATATGTATAACAAATTAAAGACAAACAAATATTCCTTGAATTTATGTCTTAGTAATTAAAAAATGGGAACTAAAATATAAAAATATTTTTATTATTTAATTATTTATTTATATATTTATTTAGATTTACTTTCTGCTTAACTTACCGCAACCTTTTAGGCAACTTAATCTCAACAGAATTTTGAATTTATTTATTTTTTGTTTCTTACTAAAAATGTTTTTAATTTAGCTTCATTTACACAGTTAGATTAAGTTGCAGAATTTATAACTAACAAAATCGGATAATAATAATTTTTTTGTATAGGCTATCAAATAGAATTATGTTTTTAAATGTAGAAATTAGTATAATAAAAAAAAGAAACAAGTAACAAATATATTTTGCATTTTATAAATTTTTTTATGAGCTGATGGCTAGTACCTGTCTTTTTTTTATTTAATATAATATTTTTATATATTTAGTATTAAATATTGTCAATTAATTCAATTGATTTCATTTCCAGAGTGAATATATATAGAATTTCTCAGAGCTCAATTTTTTGTCTCATTTTTTAATTAAATTTTACTTTGAAACACATATACAAAAATAAAATTTCACATTAATATTCATATCATTCTACTTAAATATCTTTAGTGATATAAAAGCTTTTTTTTTTTACATTTATTTTATTTGGGTTATAATTGATTTATTTGCATATTCAAATAAATCAATAAAAACGTAAATAACATACATCTGAAATAAAACCTCTTTCTAAATCACTCAAGATTCCTCTTGTGGCAAGCGATTATCAAATCTCTTTTATTGATAATTGCAATGCTTGAATACATCGTAAAGTTTCTATAATTGTACATAGAGGCTGTGATATTCTGGTGTTCTGGAGTTCTCAAACATTATCGCCAGTCATTTATGGCCCACAGTAAAATCGCAAATGATCATGTTTAGTGGTGTTTCTCTCATTCTTTTTTTTTCTCGCATCTACTATTTGATTAACCAGACTCGGTTGATCTGAGCGCCCCTGATGCCTCCCTCGGCTGCTGTGGCCGTGGCTGTGGCTGTGTTATGCTCTCTGGTGATTTGGTTTGTTGTCTTAAGGCATTTTATTTGGCGCCATAAATCTATCAACGCCGGCGCAACGCGTGCGCATGCGCAAACACTGGACCAGAGCCAGGCCGAGCCGAGCCGGGCATGGCGAGGAGCAGAGCTCGGTATCTGGCATGGATAGCATGTACATGCTGATAGGCCAGACGGCTGGACGGCCGGCCGGTCGGCCAAGGAAGATTTACGGCTGGCAAACGCAAATGTTGAAGCCCGGCTGAGAGCATTTTAAGTTTATGATACGAAAATCAGATTGCTTTATTGTATGCGAAATGGATCGATGATCAGGGCACTCGTCTGGCGTCTGGGCGTGCAATTGGTTTGAATCGTATTGGATTGGATTCGTATTGGTGCTCCGCACAAATTCATTTATATTTATGATTTGTGAATTGGGTTTTATGATGATGTTATTTGTGGTCGGTCATACAATCTGACCGAACTATTACATTTTTACGGGCTGGCTAAAAGTGTGAATTTGCCACTTCATTTGAGAGCTTGTAAAGACATAAATTATGCCCGACTATGTGCGAGTGTGTATGGGTATGTATGTGTGGCGCCCTGGTAGCCACGGTTACTTAGCGCTTTTTATGGCCATGTGAATTGGGCATTGCACATTCGAAAGTGTTGAGCATTAAAGTTCAACTGGGCAACTGTGCGGCAACAACAACAACAACAACAACGACAACAGCAACGAGTGCAGCAGCAGTAATGTAAACGTTAGCCACAAGAGTCAACGTCAAAACAAAACAAACAAACAGACGGCATTAATGATGACTACGACTGGGGGACGACTCTGCCGGCTACCACTGAGAAGAGTGGCCAAAAAATATATTAATGACTTATCAAGGATAATTTGACAATGCGCAATAAATCAAACGGGGCGTGTGGTTTACTCGCCCTCTCTCTCTCTCTCTCTCTCCCTCTTTCTCTCTGGGTGACTGGTGACCGGTGACAGTGAGCATTGCCAGCACACTCAAAACTGAGCAACAAAACCAAACCCGAACCCAAACCCAAACCCATAGGTATGCCTGCTCCACACAACGACAACAACTACAGCAACCTCAACAGCAACAACAACAACAATAACAGCGCTGCGAAATGCGATGCTGATGCTTAATTTCTGGATAAGGAGACGGACGCACGCGTGGTGGCCAGCAAATTGGATGCCCAGCTGTGTAGCTGGAGACTGTGCCATAACTTAACACCTTCGTTGGAGTGCCTGCCTGGTACTGCACTCAAATGCATAAGCAAAACGCCACACATGCTCAGCAGGGTTGCTCAAGCCAACAAGATTCTCAAAAGTTCTTAACTGGCCAGCCTTAAAAAACAGACAAAATAACTATATTGTTATAAATTGTTTTTTTTATTTATTTTTTTTTTTTTTTTGCATTAATAATATTATAATAATATATATAATAATATATGCTTGTTATGTTTTCTTATACATTCTGCTCTATTTTACAAAATACACAAAGTATCGGCAAGTCACATTCGGGCAGTTTTCGATGGTTTTCTTGACTGTTTGAAAGCCCAAAATTGGCTTTGTGAAATGATTCTTTATTTTTGAATTTTTTTCACAAAAGCTGTACTTTGAAATAAATCTGAAATCACTCCTGGTGTCTATTTTGTATACATATATTTATATTTACTTTCAAAGGGCTTCAATGTTGACATCTTTCATGTTGTATAACTTTAATGTCTTTCAATACTCTTGGATATCTATTTCTATAGCTGTTCAACCTAATAATTTTCTTGTAAAACTAAACTAAAAACCTTCCGCATGCTATTTATTAAGAGACAGAAATGATATTTGCCTTGCGTATATACTTAATACTTCTCATTAAAATTCTATACATATATCATAAATATAAATTCGTTGTTTATTAGAATTATTTATTTGAGGTTCATACTTTAAGAATAATTATACTATATATATAAATTAATAAATGGATAATAATTATATTAACTATAATTATTCTTAGGGAAGAAACCTTCTGGATCTCTGTCCTTTGAATAACTCTAAAATATATTTTAATGTCATCATATAAATTTGTTAAATTTTTCCATAGCATAAATAAAAATATAAATATAAACGTTTACTCGCCAAAAGTTTTTCTTTCTAGTAATAATTTAATTAAATTTATTCTAATTGATGTATGTATGTTTATATACGCTAACAATAATGTAATTTAATAATTATATATTAATCCTAAATAAATCTTATATAAATAAATATTTTTAATTAAAACCAATTACTGTAAACCAGTTTTGCTCTCTTCTAAAATAATTAAATTAATATCATACTACAATATATATATAATTGCATTACTTGTAACTTAATTAGTATTATATTATAATTTTTATTACTTGATATATGTATATTTAGAAATGCTTCTCATAATAATGTAATTTCATAATAATTAGCCCTGATACACCCTACTAAGTAACCAAATTTGCGCACGCACACACACACTAATATTCAAATATATACATATAAATACGTATGTATGTAGTGACCGCAATGACACATGTGTGGGACATACATTTTCGTATATACCATATACAGTCGTAAGTATCTTTGCAGTTTGGTGATTTTTTGTTGCTGTTTGCTTTTGTTTTTGTAGATTTTGGTTTTTTCTTTTTTCGGGCTCATGCATAAAATATGATTGCGTTTCATTTGTATCTACGAGATTGAATTTCTCTTAGGCGCGAGCGAGTTTATGAGCTTGTCAATTTTCTTTTTATTTATTTATATGCATATCATACCTGGCCGCGGAGTCGGAGTCGACGGAACCAGAACGAGACCGAGAATGAGAATGGGAAGGCAAAGGCGATGGGTAGGCGAAGGGCGACTGGGAAGGGGAAGGGGCAACAGACTTGATTTCATAATAATACGCGAATACAATATTGAAAGTGCTCTGTGGGCTGATCCCACTCGTGGCCGCCATCGCTCAGCTCTGCTCAGCTCGGCTCAGTTCAAGTTGGGCTGGCTCATTGGGTTCTTGGTTGGGGCTATTGTTGTTGCCTACATCAAAGTGTACCGAAGCGTGGAGCTGCAATTGAAGCTGGAATTGGCGTCGTGGTTGCTGTTGTTGCTGTTGTTGCTGTTGTTGTTGTTGTTGTTGTTGTTGTTGTTGTTGTTGTTGTTGTTGTTGCTGTTGTTGCTGTTGTGTTGTACGTAGCCTCACCTCACCTTAAGCTTGTAACATTTTATTGTAATTAAGAACATGTAAGTTGTAAAGAGGAGTCGTCGCTGTTTGTGTCGCATCGAATCGGGGCCCCACCTTATATGGTTGTCTCCTGTCTCGTGTCTCCTTCGCATTTGCAAATTTGTGGCGGCTGAAGTCAAGAGGGCGAGACAAAGTCAATTGCATTCTTAACCCTTTATGCTGATCAAGCAGCAACAACGGCAACAGCAACTGCAACTGCAACAACAGCAACAACAACAACAACAGCAACAACAGCAACACAGCATCAGCGGCAACAAATAACAGTACAACTCTAATTAAAAATTAACACACTTCGATTTGCAGATGGAGCAGGAGGGAGGCACAGCAAAAAGAGAATTCGTTTAATCAGGCTAAAATGAAGTCTATTATGGCCAGGCCTGCCTCGCAGATTGGCTGCATGAGCAACGTATAAACAGCATCTCATTTGAAGTCATCATTAAAAACGACGAGCGATGCGCCAACATGCAGATACTCAGCCAGACGACACCGTTGACCGGTATCCCACTCCGCGCAGCGCTCCCACCGATCCGCAGCCGCTCGGCTCCTCAACAAGGCGGCTGCGAACACGGCGCACACTTGAGGCCATGTAATCAACGTTTGCTTACTTCATTTAGCGTGCGGCAGAAGAAAAGCGAAACATGCATACAATCAGCGTTGCCCAGACAAATGAACGTGCAGCAGCAGGAGGAGCAGCAGGAGGAACAGGAGGATGCCAATGCCAATGTGATGCCCATACCGATGGCCGATGGCCGATGGCCGATGGTCTCGTAGCTGGAGACCGTTTGCTGGAGCAGCCAGGCTGCGCTTGTTGCCAATGATGTATTTTTGATTTCGTATCTTATATTACCAACAACAAGCCACAGCTACAACACCACCACCACCACTACCACCAGCAACACCAACAACAACAACGTCCAAGTGTGACTCTGGGCAGCAGTTGCTTGCCGGCTGCTCGGCTGCAGTCATCGTCACAACGGAGATCTCACAGCGCAGCCAAAAGCCAACAAAAGTTGATTTCGGAATTTTTATTTTTGATTGTGATGATTGTGCATTGAAATTTGATACATTTTGGCCTGAACGGCCTGGGATGCCAGGTAACCTGTAGTTGTTGTTGCTGTTGTTGCTGCTGTTGTATGCAAAAATGTTGGCTAGTCGACAAGGCATTGGCTGAAACTACGACTAACAACAAGAAACAGGCAGGCAGTCGTCCGACAGAGACAGATACAAAGACAGACGGACGAAACAGCAAGCAACATTAATAAGATTGGCATCTGCTGCTTGCAGTTCAAATGTAATTTCTCATAAACAAAAGTGGGCTGACTGGGTGTGGTGTGCTGTTTGCTTGTTGTGTGATTGTGTGTGTCGGTGTGTGTTGCCTGCCAGCCCGATCCTGTTCCTGTTGCTCAGCAATTGTATGTGGTCATCGAGATAAATGCGCTGGCTTAGCTGCTGGTGGGTGGGTGTTGCACGCTGCAAGTGGCAAGCGGATCTGGTAGCTGGCTTCAGCTTGTTAGCTGTACCTGATCGGATTTACGATTGACACGGCTGGAGTGAAAGTCAGGAGCAGTGCGTCCACTACTCGACTTGAACTGAAGTCAAGTCATAAATGAAATTGAATTCTATTAATGCATAACGCAAACTCATTATTTTACATGCATTATTTATAATACAGAATTACGTCTATTCTGAGCGATCTATTTTAAGTTAAGAAAAGTTTAGAGAGCTTATAAATATTCGTTCTTGCGTCATTTTGGTAAACAACCTTTTATATCTTGCTTGCTTACACGCTGCTGGCTATTTCGAAGTCATAAATTTAACCTTTATACTAATAATATTAACATAGTATTAACATGACATTATGATAACAGTAAAGGCTAACATTTTTGCATTACTAATTGAATCCTACGACAGCTTAAAAGGCAAGATAGTGCCTGATTTGTGATTTCATTATGTATGCTATTCTTGACATGGGCCAAATACTAACGCTCGTGGAGATCGCATGTGTGTATTACATACATATGTATATATATTTTCAATTTTATAATGAGCAAAAAATACTTTACTTAATTGAGTCACATCTATCTCTCTCCTAATATATTTAAATATAATCATCATACTCTATCTCGTTCTTTCTATAATATTCTCCGTCTCTCTTTCTTCTTTTATCGGTCTCCCTGTTTGTCGATCTTTCAATTTCTCTCTCTCTCTCTCTCTCTCTTTGTCTCGCTGTTTATCGATCTCTCTCTCTCTCTCTCTCTATCTCTATTGAGCTCTCTTTCTCTCTCTATCAATCTCGCTCTTTCTTTACCGATTTCTCTCCCAATCAGTATCATTCTTTGCCGTTCTCTTTTCCTCTGCATCGATGTCGATATCTCCCTCTATCGATACCTGTTTTTATTCCTCTCTCTGCCTCTTTTCCACTCTCTGTATAACTCTCTCTCGATCACTCTGTGGATCTACCTTTCTATCGATCACACTCTCGCTTTATTTCTATCGATTTCTATCGATTGCCTTCTCATCGACTTTCTTCCTGTCGATCTATCCCTCACTCTCTCTCTCCCTCTCTTTTTTATCTGAGAGAGACAAAGAGATCTATGTCTCTTTTTCTCGCTCCCTCCAAATCTCTCTAATAATACAGAAAATACTTGTTAAGCCATAAAATATTTTTAGTACATTACATTTGAATATTATTTACTTTAATTATTCATATATATTTTTCATTTTTTTTTTTTAGAGAAATTATAAAATGTATTTATTTACAGTTTAGCGCACCGCTACCTAATTGGTAACTTAATCTAAATGGATATTTACAAAAATTTATTTACTTAAAATAAATAATATTTTTCATATATGTATATATAATTATTATTGTTTATATATGTAATTATTATTATTATAATATGTTACAGTTTACTGAATGTAAATTTAACAGTATTCTGATTAAGCTTTCAAATAAATCATTTCTCAATTTTGTAATTGCGCTTTGCCAGAAATGTCGAACTGTTTGTACACATGTGTATATATATTTGGTCTTTGTCCAGGCTAGAGTATGTTTTATTTCATTCAGATCGTGTGGTGCATGTGTGTGATAGATCTCTTCAGCTTATTGCGTGACCCACATGAATACCACACTCTATGTAATATGCGCCACTTGAAGATGACTTGCCTTAGCCCGTTATATATTTATGTGATTCGAGGCTGCCATAAATATTTTACATACTTAGATGTAAATATGTGTGTGCACATGTGCGTATCGGAACAGAAATTTCAGTTCTTCAGCTTGAAAATCTAAGAAACGGCATCGCATCTAACACAATGCCCAACAGATCCCTAAGAGTTCAGACTCGGCATCGGAGTCGTAGTCAAAGTTGAAGACGGAGGCGGAGATGATTCGTGGCCCTACCCTCAGCTGCTTATGCTAATTCAGCTCCCCTCTTAACGGCAAAAGAAATTCCAAAAATTAAAATCTGTTTTTCCTGTATGCCATACGATATGGCTGAGGCTGTGACGGTGGTGCGGTATGTGTGACTGTGGTTGTGGATATGGATATGGATACGCATGGACACAATGCGTTCGTACAATATTTTCAACACAATATGAACTAAGAGAATAAATCAAATTGATTAAATTCGAACAGAGCAGAATGATGTGGAGAGCTCTAAGCATTACATAGCATAGAAAATGGAAAAAAGAAGTCGCAGATGAGGCAGCAGCACACTAAAGCTGGACAATAGGCATAGCCGTTAAGCTGAACTCTCATTTAAATAATAAACCACTAAAAACCTCAGGCAAACAGCAGAAACAGAAACAGAAAAAACACAGGCAATTTAAATAGAAAACCGTTCGCAGCATTCAAACAAAGTAGACGAAAAAGTAAACCATTAAAAATTACTACTAATGTGCACCTTACACAAAGGGCCCCCACAACTATGGTCTATGCTCTATGGTCTATGGTCGGGATCGGTTTGGATTGGATCGCAATGTTTGAATGGGGACAAAAGCGTCCCACAACAAAGTCACGAGCATCGACTGGGCTAATGTCTAATAAGTGAGACCAGCTCAGCCGGGCCCCAGACAGACATCTGTACGACCCACTGCGGCGACAGCGCATTAAAATAAACGAGACCCAATTCATCTTCGGACCTTTTTTGTGGAGCCGCCAACCGCCACTTGCCAGTTGCCAGTTGCCAGTTGCCAGTTTGAGTCTGCGTCTGACTCTGTGTTAGCCTTAGTGTCAGCTTCAACGTCACTATAGTCGATGTCGTCGTCGTCGTCGTCGTCGTCGTCGACGTCGTCGTCATTGGCAGTGGCAGCTCGACATGGTCCGAGAACATAAATTGCAAAACGAGCCAGGGCAAAACTAAAACCACTTTACTTAATGAGCATCAAATATCTGCTTGCCACAATTCTCGATACAAATCTATTATTTAGGAGCTGCTTTGTAACTGCTGCACTAACATTTCAATTAATAAACCGCTCGCTCCCATCCGCACTGCCCGGACACCACCGCCGTGCACGCACCGTCCCGCACTCGAGCACGCAGCACTCCCACTCCCACTTCCACTCCCACAAAGAGAGTCGGAACAATGGCCAAGTATAATCACTTTGTTTGCACCTTTGGGAATAACCAGTGACAGACGCCGTCGCATGAGTGGAGTGGAGCAATGAGCTGCTTGGCTCCGACCATTCGGTAGCAGCTACAACTAGTTGAGGCCGGGCGCAGGACGCCACGCGCTGCCACGAAGGTGGCCCAGAGCAAGTCCGATGGGCAGTGGGGCATGCAGCCAAACCACAGCTACAACCACAACAACAACAAATACAACAAATACAACAACAGAAGACAGCGCGAATTGCATTTATGAAAATGAGCTGAAGCTCTGCGGCGTGCAATTTGTTAACGAGACAATTGACCAAATGTTGCCCAGAACAAAGTCCCGACATGATTGTTGAAAAGAACTGCATACGTGCACCACTCGACGACCCTGATATATAAAACAAATTACTACCAGAACAAGATGGTATCTTCGGTAGCGCAAGAACTAACTATAGAATGAGATATTAATTACAAAGCGAATTGTGTGAGTTGTCGGTGCTTAAAGCATTTGTCATTGAGAAGCAATATCATGTTCTGATTTGTATTTTTATGGATTAAATGCATCCAAGTTGTAAAGCCTATGAGAAAATCAAACTATTCCTATCGATGACAAGTAAAGAAGAGTATTGAAGAGTCCTGGAGCACCACTGATTCAATATTTTTATACCCTGAACCCATTGAAAATGGGATATCAGGGTATAATGGTTTTGTGAAAAGTATGTAACAGGCAGAAGGAATCATCGCAGACCCCATAAAGTATATATATTCTTGATCAGGACGACGAGCTGAGTCGATATAGCTCTGTCCGTCTGTCCGTCCGTCCGTCCGTCCGTCCGTCCGTATGAGCAAAAGGATCTCAGAAGTTATAAGAGCTAGAGAGCTGAAATTTGGCATGCATACTCGTGTATACCATAGGCAGTACGAGTTTGCTTTATTTTTTCGATAACTCATCCGATAACTTTTTTATCGAGAATAATCGAAAAATCGACATTGTTTTTTCAGCCTAATTTGAACACTTTTCAGCCAGGAGACTTCAAATTTGCGTTGTAGGTATAGTTAATAGACACAAAGATTTTGCAATTTACAGATTTTGGATACCACGCCCCCTTCGCCCCCAATTTGTAAAAAACGCATTTCAAGTACTAGAGACTTTTGCTTTGGAATGTACACACATTTTAACTATATGAACACATTCTGAAAGTTTCATAAAGATACTCTTACTACAAGAGAAATTATTCAACTAATAAATTCTCATAATATTGCCCACATTGCAGCGCAGCCCAAGCGCAGCCGCTGCTTACTGCGCAATTAGCAGAGCGCGTGCTTATAAGTGCATGTGTATGTATGTGTGCATAGAAGAAGTGCAGAATGATTAGAATATCAGCTTGGAGGGTTCAGGGTATCTCCCAGTCGAGCAGTCTCGACTGGAGCCTTCTTACTTGTTTTAAATATTGTATAAAATTATAATCAGTGTGGAAAGTGCTTTAAAGGAACAAGCGCTGGGAAAGAAAATAACCAATTTCAGTTATATTATGGTATTATAACAATTTGTTTACTTTTAATTACTAGTAATAATTTAATTTAATCGTATAAATATTAAATTAATAATAAGTAATAAAAAATATAAATACTTATCTACATTAAGGTTTTGAAAGAAAAAAATTTATTTTATTTAAATATTATCCAAATTTGTATATGTTAAATGTTACTAATACCCGAAATTTTATTAATATTTTAGTATTCAATATTAAATTTTATTTATTTAAGTATTATTTAATAAATTACACATAAATAAATTATACATATAAATAAATAATTATCACTATGGAATTTTGGAAGGAGCTTATTTAATTTTATTTAAATATTTTAACAATTTGTATTTATATATCAAAAGTAAATATTAATAATAGTTTAATATAATTTAATAATTGTATTTAAAAGATGCGTGTATTTTAAATGTGTTTTAATGCCATTAGTATTCTCAAACATCAGTAAGACACATTCAAAATATGTCAATAAATCTTACAGTTAAATAAACACGGCAAATGTTGGGGCTTTCAACTGAAAGAGTGAGATAGAAATAGTGCTGGAATACGCCTATTCAACATACAATAATACTTTGAAACACAATACAATGTGAAGTGCTCCCATTTAACACATAGTTCAGTCTCACTCTTAAGCTTTTCGCTTTCTTCGTCCCTTGTGCCAGGTCGTGGGGAGAATAATGGAATATAAAGGTCACAGATATATGTAAAATATCTAAGTTGCTTATTATTTATAATATAATAAAATCTATAGTTTCTATAGTATAAAAGAGAATGGACGAAAGAGGCAAGTCTATTGTTCAAATTTTTAATTGTTAAAGAACAATAAATAGAAAAAAATCTCTGCAGTTGAGAGATAGAATTAGTTATTGTGAATCACTTATTAAAAGATCACAAAAGCTAATAAGCAGAAAAATAAGGTCTATTTAAATATTGGTACATAATGCAGTAACAACTACTCAAGGTGTTCTGGTATATATCAGAGTCTATTTTTACCATTTGTAGTAAACCTTTTATGATTCCATAAACCGATATGCAGAAAGACAATGCAATATAGTTTTGATCAATCAAGTCTTTTATATGTAGTATATTTTTTTAAAGAGTTACATTAATTATATGTATATATACCTTAGGATATATATCATCCCACTTTAGAGGTTTTATTAACTATCGACAATCCTCCCTCTAATACTCCAATGCCTTCTAAACTTAGTCGCTGTTATCGTAAATGCAATTTCGTTTTGCTTAACGAACTAATTAATTCAACAGACTGGTCTATTTTATATGAGTCGGTTGATATTAATTTAGCATCATCGTTTTTTTATTCTACCTTAAACTCTATTCTGGATGTTTGTGTCCCTCTCCGCCGTATTTCGCCAGTTTCAAATAAGCCACCTTGGTTCACCAAAACTCTTTCGAACTTAAGAAACATTAAAACTAAATGTTTTAAAAATTACAAAAAGTCTGGTTCAAGTATTGACTGGTCCAAATATTCCATTGCCAAGTCAAACTTCAATCTTTTAAATTCTAGCTGTTATGAGAATTATCTTACACGTTGCAAACGTCAGTTTACTCGTGATCCCAAACAATTTTTCTCATTTGTAAACTCGAAGCGTAAATCCTCTGGTTTGCCGTCCTCATTTGTCCTTGGAGGTGAAAAAACATGCAATGATCAGGATTCCTCTGATCTATTTGCTGATTTTTTTCAATCCACTTATTCTTCTGCTGATCTCTACAGCAACTCATATCCTTATTCTCTTCCTGAATATGGATCTATAAATACTCCCAAAGTTACTGCATCCTCTCTGGCTGCAGCCATTAAGACATTGAAATCATCTTTCTCTCCTGGTGCTGATAATATTCCTAGTTGTGTGATTAAAGAGTGCAGTGTTTCTCTTCAGTCACAATTACTAAAATTGTTTAACTTGTCCTTGGATACTTCTGTGTTCCCTTCAATTTGGAAAGAATCTTTCATCATTCCCTTATATAAAAAAGGTGGAAGATCTGATATTTCCAATTATAGAGGCATCGCGAAATTATCTGCTATTCCGAAGTTATTTGAGAAAATCATAACATCGGCCTTGCAGCATTTTTGCAAATCGATTATTCAACCATCTCAACATGGTTTTGTTCAAAATCGATCTACGTCCTCTAATTTACTTGAGTTCACGTCGCTTGTTAATGACAGCTTTTCCAAAAAAATGCAAACCGATGTTATTTATACGGACTTCAGTAAAGCATTTGACTCAGTACATCATTACATACTAATTCTTAAGCTTGAACGCTTAGGATTTTCACCCAGTCTTGTCTCTTGGATTTCATCCTATTTAACGGGTAGAACCCAAAGAGTCTTGCTGAGAACAGCTATGTCTAAACTTATCTTTGTTTCGTCTGGTGTACCTCAGGGTAGCCATTTGGGCCCATTGCTCTTTTCCCTTTTTATAAATGACCTTCCTAGTTGTATCTCGTATTCCACTATATTTATGTATGCTGATGATGTAAAACTTTGCCTTCCATACTCCAGGGCAAATGGACATCTTCACCTTCAAGATGACCTAAATGCATTTCAACTTTGGCGTGTGGCAAACCAGCTTGACCTAAATTGCTCAAAGTGTATGACAATGACCTTCAGTCGTACCGTTCCTCTAATTGTTGATTATAAAATTAGCAATAATTCCTTACGACGCATCTTTACAGTCAAAGATCTTGGTGTATTCTTTGACTGTAAACTTAACTTTAATCTTCATATTTCTACCATAATTAATGAAGCCAAAAGTGCGCTTGGCTTTATTAAACGTTGGTCTAAGGAATTTAAAGATCCTTTTATTACCAAGCGCTTATTTACTTCGCTTGTGCGTCCTATCCTAGAGTATTGTTCTGTCGTATGGTCTCCGCAACATAAACTGTATCAGGATCGTATCGAATCGGTCCAAAAACAGTTTCTTCTCTTTGCCTTAAGAGACCTTAGATGGGACAGTAATTTACGATTACCGTCTTATCATAGTAGGCTCCAGCTAATTGATCTTCCATCGCTAACCAATCGCAGAACAATTTTAGGAATTGTTTTTCTGCATAAATTGATTAGTGGTGATATTGATTCGTCCTCTTTGTTGGGTCGTCTAAATTTTTTGGTTCCGTCCCGAGCAACTAGACACTATCGTCCGCTTCATTTACCTGTGTGCACTAGGGATTATTCTTTGCACAGTGCGTTTCATGTTCTTTGTGTTAATTTTAATAAATATTATCACGTTTTTTCCTTAGAGCTCTCTCCTCCTAAAATAAAAAGTGTACTATCAGCTTATCTTAGGGAAATCACTCACAATGCCCAGGCATAAGCATTGGCATACGCTTTTGCTGCTAATGTTGTGTTAGTGATTTCTCAATTCTATTCTTATACTCTATTTTTGGCTCTTCCATTACTCTTTTCTTTTTATTATTTCTTATTCTTTTTATTAACTTTTCTTGCAACTTCTCTTATTACCGGCCTTTTTCTTTTTTTTTACTTTACCTCTTCTTATTTTATTCTTTTTTTATTATTGTTTTTTTTTTTTTTAACTCCTTTTATTTATTTATTTATTTTATTTTATTTTTTTTTAAAATATATTATTATTATTTTTATTTTTTATTATTATTTTAAGAATTATTTTAAGTATGCTAAATATTGTTTAATAACCTACATTTTAATATTTTATTTTTTTAAGTTTTCTTACTAACACTTTCTTTTCATAGCTTCAATAGTATCACTGACCATATTTGGCTGTGAGACGTGGGCATAGCCGGCCGGACTGGCAAATAAAATACCCCCATCGGGTTGGTGTTACTATTGAAATTATATCGTGTACTTTGTATAGGCTTTTTTAAATTAAAATTGACTCTCATTTTTGTCAATAGCTTTAAGAAAATAAATAAATAAATAAATAAATAAATAAATAAATAATCACGTATGTACATACACTTCATTATATAAATAAAGTTACAGATAAAATAAGTAAATGAAAATTGAATGCGATTGGAAAGTGATCGTTAGGACATGTCAAACATGATGCTAGGCAGAGAGTATAGGCAAGGCCAGTACAAATCCCTATAAATGTAGCTTAAAGTCAACAAACTATGCGGCTTTGGCTACTTAGGCACCATTTGTAGCCGCAAGAGCTTTCAGCTGCCAAAGACAAACCGATGGCAATTGCCAATTGGCATTTGGCAATTGGGAAATGGGAAAATGGGAAAATGGGGAAATGGTAAATGGCGGACAGCGGGGACAACAATAACAATATCAGAGTGAGCTACTAGAGCGTCAACGCGGAGCGATAATAAAAGTGAAATTAACAATCAGCGAGCGCTTTACGGTTGACATTTCACATGACAGGTTAGTAATGCGATTTAGCAGGATAAAGGACAGCCGCAGGCTGGCCAACCAGACAATCAGCCCAAACAGCCAAACAGGCCAACCAGCCAACCAGCGAACCGGCCAAAAGCAGCTGCGATGCCAGGCAGCCAGCCAGCCTGCCAGCCAGCCAGGCAGGCAGCTCTCATGGTCTCATGGTCTCGTGGTCTCTCCGGCTGTGTCAGTGCACATTCGGTGCGAGTGGTGCAACAAAATCGCAAAACATTCGCCTTTGCTCCGGATTGTTGTTGCCGTTCGCCAGTTGCCGGTGTCGATGTCGTTGTTGTTGTTGTTGGTGTTGTCGGTGTCGATGTCCATGGCAACCGCACCAAATGGTTTTGTGAAGAGAAAGTTAATTAAAATAATGAGTTTTCGTGCAAATGTTACGAGCTGTGCACCATTCGTTGTGTTGATGAATGTCTGGCCTGTCAAATAAGGCAGACGTCCAGCCCGACTGCGGCTCCAATCCAATCCAATCCAAGCTGAGCCCAGGCGAGTCGAGCAGAGCTGAGCAGACAGCCTGTTGTCTTATGCATGCACATTCAAATATTCTCATAATGTGCTATATAATATACGTAATAATGCACTTTTAATTAAATGCAGCACTCGCTCGCCTCATTCGCCAGCATTTAAATCGACATTTCAAATGTTTGCCATTTGCCCGCTCATCCAATTTGCATATTTGCCTAGTTTGCGTTTTGGGTTATGCATTTTGGGTTTTGGGTTTTGGGCTTTGGGGCCTCGTCACTGCGGCGGCCACTGGGCATTAGTAATAAGCAAATTGATTTCAAATTGTCAGCATTACGTGGCCGGCAAATTAGATTTTGTGTGCTTCACTTATCAATATTAGATAAGTGGATGATTAGGTTAGGTTTGGAGACGGCATTTTAATTGTAGCTCGCATAATTGCCGGCATTTTAAATGATAGAACTTGAGGCGCATGTGTTGGGAATAATTTCGAATTTCTGTAAATTTTATGGAATATAAATTCGATGTGATCAACAATTAATGAGCTGGCAGAAAATGGTATGGACTCAATTGTGATTGAATTGTTTTGGACAAATTGTATCGTTTATATTAAACTTATTCGGAAAAAAACTCAAAGGAACTGTGAATTTCCTTTGGAGATTAGAGCTTGGAGCTCTTCATTATATGATTTTCAAGGGGATTGCACTCTGCAGTGCAATTAATTATGCTCATTTACGAAAGTAGTAGTGTATATTGTTTTTTTTATACCCTGAACCCATTGAAAATGGGAAATCAGGGTATAATGGTTTTGTGAAAAAGTATGTAACGGGCAGAAGGAGGCGTGGCAGACCCCATAAAGTATATATATTCTTGATCAGCGCGACGAGCTGAGTTGATATAGCCCTGTCGGTCTGTCCGTCCGTCCGTCCGTCCGTCCGTATGAGTGCGTCGATCTCAGAAGTTATAAGAGCTAGAGAGCTGAAATTTGGCATGCATACTCGTGTGTACCATACGCAGTTCGAGTTTGTTTTATTTTTTCGATAATTCATCCGATAACTTTTTTATCGAGAACAATCGAAAAATCGGAATTGTTTTTTCAGCCTAATTTGAACATTTTTAGACCTGGAGTCTTCAAATTTGCGTTGTACATAAAGTTTATTAATACAAAGATTTTGTAATTTACAGATTTTGGATACCGCGCCCCCTTTCCCCCCAATTTGTAAAAAACGCATTTCAAGTACTAGAGACTTGTGCTTTGGAATGTAGACACATATTCATCATATGATTGCACTCTGAAAGTTTCATTAAAATCTTATGTTTACAAAAGAAATTATTCAACAAATAAATTCTCATAATATTGCCCACACTGCAGCGCAGCCCAAGCGCAGTCGCTGCTTACTGCGCAGTTAGCAGAGCGCAGGCTTATGCGTGCGTGTGGATGCATGTGTATGTATGTGTGCATGAAAATGCAAAATGATTAGAATATCAGCTTAGAGGGTTCAGGGTATCTCCTAGTCGAGCAGTCTCGACTAGAGCCTTCTTACTTGTTTTTTTTTTATTTTTTTATTTTTATTTTTTTTTTTTTTAATGTCCATTTCGCTTTTTCCTATGAACGCAAACCATTTCGCCTCTACCGTAACTAGAGACTTGAAATTCGAAATGTATAGAATGGTTGATATTTCCGAGATATACTTTACATATATAGTAATACAATATCTCGTATCTCACAAATTTTATTATTTAAATAGCTAGAGATTAAAAATCTTGATTATACTTTTGCATTCCTAACCCAAGATCAAAATGTATAGTAAATAAGGCTTCGTGACGCAAATAGAGTCAATCTCTATATTATAGGTAGAATTCAAAATTGGAAAACTATTTGTTTAATTTTATTCCAAATTCACTCTATCTATATACCAAAAACTAGATATGTATTTATAAATCTATCTCTGGGACGTGGAAAAATAATTTTCTAATGTTTTGTAGCTAGAAGTTTAAAAGATAGTTGAGCTACCTTAATGACTAGTGTAAATATTCAACATATATATGTACATATAATATACCTTAAACCCATTGTTAGATCATTAAGTCAAGTAGTCAATAAAGTTCTTTAGTCAGATGTCTCTTAAAATCCTACACTCGCGCCTATTCATCTCCCTTGAGGAAAGTTCCTATGATTATATCAATTTGAATAGCCTGCATTCTGCTGAACCAGTTTATGGAACAGCCATGTGCATAGATCTAAAGCGTGAATAATTATGCATCAAATTGGAAAAGGAAACATTAAAATTAATTTAGAAAAGGGTTAACATTAGATATAAAGATAATATTAGAGACAACTACTCCATCCTATGAGAGTCCAAATCAAGATATACAATTAATATACCATTTGCATGGGATTCTAAATAAATTATACAAATTAAAGACAAATTCTTTTTGAAATGTGTGGTCAGCATACAAATCTCCATATCGAGAAACCGTTTCTAGAAAGGGGAGAAGAGTAGATGGAATCAACAGGCAGAGGAATTTGGGTTTAATCATTTTCACATGCATGGGAATATGAACCATGTTATATATTTTTCTAAGATTTGTATATTCATTGTCAATATATTTCATAAATTTGTCAATATCCAACCAAACGAAACTCACCAATCAATTTGCTTTGTCAAGTTCCTTCCTCGTCGTGCATCATTAAATCAGTGTAGTTTTAGCTAGGAACCATTTGTTGGACTTAATTTGTCATCCACTTGCCGAACTGGCAGATTTTAAGTTTGAGCCAAATGTTTATGAATTGTACCACTGTGCTGACATGTGCAGCTGTCAAAATTTGCAACAGAGAGCACCGTTTGTTGCCAAAACATAAACATGTCAACTGTGAGAGCGATTCACAGAGAGAGAGCGTACACGCACCAGCGAGAGGACGACAGACCGAGAGAGGGATTCGCACACTCTGCGAGAGCCATGTGGAGATGGAGAGAGCGAGCGAGCGAGCGAACGAGCAAACGAGTGAGAGCCTGTTAAACTAAAACACTACGGTGCTACGTCTGCGGGTGAAGGGTGTCTAATGTGGATGAGAGAGGAAGAGGCTGAGCGGGGTGGAGGATGGGAGACGATGGCTGGCGGCGGGCTACGCGACTTTTCCTAGCTTGCGCGCGCCTTTTACGCATCCAAGTCAAACACTTTCAATGGCCAAATCTTAGCTCCATGCCCACATGGCACCCACAGGGCCAGCAGCCCTCAAACTAGCCGCCTCCAGCCGCCCGCGAACCGCTTCGAATCTAATGCCACAGAGATGCGACGTGGGCACAGCACCTGGACGCGAACGCAACGGCAACGCTGGCAACGTGGCGTCGACGACGATGGTAACAATAACAGCTAGAACGGGTCCAATGCGTCGCCCTAACATGGCCCGCCGGCGTCCCAGCCCGGCAGACGACGACGACGACGAGGACAACAACAACGACGGCCGACAGGCGACAGACGAGAGGCACCAAAAATTTTCTAATTTCGCGACAGGCTCGATTTTGGGGAGAGCAGCGGGAGCTGTATTTATTTATATTTGCCGTGGCTCACAAACAGTGATTCATTTTGGGGCCAATTAACGCGTTTGCCTATTTACACATTCGTTTCTCGGCTTGATTAGAAAAATTTAGAAAAATAGCTGCGTGTGAGTTTTTTTTAATGCGGTGCCACAACAAAAAATTGGCTGACTGTTCACTCGCGTCGCGTCGCGTTTGTCAAAGAGCAGAGAAGCGAGCGACAAAAGCCAAAATCTCGCATCTCACACAGCGAACCAACACCAAACCGGGGGCACACACAGCAAAACAGGCAGCCAGCCAGCCACACAAGGACCAAACGTTGCCGCCATCGAACGTACCAAAAGCAGCAGCAGCAGCAGCAGTGCCAACAGCAGCAGCAACAACAACAACAGCGAGGCAATTGCAAAAACAGAAAGGAGAACAAAAAAAAAAAAAAAAAAAAAAAAAGCAGAAAAAAGTGAAGTGAGCATCAAAGCGCACGGGCCAGAATAGTTTTCAACCCGACCAGTCGAGCCACCCAACCACCCAGCTTGAGTATCATGTACAATGCGATGCACGGCCCAACCCCCCAAATAACCCCTCGACGGTGGGCAACTCTTCAATTGCTGCTGCTGCGTCTAAAAACCGAAAACAATAAAAAGCTCCAACTGGAGCTTCGGCCATAGCGACGCAAGTGAATGCACTACAAATCGAACATGTGTACAGAGATTTATATAAATGAGAACATATTGTAGAAGGGATGTGAAATTGTATAGAAAAGAAATCCAATTTTTGGGAAATGCAGTAGACTTGAAATTGCTGTGAAAAAACTCGGAAAGAGTGGAAGGTATAATTAAAAAATGTAGAAAAGAAATAAATATTGATCAAAATTTATTTTATCCAAGAAAATAAAAATTTAAAAAAATCGTTAAAAAAAAAAACGTTAAAAAAAAAGTAGAATAGAATAGAAAATGAAGGATATTAATTTTGAGAAGTGGAAGAGAGTCTGAAATTGTAGAATGTTTAAATTATTTATTTTAAATAGTTTTTTTTAGAAAGGAGATCAATTTAATAGTAATAAAAATTGTAGTTTGAATATAATTATTTCACAGTAAATACAGTATATTACTTAATATTATTCATATAAGAAAGAGAGACATATTTATACAAAGAAAAATACTGAGAGAAAATTACAAAAGAAAAGAAATTAAAATCTTGGGAAATCTACACTAGATATTGTAGTAAAAGATAGTCTGATGTTATATAAATTGTTTATTTTATTTAAGAAATTGAATTAATTTAATATTTACTTTTCTTTTGGCTCTATTTATAGAGCCAAAAGAAAAGTAAATATTAAATTAAATTAAAAAAAAGAAAATTAAAAAACTATTTTAAATAGATATTTTAAGCAGATAATATATATTTCTTATTTTTTATTTGCATATGTAATTTATTTATTTCTCATATCATTATCATAAACTCACAAAGTTATTTAGAAAGAATTTAAAATATTTTAAGATTAATATCATTGTTATAAATGTAAAGAACTGACATTGCTGACATATGTAAAACCTAAGCAGCATGTTTGTTTAGCCAGGCTATATGCCCTATTGGAATGTTGTCTAAAGTCGAACGAAAAAATGCCAAAGCACGCGTTGACACTTTGCGCTCAACACTCACACGCACACACTTAAACCTACACACACACACACACACACACACACACACAACACAGGCGCATAGAGATGGCAGGATACAGCTTTGCTCTCCAGTTCTCTTGCACTCTGGAGAGTACGCTCGGGGCCATTGACAACGTGTGTCCTGCAGCCCGGAGCACCAGAAGCAGAAGCAGAAGCAGCAGCTGGAGCTGGAGCTGGAGCTGGAGCTGAAGTCAGCATGCTGTCATTGTAAACAAAGGATGTGGCGACGCTCTCAGGGATGTTAAGGGAGAAACAGATGCTCTCTGGATGCTGAGCGTCGCTCACTGCGCAGCTCCACACGCTCCACGCTCCACAGGCCAAAGCTGATGCTGGAGCTTTCGCGAACGTGCGCGACGAGGAAAGCTGTCGCCAGCGACGTCAGGGCCTATCGATTTTTGTGCTGCCAATGCGCATGCAAGAGAGAGAGCTGCATTTTGACAGCTGTCAACGCGTCAGCGATGACACTTTTGGGGCCCAAAGACCGGCAGCGCGGCCAACTGACAGACAGACAGACAGAGAGACAGACAGACAGCCAGGCGGGCAGGTAGGCCAGGTAGTAAACAAATTGAAATGCAAAATGCAAGCGGCCAAGTGAACGACACGCGTTCATTTATCAAGTGTCCATCGGGCGGGCTCATCAGCTGATAAGCCGGCGCCCGAGCTTGGATCGCGCCATGGCAATTAAACAATGTCACAAAATATTTAGCTGGCAAATAAATGTCACATCGGACAGCAGCAGCAACAACAGCAACAACAGCAGCAGCAGCAACAACGTCGCCCTGGATGAGCTAAATAACATGGAAATTAATGACCAGCCGACTCAATGCGTACATACATACATACATATGTATGGAATATATGTACATTGGCTCAACTCAGCTGGCCATCAGGCCAAGCGAGTCGGCTCCGAACTGTGTATGAGTATTTGATAATTTAATTAGAGTGGCAGCCAGATGGTTGACCAATTGCTTGTAAGAATGCGTTTCGGCCCACCCAACTAAGCGAGGGGCAGCACCTTATAGTCGATGGCCCATAACACGCACACGGCCAAAAGGACTTGGCAGGCGTTACAAAAGGAATTTTCATAATTAAGCAATTACCCATTTTCGTATTCTCGCATTTGCTCCTCACTGCTGTGTGTGTGTGTGTGTGTTGTGTGTGGGCGTTGCGGTCACTTAGCTGACCAGCTCTCCATTTATTCTCATTTCACAAATGTCATAACTGCTTTCTGGGTCGGCCCCAGCGAGATCGGCTACGCCGGGCTACGCAACGCAAGGCAACGCAACGCATTTCCTAACGAAGATGAATTGGTTTTTTATTCAAATTTAATTTATGCTAGGCCAAAATATAAACAGCACCACGCTTAAGGCACCGCAGCCCACACGCAGCAACCAAGCCAGGGCAGCTCAGTCCAGCCCAGCCCATATCGGCCTGACGTAGAGCAGACCAGAAAAGGCCGTTATAGATATTTCCATGTTTGGGCCCATTAAAATCGCCTAAAACAATTGAGACACGTGATTTTAGTGGCTCTCTCCCCCTCCCCCTCTCCCTCTTCCTCACTCTCTCTTTCGCGCTGTCTCTTAATATGCGTGTCAGCCACTCATAAGACAAACTGGCCTCTGGGCCGAGTGCCAGGCTGATGTCAACTAAATATCATCACCTGGCCGGCCGGCCGAGCCTACCAGCTGATGGCATTGCTCTGATAACTGCCATTGGCGACATGGCGCTTTCTGGTTATTTGTTAGGTGCAAAAAAATTATGTCTGCCGTCTGTTCGAGCAGCGCGAATTCATCATAACCAACTACACATTCATATCTGTACACTGATTATGATCTACAAGCATGTAAGGAGTGGGTGTTCCGGCCAAATACTTGATAGCTCAATTCCATTTAATATATGGCGTGACACATACGCAATGCGGGCCATCAAGTGACCCATCGAGCTACGCTTGAGGGGATATTTATGAAATTACATGAACACATTTAATTTGCTCACGAAAATAAAACGATTCATTAGCTGGCGAGTATTAAAACTGTTTAAGGCCTCTTTGATTTATATTCGAGTTTTTTGGGTAAAAAGGAAACAATAAAGTAAATATCTTTTCGTAATATATTAAATATATTTCATATAAGAGAAAATATATCTCAATATTATTATTTATTATTATTTTTATGCATTCTGTTAGGGGATCAAAATGTTAATGATACTCAACTAACTGATATACTTAATCGTATTACTTATATTCAGATACTTTACCAATAAATATATTATTTAAAATATTTCAGTAAAATCTCATGCTTCAAGCCAAACGATTTTTTATATGTAAATACATAAATATATCTCATATATCATAAATATATCTCATCCAAATCAACCTTAATGTTAAATTAGTAAATCACAATGATTAACGACCAAAAATGTTGAGCGGATTAAAAGCAACTTAATTCTCATTTTCAGTCATTTAAAAAAAAAATTTTTATTTCATTTACAATAATTTATAATGTAAATATTATTAATAATTATATGTATATATAATTAGTAAATTTCAGTGCTACCATAAACAATTTGCTTTCTTGCTAACTATATAAATTTTTATGGAATACATTTGTGACGATGATCAAAATATTATTATAAATGAATTAAATAATTTCAAATAAGTAATTATATTATTGAGACTCATTCTTTTATGTATATATAAGCTGCATAAATTCAATGTTTTGATTTTAACTTGTTGTTGACACTCGCTTCATCAATACATTAAATTAAATAAATAAACAAAAATAATAATAATAACTAAATTCCTTTGTCAAACATGATGAGCATAAGCGTTAAATATGTGGAATTATACTACAAATAAAACTGAGAATAACATATACAATTTGAGCTGAGTTAAATGCTTGGTTTATTGAACGATTTTATTAAATTTAAATTCAAGTTAATATGTTTAATGTGGATTTTTGATATATGCAATTTATAAAATTTGTGATTTAATAGAAATTATATAGTTAAACAGTTTTAATTTTTTTAGATATTCCATTCGTCAGCAGCTCTGCCCCTAGATAAATTCATATGCATATATACTTAATGCTCCCGAAAGAAATAATATATTCTCATTGTAAGACCCAAAAACTGTGTTGAGCTTATTTGTATTATATTTAGCAATTATTGCAGACAAGTGAGGCTTCGCGACAAACATATTGAAATCGATTCCCACGCCGAATGCCCGACTAATCTCGCATTAAGTACTCGACGGCCAACCATCTTTGCTGCTGCTGCTCCTGCGCACCTGAGCCACCTGGGCACGCTGGGCAGCTCGGTGAGGTGGGACGTCAGCCAATAATTTCCGACTAAACAATCACTGCATTCATGTGGCGCTGCTGTCGTCATTGACATAATGCGACAATGCGAATGCGACAACGTCATGGGCACGTATATATGTATGTACATACATATATGCATACATAGAGCGGTTGGAGATAGCTGCCAGATAGCTAGATATTAAAGGGTGCCACACTCCCCCCTCCCCACTCCTCACAGATTGCCTAAAACGCTCGCATTGTATAAATAGCTGCGCTGCGCTGCCAAGATAACAAAATTACTGCGTACTAAACATTTTGTTCAGATATTGTGATAAAAATGTGCGGTGGCGGTGGCGGTGTTGGTGTCGGTGGCAATCATGGTGAGCAGCCGCTGGAAGAGCGTATATGGTTTCAAAATAGTACAACAACTGAGATTTACGAGCCCGAAGCTAGACCCAGAGCCGGAGCCGGAGCCGGTGCCAGTGTCGGTGCCGGTGCTGGTACTGGTGCTAGTGCCGGCCGCAAATCTGTCACCGGGCTGAGCCGCACGGCAAACACGAAAATATTTGAGTTGCTTCAGTTTCAGTTTCAGTTTTTCAATGCACATATTTGCCTAGTGCCAGCACAGTAGCGATAAAATGTTAACTCGACGATTAGCGACGTTGCCAGGCAATTGTTTATGGTGGTCCGAGCACTCGAACTCTAACCAAAAGGAAAAAGCAACAGAGCAGCAGAGCAGCAGAGCAGCGGGCAACGGGCAACGAACGAAGTTGGCAATGCAGTGGGCAAACAATTGCAGTCTCTTTTGGATTTCGGTCTGATAAGATTGCTGGCAAGCTGAAGACGTGCTCTGATAGCCTTTGGCAGCGACCGAAATTCATAAATTACAAATCATTACGGCAACGGCGACATGAACGTCGCCATGGACGACAAACAGTCAGTCGGCTTGGGGTTCGCTACGAATCGGTTTTGGGTTCCACATAGCCGGCGGCATCATCAACTGCTGCCTCTCGATGGTGGTGCCTCATAATGCAAGCCAATTTTTGACATGTACATGAATTAGATTTTAAAAACTCGTCCGCTTGCAATTGCAGGACTGGAGTGGAGCCGCGAGGAGCCACAAGCTGGCGGCAACCTGCCGGTAAATGAGTTTGCTTGTAAAACTTGCGATGAAACGCAGCAGATAAGCGGGGGACACTGGGACTCGAGATAGAATGAGCTAAGGCTAAGGAGCCGATTGGCGATCGGGCTGGGGAAAGCAGGAGAGGGAAGAGAGAGAGCAGAGGCCGGAGAACTGCCCGAAAGGGGAAGCCATAAAAAGGGTAGTATAACGATTAATTTTTTTCACGTTGACATTTTAGCTTAATTGCACTTCAATAATCCCGAAAAAAGCTAAAGCAAAAAGGCAAAAATGCGTAAAAGGGCATGAAAAGCGGCAGCCGCGGCAAAGACTACGAGGCACATACAATTTTAATCCCACGGATATTTGCTGCATAAGCACTACAGACAGAGAGAGATAGATTGAGACAGAGAGAGAGAGAAGAAAAAACAGAAACAGAAACCCCGAGCTACATTGTCAGCAGAAACAGCAGCCAACGCACCGCATGGAGCAGCAAGTGGGCCAGCCCACGAGTAGCCGACAAGCCAACGACAGACAGACGGACAGGCAGACCAACCGACCAACAGGCAGACAGACAAATCGACCAAACGACCAACCGACCCCAGAAGCGTCCAAAAGCGGCCAAAAGCGGCCGGCTACCAAAGTTGACAAGAAGTAAAATGTCCGACGGACTAATTGGCTTAAACGCTGGCAAAATTTATTTAAGCACATTAGTGGGATTTGGTTTTTGCCATACGCCGTACGCTCTCTGTGCCCTCATATATGTATGTATGTACTTTAGCAACTGTCCATCCACTCTGCCCCCCTCTTGGCTCTTATGCCCTGCCCCACTCTGGCTCGCCCTGCCCTACGCCTTTTTGGCATCTGATCTACTTGGCTCCCGGTAATGTGGAATTGATTGAACCTCTTTGCTGCGGCAACGGCTTATTCAGATGCGTGGGCCAACCATACATTCTCCGCATTCAGCTGTAATGTAGGTGAATAGCACAGCCACATAAGCCGTGATCCGACAACAGAACACTAATGCTAATCAGCCTACATAAGGTGATCGAATTATTTGGATATATTGACAAATAGTTGTGTTAAAATTGAATTTTATATTTATTCTTATATATAGTGTTTGATATACAAAATAATATTTATTTTATTTGCATACAATTTTAGAGAAGATGAAATATTTTATTGCCATAAGCTATATTATTATACCTTTTCTCTCTTATTATTATTATTATTCTTTTTTAGGCAATTATAATTAATTTTAATATAATCTATATAAAGAAGGGGAACAAATTCATGGATATTTCGATATTATTATAAGCATTGGCTATAATGATACAATATATACGTTGTTCCAGCTAAAAAAAATCCTTTACATATTTATAAATTAATTAGAAGCAGAGATGGAGCCTATTTAAAATTCATTTCAATATATTTTAAATACTTTTAACTATCTTCACAAATTTGAAACGACTTTATTTTATACGAAGTCAGTTCGTTTTTGATTAGAGCTAAGGTCATTCGATACATATTTATAGCTTTATCCACAATTGCGCAGCTCAATTTGTAGAGCTTTCTATTAGAATTATAATAAAGCATGAAAGAAAATGAAAAGAAAAACAAAATAAATTATAAGAAATTAAAATATCAAAATATATACTAAATTGTCAAGTAAATTTGCTTAATTCCTTTATTCAATATTAATTACATTATATCAATTATATTGCTGTTGACTTCACTTGAGCATTTAATATACATAAGCTGCATTGCGTTCATATCTATTTTGGTCTAGCCAAATGGTAAATATTTAATTATATGTCTCACTCGAATTATAATTATAATATGGAAACCATGGCTGAAAAAGAACTACAGAGAAATAAATCAAAAATCCTAAAGAATTAGTAAAGTTTGAAAATTCAAGAACGCAATATTTTTGTATTAAATATAACTTGACTATCTAACGTTTTATATAATTCGTTGCCTTCATATCTATTTTGGTCGAGTCAATTTGGCTCATTTATCAGGCATTAAGTGCGCCCAGCACAGTATGAGACGTGAAACGTGGTAAATTGTCACATTCACTTAGTGAGACAAATTCTAATTTTTATTTAGCTACCTTTTATTTAATTAGCTTAATTCAGGAGAGGAGCACGATTTGCCCACTAATTAAGCAAATGAATAATTGAGTGGGTCGATGGCAGAGTGCAAAGTGAAAATGTATCCAACAGATACACACAGCTGCCAGAATCAGATAAATATTTAATGGAGCCAAAGCGCAAGCATTTTACATATTAAATTTTAAATTTGTAAATTATACAAACTGTATCCAATAGATGTGCTCTGTGCTCTGCCCGGCTCTGCTCTGCTGTGCTCCCAGAACGCCTTCAGCTCAAGTAAGCCCCAGCAGACAAAGGCGAATTGTAGATTTTGATCTATTGCCTAGGCTAAATACAGTAAAGCCCCCACACAAATAAATCCAATTTTAGACGACAGCCACACAAACGAAAATGAAATCGAAATCGAAATCCAAATCGGAATCGTCGCATCGATACAAAAGAAATTAAAAACAGCAACAAATTTCTCACGCTGCCTGCTCGACTTCTATTTTCTCTCTACTTGTACAATGTACAATGTGTGTGTGTGTGTGTGCATCTGTATCTCGACCCCGAAATGACTTTCACCGTGCCCTGTTCCCTGTTCGTGCGAGTGTGTGTGTATACATTTCACACCCTCAAAAATAGAAATTATCTTGGTGCATTTACGCAAGTTTTAATGCTATTAGTTCCATCTTAAAATCCCAGTCCCATCTACGTCTCCGACTCCTTCTCTCTCTCTGCTCTGTCTCTGCCTCTGTCTCTGTCCCCTTCCCCAGCTCCTTTGGCGATTGCCTGACATTTGAAGTGAACCAAATTGTCTGTTTCTCTGGCTGGCTGTGTGTCCTTTGCCTTTGCCCTTGCCTTTTATTTCCATTCTATTTTCTATACTATACTTCCATTTCTATATTGCTGCAGCCTTATACATATACATAGATATACATACAAACATATATATTGTACGCGTCGCGTTGCACTCAACGTAGATGCCCTGGACGCAATTTTGTTGGTAATAAATCACCTAAAGTCGACATTAAATCTTTCTCTTTTCTTCGTTTTCTTTTATTTTCTGTCTTCCTGCCACTCTCCTGCGCCGTTTGCTTTCATTTCGTTGTTGCTCTTTCTTCGCACTGACTTTCACACAAGCCGGCGACAATCCGGGCACATTGCACATGTCTTTAGATTACCGAGTAGGTCTGAGGGTCGGACGGGTAGGCTATGCTTAGTTATATCCATTCAGGACGATCTATAGATATTATGTAAATCTGTAAAAATAAACACATTTCCACAGCTTGGGGTGAATCCGAATTTGAAATTGAAACAGTCGCGGTCGGGGCCAGCCAGCGAGCCAAAAATTATCAATTTCAATAGGCCACATTCAGTTGGACTAGCCAAGCAGAAAATGCTGAATTTCCGCAGGCAGCCATGGCAACAGTAAATGGCAAACGGCAGCACATTAACACTTTACAAACAATGGCCAAAGTGGCATCCATCAAATGCAGCAGCCAGCAGCCAGCAGCCAGCAGCCAGCAGCCAGCAGCTAGCAGGCATCAGGCAGCCACCCCACATGATCCATGGAGCCGCATTGAGGCAAGCCGAGCCAAGGCGAGTCGGGCTGCAGCCACTGGCCTTGCTTCTGGCTGTCACAGATCTGTCAGAGAAGCGAGACTGTGAACAATCGCAGGAAGTTCAAAAAACAACAAAAATAACAGCTACAACAACAGCCTGGCTGGCTCAGTAGCTCCTTGGCCCTGGCCCCGGACGCAGCCCCCTCTCCGCTCACGGCATTTGAATCAAAGTGCCAGCAACAAAAACAACAAACAATTTCGCGCTTGAAAGGCTAAATAAAAGAGGCAGCAAACAGAACATGCGTTAAACTAATAATTGTCAGAAAAGTCAAAGTCAATTTCGATTTTGTTGTAGTCCGCAAACGCAGCAGCTGAGCAGGAGTCGAGCGTGGCAAGGGGTAAAGACATATAAATATGCAGGATAATCGTATATGGGTAAACCTGACTTGTCTCCCGTTGATGATGACGATGATGACGATGACGACGAGTTACGCGGCTCAATGTCAGGCTAAGACCACCACCACCGACCGTCACCATCAGCAGCGACAACAAACGGGCTGGATTGGGACTGCATTGTCAACTGTTTTGTTATTAGTAATTCGCATTCGTAACCGAGTCCTTTTGGCCAGGCCGCCCCTTGCCGTAGTGATCTCAATCAAATGTCGCACATTGTGTTTGTTGTGCATTTGACATTCATGCGCTCGGCTGCTTGTCTGTCAACAATTAGCACGCTATTCATCACGGTGTTGACTTTTTGGGTGCCGGCAAGAAGGGTCAGCCTCATCCATATTCGCATCAGCTGCACCATCCGTATCCGCATCCGCATCCGCATCCGTATCTGTATCCGCGTGATCATCTGTCAGTTGACGGATGATGCGGTTTTCTTAGCCCAAATCCCATGTAATGCCCGATGACCTGATATAAGGATTATAGACAAAGGAAACTCTCTTACTACTTAAATGAATCTTGCCTTATGCAAAACTGAAAAACCACTAGATTGCTTCGATTCCATTTGCATGCCAATAACATAATCAATCTTTCGTCCAAGTTCGCTTTAATAGAATCAGACTTATCAAGAGTGGAATATGGTAAGCCAGGTCCTCATTTAAAAGGCAAATGTAAAACTTTCTTGACTCGACTTACAGCAAATTATGCAGATTTAACTTTGATTCGCTTTTGGTTTATCACGAATCATTCGTTGGGGATTATAATGATAACCAAGGTCGATGAACATTTGAACTTGTGGCTTAGATTTGTATAAACAATCAATCGGAAACTTTTTATACCCTGAACCCATTTTCAATGGGAAATCAGGGTATAATGGTTTTGTTGAAATGTATGTAACAGGGAGAAGGAGGCGTGGCAGACCCCACAAAGTATATATATTCTTGATCAGGGTGACGAGCTGAGTTGATTTGGCCCTGTCCGTCTGTCTGTCCGTCTGTCCGTCTGTCCGTCTGTCCGTCTGTCCGTATGTATGAACGCGTCGATTTCAGAAGATATAAGAGCTAGAGACTTCAAATTTTTTTTAAATGTCCGTAATTACAGCGCGCATATCAAGTTTATCATTAAAAATCGATAA
Source organism: Drosophila mojavensis (assembly GCF_018153725.1). NCBI lineage: Eukaryota > Metazoa > Arthropoda > Insecta > Diptera > Drosophilidae > Drosophila > Drosophila mojavensis. The sequence continues at coordinate 1,082,136 of NW_025318726.1, read as the reverse complement.
CTCATCCCGATCTTTTTTTATCGATAAAAAACCTTATCGAAACCCAGTTATAAAATTATATCTTCTACACCTTTATTGCTAGAGTCTCCAAATTTTTAATGTATGCTTATATGCAATTTATACAATTTCGGTTTTTGTTAAAATTTACCCCCCACCTCTAAATTCACCCCCTCACCCTCACTTTTGTAAAAAGCGTATTTCAAATACTAGAGACTTGTGCTTTGGCAAGTACATGCATATTCATGTTATAATCATTATCTAAAAGTTTCATGAAGATCGTACGTCCATAAAAAAAGTTATTAAACAATTAAGTTCTCATAGTAAGCGCACACTGCAGTCCATGCGTGTTTATGCGTGGTTGCTTGTATGTGTATGTGTGTGTGTATGTGTGTGTGTGTATGCGTTTGTGTCTGTATGCGTGTGTGTGTGTATGTGTGTCTATATGCGTGTGTGTGTATGTTTATCTGTGTGTGCGTGCGTGCGTGCGTGCGTGTGTGTGTGTGTGTTTCTTGTGTAAGCTGAAAGTCGCGAAAAAGTATTGAAATATCTATTGCTCCAAGGGTTCAGGGGATCTCGTAGTCGAGCAGTCTCGACTAGAGCTTTCTTACTTGTTTATATATAATTAATTCAACATTTCAATTTTGAAAATCTAAAACGAGTTGAATATAAAAGTGTGGCAAATTGAAGCGATAAATAATTTCAACTCTAGTTCACACAATATATAACCTAAGAATTTGTTCAGCAAAAGATCTTTTAATTGATAGATAAGAAAAAGTGGACTTTTAATTAAAAACATATTAAATAAATAAATAGAAAGAATAAAAATAATAATATATATAATAATAATAATATCAATAATAAACAAGTAAGAAAGCTCTAGTCGAGACTACTCGACTACGAGATCCCCTGAACCCTTGGAGTAATAGCTATTTCAATAATTTTTCGCGTCTTTCAGCTTACACAAGAAACATGCACACACACACACACACACGCACGTACGCAAACACAGGCATACATACACACACACGCATACAGACACACATACACACACACACATACATATACAAACGCATACACACACACACACACATACACACACACATACACCAACACATACACACACAAGCAACCACGCATGAACACGCATGGGCGGCAGTGTGCGCTTACTATGAGAACTTAATTGTTTAATAACTTTTTTTATGGACGTACGATCTTCATGAAACTTTTAGATTATGATTATAACATGAATATGCATGTAATTGCCAAAGCACAAGTCTCTAGTATTTGAAATACGCTTTTTACAAAAGTGAGGGTGAGGGGCTGAATTTAGAGGTGGGGGGTAAATTTTAACAAAAACCGAAATTGTATAAATTGCATATAAGCATACATTAAAAATTTGGAGACTCTAGCAATAAAGGTGTAGAAGATATAATTTTATAACTGGGTTTCGATAAGATTTTTTATCGATAAAAAAGATCGAGATGAGTTATCGATTTTTAATGATAAACTTGATATGCGCGCTGTAATTACGGACATTTTAAAAAAAATTTGAAGTCTCTAGCTCTTATATCTTCTGAAATCGACGCGTTCATACATACGGACAGACGGACAGACGGACAGACGGACAGACAGACGGACAGGGCCAAATCAACTCAGCTCGTCACCCTGATCAAGAATATATATACTTTGTGGGGTCTGCCACGCCTCCTTCTCCCTGTTACATACATTTCAACAAAACCATTATACCCTGATTTCCCATTGAAAATGGGTTCAGGGTATAAAAATAATAATATTATTGTTATTGTAAAAGATCAAAAAATTTTTATATTACAAATACCAAAAATTGAACTTGTAGTAAATTTGAATTTATACATGTATTTTATACAGTTTCCAAAACCTTACTAAATATATTGGATCTTCGACTAGACCAATAAGAATAACAGATTTTCTAATCAAAACATTTCTTCCTTCATGAATTATCTTATCTAATCGTGAATAAAAATTTGTATTAATTTATTTTAATTACAATATTACTTATCAATTGATCTGCTTCAGTTAACTTTCAGAATATAGATTAAATACATTTTGTAAATTTCTATTTAAGAATTTTTTTTTTATGTGGAATTCAATTGTCTCAAGTTTAAATAAATTTATTAAAAATTATTCATATCAGAATGTTTCACGCTTTAATAAATATATTAAAAAGTAATGTTCATCTATTGTATAAACCAAGCCGCTTTTATAGAGTTCCATAGAAAACCCCCACAAAATTTTGTAATTCCTACAAGTTGTTTTGTTTTATAAAGTAAAAGCATCTTCGACTATCCTGGTCATTATATGCATACTAGCAGTAGTACGATTCGATTCTTTAAAACTCAACTACACACACACATAGCTTTTGCGCCTGAATTTAAAATACTATCTGCTAACAAACTTAAAGCGCATGTGACTTTGATATATAAAGATGCGTCAGAGCACTAAAATAGCACAGCAAAGATTTTGGTATTTGTTATTTTGTTTCTCAAAGGCTGCGGCTAGCTGCGTATTTGAATTTTGTTGAGATTAATTTAACAAAATACGAAATATTCAGGGGGAAAAAAGTTAAGCATTTCAACTTAGTTTCGGAACTTTGCAGCTTCATTTAAATTTTTGATTGGCCTTCCAAAAAATAAGAAAAAAAAAGTATAAGAAAAAAAAATAAATGAAAACAGCGCTAAGCTCGTTTGCCGATCCGCTGGCTGCGACGGCTGCCTAATGAGCAAATGGCGTTCACTGATCGCTTTAAATTAATCTTTTTTTAATTTCTCGGCATTACCGATTAGATGCTGTCGAAGCTAAAGTTCAGCACAGTTCAGCCGGGCAGCAGTAATGTAATTAATATGCAAATTATAAGTCGAAGCTTGCGAGACACATTCACATTTTGTGGGTCCCCCAAGACAAAGGCCAGCACAAAAGTCGCGCACTCCGATGACTGGAGGCGAAGTGAAGATGAACCTAATCCACAGATACCCAGTTCGCACATGTGACTCTTATATTTGTATGTGTATGTGTATGTGTGTAGCTTCGAACGACATTCGGAATAGCTAATCAGCCCAGAGTCGCCGAAAGAGTTCGCCAGGTAGGAGCTGCTCCCCACTTAGGGCACATCATTTGATTCAGCCACCTCGTCCGATATTTATTTATGAGCACTTGGCTCTGATTTTAGCTGGCGCAGCGCAGCCAATAAATTTCCCATTGCGGCTGGCGTCGCTACCTTTAGCCGCATTACCACGCACGGCCCCCAAAACTCATGCGCCAGTCGCCATCGAGGCCGTAAATACCCGTTTGCCTGATGGCTGCACTTTTTGGCATGTCTGCCGGGCCCAACTCCAGCTCCAACTCCAACGGGCAACTCAACATTTTTGCTAATGAAAATGAAGTTCGTTGCCGTTATGAGTGCTTGTGAATTTATGTCCGGGCGACAGGTGAAACCTCAGTGTAACTGGAATATGTACGAGTGCAGGATCGCATAGGGTAGAGAGAGTGACTATGACGCTGAATACCTGGCATATATAACATAGATAGTAATGTGCCTAAATCATTGGAAAGGCACAATGTAGATAGCTGCAAGATTGATTGACTTAATTTGAAATAATTTACTCATTTCAAATGTAATTAATTAAATATTTAAAATAAGCCAAGGCTTCCTAGTATTACTATCAACAAAGAAAAGGCACCAACATTATTAGATTAAACATGATGTCATTCAGTATTATTGTATTTGGTTCGAGTTTATTTACATATTAAAATTGTGCAGAAAGTATTCTTTTATTATTAAAATATTTACAGCTCAATCTCATTATATTATATCTAATGTAGCTAATTGATTAGACATGACAATATTGCCCTATTTTATTACATCAATAGAGTCAAGTCATTGTCAATGTGTTGGCCCATATTAATTATTTATTTAGCTAGGCTGCAATAATGGCATTTTAATTTCACTAGACTATGCTGTTCCAGTGGCTTTCGAAACCAACTAACATTTATTTATGCCCATTCAGCATTCAGTTTGGGCCAGATCCAGATCCCGCCCATGTGTTTCTTTACAAACAACATTATGTTTGGGTCAGTAGATTGCGATTTATAGTCCCGAGCAGTTTGTTGATTTTTCTTGAAGCCAAAAGCTGTCAGTTTTGTATGCGCATACTTTTCATGAAAATTGTTTTTCAAATAAATTTTCCACCCACATGAAATACACACAGCGCCATACATCTTACTAACAGAAGAACGAAGTCTTCACGCAGCCACGAGCAACTATCGAAAGATGGCAAACGATTTCCATAGATTTCCCTTAACTCTTCCTCTTGCTCTTGGATTGGAATCGATCAGGCAGTGCCAGTCGCTGTTCTGTTTGTTTATTTAGACATAATGCGCGAATAGTTTCACTCACTGACTAGTTGGGGCCTCGGTCTGGACGAATTGACGGACTGTTATTGCATTGCCGAAGGCAGAAGAGTGCTTTGATCTTTTACCAGAGTGTGAAAATTGTATTTGTATCTGTTTCTGTAGCTGCAGTTGTATATGTAATTGTGTGCGTGTGATTAATCAAATGTTTATCAAGTGTGGGCTAAGGGGTGGGTCACGACCGGCGAGCCACATCCACATCCACATCCAGAGCCGTAGCCGGAGCTGGAGCTGGAGCCAAAGCCTGTGCCGAAAATGGAAACAAAATATAATTAAATATTTATAAAAATGTACAGTAACAACAAGGCGTACACTTGTCGGCGTCAACTGTCACAATGTGACATTTCCCACATCAACATCAACGTACCGAGCCGAGCCGAGCCGAACCGCTCGCCCGAGTGGCAGCGTCCTACAACAATTTAACATTAATTCGCAGTCAAATAATGCTGCATTTTTTATGCGCAAATGTCGTCGTTGTCAAGTGCCAGCAGCAGTGAAGCAGAGCCAAGTCGCAGGATGTGCTGGATGTGCTGGATGTGCTCTGATGGAAAAGGGATGCAAACAACCAGTCAGGAGGTCAAACTTCGTCCCTCCACCTGTCTCTGCCCAGCCTCAGTGCTAGCCAAGGGTGGGGTGTGTGGTGCGGGGGTTGAGGGTTCTGCTCTGGGCTGACATACAAAATGGCACTCTAACGGATGTATTAACGCCCCGCGCATTCGATGTATTTTTAAATAAGCAAGCAAACGAGAAACTCGTCGCTTGCACTCAACTTTCTTGCTGCTGGTGGTTGCTGGCTGTGTGTGTGTGTGTGTTGTGGTGCTGGTCTGCTGGCGGTGTGCGTTGCTCATCCAACCAGGCAGCCACCATGCGAGCGCGCCACGGCGTTGGCGTTGGCGTCTCTCGCTTGCAAAATGTCAAATGTCAGAATTTGACATGCGTGTGACATATCAGTGGCAGCTTTTACATTAATCAAACTCCCTTATTCTTCATCAGCCAGCAGAGAGTCCGCACCACCGACACCAAACGGCGATGATGACGACGGCGACGGCAACGATGCTACTCAATTGACACATTGAATTAGGGACACGACGCCTTCTGCTATGCTTTCATGCGTGTGTTAGTGTGTGTGTGTGTGTGTGTGTGTGTGTGCGTGTGTATACAAACCGTGTCCGAGACCGATTCCCACTCATTTCAACAATTGTGGATGGGTCGCAAATAGTTCTCATTGCTGTTCGCTATGCATTTCATACTCTTAATCTAATCATGTGAAACTTTATTTTGGGCCTGCGGTTATTAGCTCAATGTGCCATCCTTTTGTGTCTCTAAATTAAACTCAACTTAAATTAGGGGATAAATTGTAAATTGTATTGGCTGAAGAGAAGAAATTTTTTTAACTCTAAATTTATACACGAATATATATAAGTAATGAAGGAAATATTGTGTCCATTTCCTTAGCTAAAATAGTCATAAAATCTGAACTCAATATTTAATTTGGGTGAAACATTTAAATACATAATATGTATAATAAAATTATTATTATTATTTTGCTTTTTTACTTTTATTAGGAAAACTATATACATATTTTGGGTTCCATTTCTTCAAGAATCTTTAAAGCCTCTTGCTGACTAATTGACAATGAATATATTGAAAACTAAAGCTTTGAAGATTGTAAATGAAAAATTTGATATAAAATATCAGTAGAAGCATTACTTTGTAAGTTATCTTTGTAAGTTGTTAATGCCCGATGACATTAACAGGAACTGCTCCTCCGCTTAACAGCATTATGTTAATAGCATAGCTGTTGGCCTCTGTACTCTGCACTTAAATTGGTCGAGACATGAGATATTTATAAATTATATCAAATCCAAATAAAATTTAGGCTTTCGTTTTCTGGAATCTGTATTTATCTATTATTTAATTATTAATATAAAAATATAGACCATAACTAGAGTCAATTTAGAGATAAATGAATAAAGAATATAATATAGAGCAACACTTATTAATTGTTGTTCTTTTAAGCTGTGCTCTAGGTTTGTTTTAGATAGGTCTTTCATACTCACCTCTTCTCTTGTAATATCCCAAATCGTAATATTTAGATAGACATATTTAATACGTAAGAGGGATTGGGTTGGTGATATTATTGTAATATAATTCTGTTTTACATTAGGCTAAAAAATTATATTTTTTATTTTACCTAGTTTTATCAACACACAATAATATAAATAATGCTCAGCTTAAGCTACTCAAATCACTAAATGATCAATTCAAAATATATATTTCCACAAGAAGATCAGCCAAAGTCCAACTCAATGATGTCTCAATTATGTGTGCGGAGAAAGCGGGCGATTCCAGCAATTTACATCAGCCCGGACAGTCGAATGTTTTGTTTTAAGTACATTAATTGTTCATCGTTTTGTATTCATCAAGCCAAGGGCTGGAAGAAAATTTAATAATCTTCTTTTGAATTACTGTCAATGGGCGAGCGTCCGTCCGATCGCCAAGAGCGACTCGTCAACACCATCATATATTTGCAAGATCGAGCAAAGTATTTTGAATCCAATTTATATTCTCAGGCCCGCATGCGCTGTCAGCGTAGAACTACTTAATCCTGCAGCCGTAGAAAGGCCGGGGGAGTGAGTGGAGTGCGAGCCATTTGGCTAAATGGAAATGTCAAATCATTTGTCAAACGTTTAATTGGCTATGCGATACTGTGCGTGAGCGTAAGTCTATGCCCGTTTGCCTTCCGCGTAGCCATGGGGAGCTCCAAGGGCTACGCGGGCGCCACCAATAGGTGGGGGTCGATCGAGCAACCTAGGCGGTCGCCTGAAGGTCTGCTCTGAATGCCAAACGCTCGATCCATCTTGAACTCGTCAATTCGTCGGAGATGGCGGAGCGCTGCGTAACGAAATGGCGAGCACAGTGGAATGCGTGTCGAAATCACAACACAAAATTTCAAAATCAAATCGCGCGCATGCGTGAAAAGCCGCAGGAGGCGTTCGCTACACACATCACCAGTTAATTGTGGGCCTTCGCCATTAAGTGAAACAATACAAAAGGCACAGCGCCATGACAAAATCAATAATAAAAAAAAAAAATAAAAAAACAAAAATCGAAACGAAAAACGAAATAAAAATCATAATCAAAATCAACTAAGCCCCCACATACACATCACAAGCATAATATTTCTATTTTGTTAGGCTACTTGGCTTTCCAGCCGTGCCACGGCGACCAATAGACATAAATCATGGGTCAGTTTGGTGTGCGGCAAATGTTCAAATGATGCTCGGCAGCATGTAGAACATGACGTGGGACAACAACCAAATCATATACTACATTTCGAGCCTCTGCCACAGACAGAACCACAGCCAGAGCCACAGCCAGAACCACAACCAGAGGCAGAGCCACAAACGCTGGCAAATCAACATCAGCAACATCATCTTAATCAGAGAGTCGTCGTTGTCAGGTTGCGTTCTTCAGCAGCGCAGCTGGGTTACGATGAAATTGAAAACACTTTTAATGCGCCTTGATTTATTATCATCTCTTTGGCTATGAAGTGTGGCTGCGGTTTTGCCTCACTGTGTTGCCCACAAGTGCTGTGAATCAACAGAAAATAATTGTGAAGGATTTGTTCAAAAGAAAATCGAGCAGTCTTTAGTGTTCCTGGAGCATGCAGCACGCAAAACATTATGCCTGTCATCGTGAGACGCTCAATGCGCGATCATCTCATACGAATTGTAAATTTTGACATATTCATTTCGACTAGAGGACCAAACAACGACAACATTGAAAGGTGTTACATGTCGTGCCCGTGCTAGCTGTCATGACATGCATTTATGCACGAATTACAGATGACGATGATCACGATAATGATGTTCGTGATGATGATGATGAGCTTCATCATTGATGCATTGATGCATTGGTATCCAGATCGAGATCGACCTGTGTCATTCGGCCATTCGGGGCTAATTTGCTATGCCCAGGCGGCCGCTATCAAAATATTTTTCAACATTTGTCTGTCTTGTCTCCGGGCGCTGTTTGCCTTAACCAAATATCAAAATAAATAATTTAAGAGCGGAAATATTTAGTTTATTGCAAGTGATCAACTGATCCCTGTCCAGAGCCCAACCGAGTCAGAGTCAGAGTCAGAGTCAGCGCCTGCGATCAGGTGCAGCGGACAGCTGGCAGTGTCTGCTGGCTGCTCGAAATTATAAAACAATTCAGCTGAAATGCGCTTTGGCGGGTGCATTTAATTATAATAATTTTAGAATTCTTCTCTCTGCTCTTTTGCATTTAATTATCATGAAAATTGCAGGCCACTGGACACAGTTGATTCCTCCACTCGTTCCGGGCCTCACCGATCCTAACCGGGGCTACACCTTTTATAATGTCGCTGTTTGTTACCAACTCGCTCCACGGGGCGCATTTTGCGTTCAACTGCACCAAAGATTCAAGCTTCAGCTCCAACTGAAACTCTGACTGCAGCTGATGCTGAGACGGTTATGTTTAAGGTCCGCCCGTTCGGCTGGTAAGCCAAATTGCTTGGCTTATAATTTCATGCATTTTACATGTATTTCTTAAGATTGAAATTGTATTAAGCAAGAGCACTGGGCTACAAACTTCAGGCGGCATGCACAATTGCCAGAAATGAATGATAAGTGGAGGAGATAAACTAGCTAATTTTTACAATGCTGAAATCTTTTAAATATATTCCCAATAATATTAATGTTTACTCAACTTCAAAATTGAGGCCTAATTTTTTTTTTGTACTTCAACTCTACTAACTCGATTCATTGTAATTTTAGTCTGTTTCGCTATTAGAGAACTGAAATCAATTCAGCATGTAGCGCAGTGTATAATGCATGACATTTGATCATATCAGCGCCAACACAGCAAATTCTTGGGAAAACTGATTTGTAACTTGGCACACAAAACATATGCGCAATCATATCGCATACAGCATCCATACGGACAGAGCCACAGCAGCAGCGGCAGCAGCATCGAATGCAATCGCCAACGCCCGCCTTTCGTCTGGCAGCCCGCTTGCCACGCCTATAAGCATCGGGTCGTCGCAATAAACTTAATACGAAAACTTTTCAATTTAACAAACGCCAAGAACGCACGCTGAGCGACGCAGTGGTAACTAAAACCAAGTGGCCATGTTAGCCATGTTAGCCATGTTAGCGCTGTTAGCCATGTTAGCTGTGGGCCAGTAGCCGGCCATGGCAGATGAGCTACTGGTGGTGGTCAGCTGGTGGCCAGGCAGCTGCCTGAATGCCTGAGTGCCTGAATGCCGAATACCGAATGCCAAATGCCAAATGCCTGTCCGGCTGATAAATCACAAATGCATTGGAGCGCGTATCAATGCGAGGCGAAGTTAAGTGCGGCCGAGGCGAGGCCGGCAGAGTGGCGGACCCCGCCAGCATTGGGCCGCCCAGCATTGGGGGGCTACTGTATTTGCTTCAGCTCGTTGTAATTATTTTAGCGCTCTTGCGCGAAATTTGAAATTCATTTCATAACTCAATGTAATGGCTCCGGCGACCGCAAATGCGCAGCTCCAGTGACTGATGGGCCAATAAACTAAACGATTTTATGTAGTTGACTCTCGACGTGCGACAAGCCAAAGTAATGAAAAATAATTAGAAATGTGTTTAAATGCCGTTCAGTGAAAGATCTCGCTTGCTCGCCTAGCGAAAACCAGTCAGCACACAGCCCCTAGCCCCTGGCCACTGGACCACAGTCCTCCTCTGGGCTAGACACTTAAAGCTTTCCAAACGGCATTAGCTGCTAATTGTCTGTGGGATGCAATGGCTAATGGCAAAGCTGCCTGGGAAATAGTTTAGCAAATCAGCGAATGGTTCGATTTGCCGCTATCCGATACACTAAGTGTGAATGCAAATCAAATAGCTAACAAAGTAATCAACTGCTCGTATCAACTACAAGTATGAGACTTACACTCAGTATATATTACATATAAACAAAAAAGAGTGAATTTGCATTTAGCTGATGTTTAAGCAATCAACTCCATACACATACTAACATAAATCATTATAAAGTTTAGAGTTCAGCTATGTTCTCCCAGCTGAAATGAGTTCGTTTGAGTTGGATATCAACAATAATATAGACGTTGGCTAATTTTTAGCGCTGTTATTGTTTTAAGTTCAACTTATAACGTCATTAGGTGAAAGGAATGAGTTATTGCGAAATTATATTTGGTAGTTAATTAGTATTCATTGAGAATCTATTTAGAAATGATGAAGAATAGCGTGTGTTGAAATTTGGTAGCTCCCAAGTTCGCATTGACGAATGCAAAACTCGATTGAATTAGTTTGTTTTTTTGAAGACTGAAGAATATAATAATATAATACAAATAAAGAATAAATTTATGTGGTTTATCAAATCAGCTTCTGAAAGTATTTTATTATGAACATAATAATGAAAATAAGAATATTATTAATACAAAAAATAAATAAATAAGAAATAAATAAAAAAATAAATAAAATAAATAAATATAAATGAAAACTAAAAATATATTTTGATTGTTTGTCTTAAATTTTTTTTTACGAATCTTGGTAAAAATGTTTTATGCATCGTCCGTCAGTTTATCACTCATATACCAGTGTATCGAAGTGCATTATTGTTTATCTAAAAACTAAACACATCCTCTTTTTCGGACTGCTTCCACCTTAGACCTAGGAGTTTTTCGTAATAGCATTCAAGGTAGAGCAGCATGATATGTGCTCAAGTCTCCACTGTTCCTGACCCTACTTCTCCTCTACTCTTATATGGGAAAAAAGTATAGGGAATGGAATTCATATGATTAACATGTAAGTTCCTGCATTATATGAAAAGGGAAACAATATTTTAAGAAAATTGAAAAACTTATTGTCTGTTTAAAGTGGGAGTCAATGACTTTAACAATTTCCGTATCACCTAAATATTTAATATTGCTAATTTGCCACGGGTAATAATGGCATATAATAAGAAAAAGATAGATAGCTCGATAAATATGTTGTTAAGATTGAGTGAAGCATCAGACATTTGCTCTACATTCCATTGCGTTACCTACATCCAGTCAATAGATCAACATTTGAGACAATATGTAAAATATTTAAGGCTAAGCGGAACAAATCGACAATAAAACAGAATTCGCCGACACAGAGCTATTAGAGCTAATGCCAAAAAGCATTTGATGGAAGTGGCATAAAAGAGATCATTATAATGGAATTCGGCATTTGGAGAGACGCACATACATATACATATGCATGTATGTATATGTAGATGGAGTCGATGTTATGTGGTACAAAATACATCTATAAAAATCAATTACAATACGATTTCTCCTTTGATAACGACAAGCGAGAGGCCAAAGTCGGTAATTGAATATATATATATATATATATATATATATATATATATATATATATATATATTCAATTACTATATATATATATATATATATATATATACTGAACAGCGAGAAATACGAGTCAGGGTACTCGTCGCACTCTTACGCGCACTCGTACTGCCATCTATCTATGGAGCAATTGTGGCCAGAGTTTCGATACAGAATCTGCATATTCATGCTGTAGACATGATCACAAAGGCTCTAAAAGCACCGCCACTGACACGCTGTCTGTCGCCGTCTGTTGCCATCACAGCTCCGCTCTGGGATTGCTGGATTGGTGGATTGGTGGAGAGCTGCGCAGAGCCGAGTGCTCCCCAGCACTCGAGCTTCGGCTGACAAAAGTTACATCAAACCAACTAATTGAGTAGCGAGCACAATGAGCCCTAGAGCGCGCAGTTCGCTGGGATCAGCGGCGGGCCGGCAGGCCGCCTTTAATGTGCGCATATGACGCTTTTATGGACAGCCGGCACACACTCAGAGCTCTATGGCCAACGTATCTGTGGCTCAAATCAATCTTATCACAGGCACTAGGCACAAACGAAACAGAACAACGGCAACAACAACAACAACAACATGCCAAACGTTTTCGATTTCGGGTAAATATATGCCTGAGTGTGCATGTGTATTCGTATGTGTGTGTGTGTGTGTGTATCTGTATGGTTCTAAACAATTCAACCGCATATACATTGCTGGCTGTCACCTAAGCTATTAACCTGATTTTCTAGATTTTCAATCAAGTCAAAAACGAAAAAGACAAAACACGCACACAAAAAGGAGAATGAATGCCCACAAAGCCGTCACAAAGAGCCGCAGAGACGTGGAGCTTCGTGCCGCCATATCTACATACAACAACAGCAACAACAACAGCAACAACTACAAAGGCACATAATCCGGTATTGTATCTTACGGATCGTCGTTCGTTTGGCTGGCTGACTGGTTGGCTGGATATGCTGGCTTAGAACGAACAGATAGACAGACAGAGAAACAGCCAGACATGCAGGCTGGCGGACGGACATCCAGCGCACAGGCTGGCATTATTATAAAGTCAAATTTTGTTTCGTTTAAATGCGATCTTTACGCTGAAAGCGTGTGTCCCTTTTTCCCAAAAACCTTCAGTCGAGGCGAAACAGAAAGAGCAATCCAAACCATTGCCGCGCCAAGTGCCAGATAGAGAGACAAAAAAAAAAAAAAAAAAAAAATCAGAAAAGGAAAAAAACAAAACAAAAATTGAAAATCCCGAAAACAAAAAGGGCATTTTTTTGATTGAAATCAATTTAAATTGTTTTCTAGAAAAGCCGCTGGGACAGACGAATTCGACAAAAGGCTAAACGGCTAAACGTTAACGGGGCAGGTCGTATGATTTCTCACAAAGTGTATCCATCAGATACATTTGCGTGTCCGTATGTGGAGGACCACAGCTACAGATACAGCTACAGGTACCACAACAACAACTGCAAGATGCAAGCTGGAGATCAACCCGCTCGCCTCGAACAAATATAGTCGTGCATGTGTCCAAGTTGTTGGCAGCTATTTAGATGGATTAACATAAATCGAAGTGCCTGAAAATCAATGTGAGAACATAAGTTGGGATTTATTTCGACTGCGTAGGAGTTGTCGCTGCATCAAGGGCTTGCTCCCTATACGGTTCTTCTCTTGACTTATGATATGCTATGTCTCTGTCTTACAAATATAAATCTTTCGCTTTCTGCTATACTTATGGAGGTATTATCTTTTTACATAGTTTCTTTTACTTTGCATTTGTAAATATAGAGCTTCCTTTCATATATGTAAGCTATGAACATAATTTGGGTGATATATTTAGAACTTTAATCTAGTAGTGAATTAGAGAATTTTGAATTGTGTTTTTATTTAACAAAAATGTTAAATATTGTATATTTTTTTTTTTTTTTTTTTTTTTTTTTTGGTTACTTTTAATAAAAATTAAGGGAAACACTCCTCAAATTTGTTTATTAATTTTTAAACAATTATTCAATTAATTTAATATTGATTTTACCATTTTTTTTTACCAGTTGGAACGCAACTTAAATACAATATTTAATTTTAAATCAAAACCAGCTAAACCTATTTAAATTTTAAGGCCGCAGAATGATTCTATGAAAATTTCTTTAAATTTTTCAATAAGAAAAAAAAAATAAATAAATATTAAAACCATTGAGTTGGATTATACGATTTAATAATAAAGATTTATTTAGTCAAAGATCTGTTTGTTTGCAAAAAGCAAAAAAAATAATAAAATAAAAAGAACAAACCCAAATTGGAATAAAATAAAAGAACAATTATATAGTATTAAATATTACATATTTAAAATTTACAAAGCAATAGAAATCAATAAAGTATATTACGATGCTGAAGATAAACATATCCTGAATTTCCTAGAGGATGAGTATTAAATTTGTCATTGTTAAAGTTTTATTGACCCGATGACGCAACTTCAAATTACATACATATATTTATAATAATGTTCATACTCATATATTTAACATATATAACACTTTAAGTTATCTATATTTATTATAATAATAAAGATAGTATTCTCACAGTTTCAACCGTTTTACCATAACTAACTAACTAGACGATTCCAATAGTCACAATATATTTTCTTTAATTTGAAAAAAAAAATCCCAAATTGCTTTCGTTTTGAATTCCGTTTTATTTATCTACATTTGTAAATTTAGTGCATATCATTCGTCTAATATTTTATTTAAATAAACAAATACGAGCTTTCGATTAGGAAATCAGAGGCGTTAGGTCATAAATGTTATGTTTGACATTTCTCGTTTTATGAAGTTTATTAAAATACCAATTTGTGTTGGCCATGTTATAAAAGTGTGTGTCTCTCGGGCAATAATATCTATGATGTGAAATGAAAACGAGAAATGTTATTTAAAATCGACTTAATTAATATTGTGATTCACATTTGAAACCTATTAGGCGAGTTCATTTATATATGTTGACAAATTTGTGAAGAGCTGAGTTGACGCGCACCTTTTACACTGATATATCATCAGCATCAGCATCAACATCAACATCAAATTAAATTAAATTTCTTGTAACGCGTTAATCTGCCATAAAAGATGACCAGCACAAAGTGTAATAACAATGGATATGAGTTTTGACCATATCAGATGCGTCCGTGACTGTGGCTCTCTTTTGATGGCCATAACTCAAACGATTTGTATCTGTTTTGAGAAGTGCTGCCATTAGAATGCCAATTTGAAAGCTTTCAGTGGAAGCAGTCCATAAAATGCGCATAAATGTCACCATGACTCAGATTGGATGGCCACACGCACACACACACACACAAGCACACCCAAAATAATAACACACCCTTGGTCTTGGAGTTGTGGGCATCAACTTTCCGGCTGCGTATGGCGGAAACTCAACTTAAATAGCAATTAAAACTATAACTATTAAGTGGTGGGGCTTCCGAGGTATCTCGGCGAACGGAAACAAGGCGTAATGGGGCTTGTAAGACAAGCGAAGCCAAACGAGTGACAAAGCAAACAATGGCCAAATGAACTTTTAACCTGCAGAACGGCCGCGCTCGTACTACAGGTGCAGGGATCGGCATTGGGATCAGAGCGGCTCGACCCAAGCCATAAACTGACAACATTTTGGACAAGTGTCAGGGCGTGTGATTTATGCGCGCGCTTACCGAGAATTCGAGCAACTTCGACGCATGCGCAGCGACCTGCAGGTCAGCGGACAACGGGCAGCGGGCAGCGGGCAATGGGCAATGGGCAGCGGGCAATGGACGGACAGTGGACATCCGACATGGTAAAAATGTTAATCGCTTTAATCTCTCAAGTGCGCCGAAAACATGCGACGATATCCGAGGCCGAGTCCGAGTCCGAATCCGACTCGCAGTGGAAGACAAGGCAACGCTTCCGTCACATTCCCTGCTTTGACATTGCGCAATTCTTGTTCTTGTTCTTGTTCTGTTTTTTGTTTTTGTCTGTCTGCGCTGGACATGTGTGCATCAATTGTGGACAGCAGCAAGGGCAGCCGGCAGGAACAGCAGGTTATCATCCAGTGGCATTTTGAACATGCCGCCGCCGCCTCAACGCCGAAAATTTTGCCCATTTCAAAGATATTGAAATGCATTTACTGAACAGCTGTTTTTTTTTTTTCCTCTTATATTTATATTTCACTTTTGGGGATACATAAGTATTTATCATATTACGCTCTCAACATGCAGTTAACGCTCGCTCGGCTTGCGGAGGGGAGGGAACCCATAACTTATCTCTGGGGCTATGCTTAAAATATTAATGATCTATGAATCGATTGAGTTGGGACATGGGCCATGGGCCATCGAGCATGGAGCATGGGGCATGGGGCAGCAGAGTGATCGCAGCAACACTTAAAATCAAAGCACACAGTGCGGGGGGAATTGTGTATTAAAATTCTGAGCAGCTATAGAAGAAAACGATATGCTGACGCGACCCTGCTGAAAAGAAAAAAAAAAAAGATTCAAGCCAAGTGGCAAGAGTTATGGATGGATGGGATGGGATGGGATGGCTGACTGGCTGGCTCTGGCTCCTCGCCACCAATGCAACCAGCATTGCGTGTATGATTTCACTAACTGATTTAGATGCAAATCAAATCAAGAGCGAGCCCCGGAAAAATGCCTGAAAAATTGGTTAGTGATAGCTGCCGAAACGAACTATGAATGTTGCATTCAATCGCTTATAGATTTCAAATTTAAATTTAAGACCTTACACATTGAGTATTTTAATGTGGCCGCAAACGAAATTCAGCCGACCGACAGCAGACAGACAGACCGGCCGACTAGTCGTCTAGCCAACCAGATTGAACGACGTGCTGTGCTACGATCCGAACTCTCGAGACAGAATCAGAGTTCTAATCGGATTCAAATTCGAATCGTAGCTGACCTCACCGACGACCCCTTTTGTGTGGTATTTGTGGAGACAGTCGGAGCCCGAGTCAGAGTCAGAGTCAGACACCCAGATACCCATCTGAATTGTGTATGAGACTATCAACGGACACATTTATTTCATGTTTATGTTGATATTTTCAAGTTTGATAAAAAAAAAGCGAAGAAAAAATATTCGTTTCATTTCATATATATGTAAATGCGACGCGATTCCCGCTCCGCCTCGAAGCCAGCTCATCATCGTCGGTCATCAGTGAACCAATTATCATCAGCGAAGCAGTTAGTAGGCGCTGTTCAACAAGGCAGCCGAGCTTTAAATGCCATTTATGCATTTTATTGACATTTTCGAGCCGCATTTTATCTTTGGGCCGCCGGTACGACGGTACGACGGTACGCCGGTACTCCAATTCGTCTGTCCGGCAGGCGTGGCGCTTTGGGGACCCGGCCAGAGCTCCGTTTGAATCATGATGACAGTTGCATGATAGCCAGATAAAAATAGCTTGCAGCTTTTGGATGATAAGTGGGTACAGATGCATTCGACCGATAAGCCATGACTAAGGAGCATCTCTCTACAGTTTGTCTAGCATCTTAGCAACAGACATAGAAAGTTGCTGTTGCTGTTGCTGTTGCTGAACAACATTGCTCTAATGAGCTGTGGTTTATGGGGTCAGCCGCAGATTCTGCAACTATTAAATTAAAGAAAGAGTTCAGCTCTTCACGATGATCTTAATTGGTTGGATGATGCACGAGTATTGTTTGATTCTCCAATTAATAAAATTAACGAAAAATATCTTAACAATAATTTCACACTTAAATTTACAAATTTACTTGTGATCAATTAAAAGTTGATTTGATTTTTATATAAAAAAAACTATTCATTTATTTATTTATTGCTTACAAAATTTAAGATTGGGACCATTCACCCTTAGGATAAATATTTGCAAGGAATACCATTATGAGGGGCTGGGATTTGCATAGAAAATACTCATAAATAAATAATAAATCAAATTTCATAATTCATAATGTATTTTTTAAATTGATGGCGTTTTCAGTTGCGATTCGTTTGTTATTTAAATTGTGTGTTTCAATCATATTTAGCATTTTGATTTGCCTTAATGAAGTTAAGAATCTATAGCGCTTATTAGCATTGTCTTACTTGGTTTTGTCTATTGTTTGAGTTTCATTAAATAATTAGTAAAACTTAATATAAATCTTAAATACCTTAAATAAATTAGAAGTCAACAAAAATGCAACTACAATAAAAGAATCTGTAAATTTAAAATAATAGTTAAAAATATCAAATAAATTATAAAAGATACAAGTATTATGTATGTAATGAATAGCTAATAAGTTAATTTTCGCTCTAGATTTTCATAGATAAATCAAATAAATCGTGGGTAATTTGGTATATTTTATTAAATTGAAATTAAATTTACAGTCCAGAAGTTTAAGTGAAAGTGAAAGATTCTTGTTTACTATTTAATCAATAATTAATTCTTAATTCAATGTGATTGTCTTACAAAAATATATATAGGCGTTAAATAATTTTTTGACTTAGGTTATTTAAAATCTTAATATTAAATGTATAATAAAGTTATACAAATTTATAAAAAAAAAAAAAAAAAAAAAAAAAAAAAAAATATTTATATAAGTAATTTATGAATTAAATAATTCCTTACGACAGATCATAAGTTAATCGAAAGAAAAGTATTCAAACACAATCGCAGCAGAATCAAATTTGTTGTCTTGATTTTGGGGGGGCATAACTCAAGCTGCCATACGCGCCCAATTAAGTCAGACACTCCCAATGAATACTATTTAAGAGTCGAAAGAGGAGCTCAATAAATAGTTTAGAAAAGCTTCTCCGACAACAGCAACATATAATGGATATGAATGTTAGCTGGCAGAGCCAAGTGTTCTGCAATTCTGCTTCTGATGCCTCAGCCGAGGGCAGCGGACCAGGGCGAGGCGGAAGATTGGGGCGCTGAATAAAAGGAATTTATTTAAATCGAAAAAAACGCAAATGCATTAATATTATTTAATTTGCGTGCGTGTGTGTGTGTTTGTTTTTTATTATTTCCTCATAATTAAAAAAGAGAAACCAAAAAGCAACGCCAAGTGAGGAGACACGCGGAATAAAATGTAAAAAAAGGAGGACGACGCGCACTATTCAAATTAAAAATCGAACGTAAATGCGGCGCACAGCAGGAAGCGAGATTTTAAGAGAGAGGTCTACAATAATAAGGCTGGACTCCGATTCCTGGCGACCCCGGCCAGACGACCAACAAGCGATTGTTGCTGTTTCTTGCCGTCCATTCCGAATCTGAGTCCGAGTCGGAGTCGGAGTCTGAGTCTGACTCTGCGTCTGCGTCTGAGGACGTGGCCATATGATAATTTAAGGCTGCATAACGTCATGCTGTTGCTCCATTGCCATTTATACAAAATGAGCAAGAGTCTTGGCCAAGAGGGCGCAGGGCGGTAAGGGCTAGCAGTTGGGGGACAGGGGCCGGCAAGCGATCGAGAGGCTCGCGTGTTGGCCTTATGAGTGACTGCTGCCTGCTGTGGGCCGCCAACTGTGCCGTGCATCCTCCTTTGATGTGGAGGACCCATGGTGGGGCCGGCGATCGGCCGGCCCGAGCTTGCCCTGCGCTTTGATACGATAAAAAATTAAGGCGATAATGGAATTGAAGCAAATGAGCTGGGCAACATTTGTTCGCTGGCTCCGCTGTGCACCGGCACTGACACCGTCTCTGGCTCTCGTTCTGACTCTGGCTCTGGCACTGGCACTGGGTAAACTATGCAGCTGTGCGACAAGCAAAAATTGGACAAGCAACACGCAATTTATGTCAATGTGCGCTCCCAGCGCCGGCCCACACGGAAAATGTGCAGTAATTAATAAAAATAAATAAGCTATGGGGAAAAAAAAGAGAGAGAAAAACAACACGCAGTGAAAAAAAAAAAGAAGAAAAAGTCTCAAGGAAAACTCTCAGCCATGTCGCTGAATGTTCAATTTACAAGCCACCTACGTTGCGGTGACAAACGCCCGGCCATAAAAATTAAAGAAAAATCAAATCGTATATTATGCGACAGCGAGCCAAGCCGAGTCGAGCCCAGGAGAGCCGGCTCCAAGCTCTAGGCTCCAACTGCATACATACACACACAAAGGCGGAGTCGGAATAATGTTGCCCCGGCTAACAACTTCATTTCGTGCGACACTCATAAGGCATAAATTTGCTAGACTTAAGCCTAATTTATGCAGCGCTTCGGGCCGAAGGGTCGCCAATGGCCGTTGGCCAAGGCGACAAGGCACAGCAACAAGTACGAGTATTTTGTCGCCTCGACGTCACTGTTGGCAGCGGCAGCGGTTGCGGCTGCGGCTGCGGCTTCAACGATGCCAATGCCGACTGTATCTGCATTCACAATTAAACAATTTCCACTAAATCTCGTTACTTCCTTGGCAATTTGTTACGCGCGCCAGCAAAGTTATGTGACGCTGTGCCATAAATTCATGCGCCAACCGAGCCCAAACTCTGAACAGCCGGTCAGGCTCGTCAGCCAGGCTGTAGCAGCAGCGGCAGCAGCAGCAGCAGCAGCAGCAGCAGTAGTAGTCAGTAGTCCAGTAGTAGCTTTCGTTGTTGTTGTTGTTGGACAATCTTTACATGGGGCACTTAAATCGACGAATTTATGTAGCCAGCCTGTGCCTGCGCCTGTGCCTGAGCCTGAGCCTGCGACTGCGACTGCGCAGCCATCGAGTTGCTGCCTCTCGGACAATACGGAATCTCGCTCCTGCACCATGAGCGCACTCTAAGTCGACAGAAGGTGTGCACAGCGAGCGCATATAAACTGCGATTAGGCGACAGCCGGCGCACGGATTGCACCTGGGTCAGCCACTGACACTGACCCAATGCCCGAGGCACAAGCTGAGGCAGAGGCTGTGCCTAGGACTCAGCCATAACTGCTGATCAAGTGGTAAATTTGTGATGCAGCTCGATCTAACAAGACAGACAACTAACTAATTAAATCAGAATGCTGAAGAAAGGGGAATATAACAAATAAACCAGAATAGAAAAGACAATGGGCTCTTCCATTTGAATAGACAATGGACCATGGAAAGGTGTTACGTGGAATTTATGAATACTAATTAAATATTCGCTTTCGTTTTTTGTCTATGCAAGAAATCACAGTTTAAGAAATTTATTTATATGAGGAAGTTTTACTTTTAAAATCGATTAGGTATCCACTAAATATAATTTAATTTAAATAATTTTTTAAAATGTATTTATTTAAAATATTTATATTATAATATATTTGCATTAAATTAAATATAAATGTATTTCTTATGTATATTTATAAAAGTTTGGTAATTCGTATGACATAGTTTAGTTTCCTATAAGAAAAAAAAAAAACAAGTAAGAAGACTCTAGTCGAGACTGCTCGACTAGGAGATACCCTGAACCCTCTAATCTGATATTCTAATCACTCTGCACTTCTTTTCGGCACACGTACATGCACATCCACGTATTAGAACGCGCTCTGCTAGCTGCGCAGTAAGCAGCGACTGCGCTTGTGCTGCGCTGCAGTGTGGGCAACATTATAAGGATTTATTTGTTGAATATTTTAATTTCTAGACGTACAATCTTAATGAAACTTTCAGAACATAATCATAATATTCAAATGTATGTACATTCCAAAGCACAAGTCTCTAGTACTTGAAATACGCCTTTTACAAAGGTGAGGGTGAGGGGGTGGATATAGGGGTGGGGGGTAAATTACAACAAAAATCGAAATTATATAAAATGCATATAAGTCTACATATAAAATTTGGAAGCTCTAGCTCTAAAGGTGTAGGAGGTATAATTAAATAACTAGTTTTCGATAAGGTTTTTGATCGATAATAAATTATCGGGAGTAGCTATCGATATAAAAAGAAAAACTTGATATGCGCGTGATATACACGGACCTAGGAAAAAAAATTTCAAGTCTCTAGCTCTTATATCTTCTGAAATCGACGCGTTCATACATACGGACGGACGGACGGACGGACGGACGGACGGACGGACGGACGGACAGACGTACAGGGCCAAATCGACTTAGCTCGTCGCCCTGATCAAGAATATATATACTTTGTGGGGTCCGCCACGCCTCCTTCTGTCTGTTACATACTTTTAACAAAACCATTATACCCTGATTTCCCATTTTCAATGGGTTCAGGGTATAAAAACTGTAATATTCAAGCTGTGAATTAATTCAAATATTTTAAGCTGGAATTGGTGGTAAGTTAATAAAGCCGGTAAGCCCTAATAGAATATTTGATAAGATAGATGTTATATATGAAAAAAAGAAGGTGAGAAGGTGAGTGCACAACTAGGAGATACCTCGTAATACATACAATTGGAATAATCCATACTCGGATAAACTAATAAAATAAACATTTAACAGAAACTTGATCTGCTCGTTCTATTTGAGGAATTGCAAAAGTAATTTAAAGTCTATAGCTCCTATAAATACAGAGATGGGCGAGTTTATACGTACGGACAGATGGCCGGAAGAACAGGCTTTAACAGACTCAACTAGTCGTCCTTAGATATCCTCCTTTTATCTATAATATATATTTTAAAAAATTATTCCATAATTTGCCTTTTGCAATGAACTTAGAGTATAATCAAAATGTAACATATTATCTACATACATCTCAGAGCATCAGCATCATTACTAAATCAGCGGCCATAAATAACGTCATTTTAAATGAGTTTTTGGAGTAAAGGAAAATTACTCTCCGACATATTCGCTGAGCTTTTGCAATAAAAACTCGCCTCGATGTTACAGAGCCTCAAATATAGCGGATGACAAACGTAATTTAGCAAAGTTTCAGATTATATTGTCGTGAAAACCTGAATCGATTCTCAATCAGCACGTCAAATGTTTGATTTTTCAATAAATTTAATCAACGAAATTTCATTAAATTTTGTTTACCAAATTTATTTCTCAGACAATTTTATGGCAAAATACAAATTGACATATTTCTTATATCTCATAAGTGTAAACATATCATTTATATTATATTTTTTGTAGTAGCAATTTACATCTTATTTAATGTTAGAAAACGTTGCAGCAATTTGAAAATGGAAGCAAAGCTTTTTTTCTGCGCTACGCCCAATGCATGTAAAAGGCAAAGTTCCAATCGCAATGTGCGACAGTGCATAAAAATATTTGAAAAATGCAACAACCCCAACCAGACTGCGGACACCGACAGCACACACGCAACAGACGGCACACACACACATACACACACTTACGTAGTAGCAAGTAGCCCTAGCTGCTCTGTTATCAAATCAAAGCCTCTTTGGCGTATCTTTTGGACGGTTACTGCACTGGCAGCAGTAGCCAAGCAAAAAGTGGGCAATAGGCGCACTTCTGGGTGCCGGAGGGGCTGCATTTCGATTGGGGCAAAATCTTGCGAAAAATAATTTTAATTTATCACTTCCGGCGGCCATTGTGTCGTCGTTCATTGCGCCGCGCTGCAGCTGCAGCTGCAGGCCCAGCGCGGGCCAGGCCGAGCGAAGTCGGCGCGAACGATAGCAATCTTTTGCATTTCCTATATGCATGCATGCATGCTACCATTACCATTAGCATTACCATTACCATTATACTATTGCCATTGCCTCCACCATTGCCGTAAAGTGGGCGCAGTTTTTGTTTTTGTTTTTTTTTTTTTTTTTCGGTCTTTTTCAAGCATTTGGTTTGCGTCCATATGCAAATGCAATTTTCGCATTTTGCAGCCAACAAACTAACGGTGTGCGCGCTCTTTTGAGTTATGCGAGTGGGGGAGCCTAGGCTGCATATGTCTGTGTGTGTGTGTGTGTGTGTGTGTGGGTTTACGGGGTTCGGGTCTGGGCCAATGAGCCTTCGCCACGCAACAATGGGCAGACCTGAGCTGAGCTGCTGAGCTGCCGAGTTACTTACCGCCAGCTCATTGCTGACCCTATTTTTTGGGGGGTAGTTGAGCCCCGTAAATGGCGTAACATTTTTTGCATGTTTCGAATGCTCCGTCGGGGACCGAAGCCGACTCTGAGGCACGGGCCTTAACGTTGTCGTCATGTTGCCAGCCGGCAAGACATGAGACATTTGCTGCATTCAACATAACATTGCATTGCAATGCATTGCATTGGATAGCCGTTGGCCCCGCTAGCTAGCAAGTTAATTTAGACGGCTGCCCCACACAGCAAAAACAGCTGCCTGCCATATTACTATTATTGCTGTCGTTGTTGCCGCTGTTGTTGTTTTCGTTGTTGTTGTTGTTGTTGGTGGTCAGTGGCGCAATTAATCATCAGGGCTGGTAAGCATTCGTGTAAGCGCACTTATCGCCAAAACACATCTCAAGTAGTTAATTTTCAAATAGCTTCGGTAACAGGCTGCGTTTTTGTGTTGTTTTACAGTGTTTCTTGGTCTTTCATTTTCTTTCTCGTTTTTCGTTTTTCGTTTTTATTTTTTCGCTGTCTGTTGATGGACAGCGCGCGTTTTATGGCGTTTTTGCATTTGAGTGCTTCGCTAGACAGTTTTGAAAGGCCCACGCCAAAGTGCGTAACCAAAAGTAGAATTTAAGCTGCTCCGCCTGCTGCAACAACACATATATATTCGTTAAAGCAGCTAATTAGCAGCCCACACACAGCAGCGCCACCAAGCGGCGTGTAGATGTACTACGCAGTAAAAATAGACAGGCCAACCCCAACCTCAGCCAGCCTGCAGGCGAACAACAACAGCAACAACAAATTCGCTCCCCCACTGTTGCTGCATTCACTTCGATTTCGCCTTGGTGGTTGCTCGCTCTCTCTCTCTCTCTCTCTCGCTCGCTCGATGGTGTGTTCGCTCGCTCGCTTCAAATATGGCGACCGATTTGATTGGCTGGCGGTGCGCGTGGGGCGTGTCTGCTCTTTTGCGCGCCGCGCATGGGAATTGGCGCAACGACGCGAACAGCGGCGAATGAGCTTTGAATGCAAAATGAATGCAACAAGTGCGCAAGAAAATGAATCGGAGCGCATTCAATCGAACTCGAATCGCCTTGAATGGCATCGAATCACTTTGAATTACCAGCTGTGCTCAATCAAATTGACCCCAGCCACCAGTCCCCGAGTTACCCACCAGCCGCTAGCCCCAAGCAGGTCGTTCACAATAAAGGCTAAGAGTAAAGTAAACTCAAGTAACCAACAAAACGCAATGCGATATTGCAATTTAGCTGTCAGTTATCTGCTCTCTGGGCCAATTAACTATCGTGTTCTTGTTGCTGTTGCAATTTAGTGCCCCCAAGACTCAACTGAGCCGATGATTTTGCGGTTTTCCCATTGCCCGACTCTCGTGCCCCTCACTCTTTCACACACACACACAGATGCACGCACACATGCCAGTGTACAGTTGTGTGAGCTGTTCGTTCGAGTGTGTGTAAACAGCAATTATCTGATAAATACCCCGGCGCTAAAAAATTGATAAATTGCGCATATAAACGTTACGCTATGATTATGCCATGCTACGGGCAGATGGAGGTGGAAGTGATATAGAGACTGGAATTTGCCCCAGACTCGACTCGACTGCTCAGCAGTTCCCAAATCAAGTATTGCACGATTCCGAATAGAACAGTATAGCCACGCTATATTGCTCAACTGTCACTCAACCCAATTGACAGGCTCTGCAATGGAAAATGAAAACACAGCTGCAAGTGCTAGGGCAACAATCATTGGAAACCTGAGACCCAAGGAGACAGTGCAGACGAGAAGTGCTAATCGAAATTGAGTAGATTCCTAAGAAATTCGGAATTTGCTTACGTCTACATTAATAAATAAACAACTTGAAGATAGCTTTTGTTGGGGGATGTCGTTCTATAGTATTAGATATCACGATGGGCACGCTGAATTAGTTGAGATATAAATCTTTATTTTAAATAATGGTGAATACTATAAACAATGATTAAAGCAAATACTAATAAATAATAATATATATTTGAATATATATTATATTTGCCTGTAGCTATATCTGAAAGTATTTTCTGCATTTTCGTATCGTATTGATACATCAATTATACATAATAGTATAATTATCAATCGAAAAAAAAGACAAACAATTCTTTTCGTTTAGACATTAACAATTGTATTACAATTACAATTTTAATTTAATAATTTCTATTGACCCATTATTATTTTTCTAACCCAAGTAAAGACATTAAATTAAGGAAGTCACCACTTCGGCGAGCTTTATTTTAATATATCACTTACGAATTTTCGCACCATTCTTCATCTGTTGCAAACCTTATTTCAAGTTGAAGTTGTCTTTTCCACGCAATAATTCTTCTTCTAAGGAGAAGACCTTAATCTACAAGCGATCCTTAGCTCTGTAGATTAAGGTCTCCCCACTATAAAGAAAAACAACGTTTTAAAATTATGTTTAGGGTAAGACAAAATTTACTTTAAATATTTTTACTATTAAATTATATTTTTACTATTGCATTTCATATTTAATTTTTGTAATTCTAAAAATTTGACATTTTTTTTTAATATCATAATAGGTTAATTTTTACTGTAAGCTCTAAAAAAAAGCTCTCTAAAAGTATTAAATAATGATTAAAATTATTATAAACCTTTTACTGAATTGATAGAATCTCCAATTTTATTTTGTTTTTTAAGCCAATAAAAAGCCACTAAATTGATAAAGCCATAAATTAAATAGAAAATATCATTAACATTAACGTAAAAGGTGTTCTATCATAATGACACATCGTCTTTATAAATATTTATATTCATTACACCCATTATCAATTATTGCTACTACGTTTGTTTATTTAATTATATTTTCGTAATACTTTGTAAGTCATAATCAATTATAGCTATAGAGCTATTTTATTAACAAAGTAAAATAAATAAATAGCCTTGCAGGGCTGGTAAATATATAAATATATACAGATATATAATGAAAATCTGATGCAGGCATCACTTAGTTTGGTTTTTTTTAGTTAATTGTCTCAAAGTGATTGAGCTCGCCTTTCACGATGTTAATCGCGTCCTAACAAATCAAAAAGTCTTCAATTTCCAGCAGATCGTTTGATAGATCCATCAATCGGAGGTATGAGTGCACCGATCAATCAATCAATACACAGCAAATCTATCAAAGTTGTCTCACGCCCTGGACTCCAGAGCTGTGATCCATGAGCTGCGAATGGACTGTTGGCTAATTTGTAGCATTGCTCTGTTTACGTTTGCAACAAGAGACGCACATCGGATACCCACAACTGGAGTCACAGCATCCATCTGCCAGAGATTAGAAGGCCATGAAACGACGATGACGACGACGTCGACGACGATGTCGATGGCAACAGTGCAGGCCGAACTGCGACTGATTTGTTTATTTATATAATTTCAGTCAAGCTCAATTAGAAGCACATACACACACACTCACACACACACACACACACACACACATGGTATATTTAAACAATTGTGGTTGCGGCTTTGGTCTCGTGGCGTTGTTTGGTTTCGCTGCTTTTCACTTTATTGATTTAAAAAAATGAAAAATTTATGTTTAAACAAAAATGCGCCATGCAGCCGAAAGCTATTGCCATGGATGGGGACATGGCAGAGGAGGCGGATTTGTGGGCGGTGGGAGGGGGCTGTCTGTCCGGGACCCAGACCCTTGGCTGGCGCTGTGGCCATTGGCGCCACCACTTAAAAACAACATGAGCAAGCAGCAAGCAGCGAGCAGCAAACAGCAAGAAGCTTGGCGGACTTCTCGAATGTAAATAAATAAACAAAAAGGCGCGTGCATGCAGAACAAATTGGGGCAACAATTTCTAGCTATTTCTTGGCTCTTGATGGGGCATGCTCGCAATGGCATCGCCGGCCCCGGCGTGCACTCCGATCGTTGCAGCAGCAACGCGGCGGCACAGCTTTTTGATATGCCACGGAAATAAGTTCACATAATCAAAAATGCATTGCCAAATGCCGGCAATGCAACAATACAAATAAATTGCAATCGTTCGTCAACGAAACAAACAAAGGAGTCGCCGCGCCATCAGTGGCGGCCACTGCTGCTGCTGCTGCAGTTGCAGTTGCAGTTTCAGTTTTCTGGTGCTGCTCCTGCTGCTGCAGTTGCTGCAGTTGCAACGGCTGCCGCAATTGTTGCACCTTATTTGGGCAACTGGACGACGGCAGCAGGATGCGCAGAGGAGGAGACTCATACAGCCACTGACTGACCACAGTGGTCATCCCATTCCTGCCAGTATTGCTTAAAATAATAAATAAATACAATTTTGTAAAAATTCAAAATGTAAATTAAAAATATAAACTAAAACTAATATATTAGAACTTTTTTTGTTTTAAATAAATTTTTAAAATTTTAGAAAAAGACATTTTCCAAATAAAAATTAAAAATATAAATTAAAATATATTTTTTTTTATTTACTGTTTTTTTTTTTTAATAACAGAAAAAAATTAGAATATAAATTAAAACAAAAATATTTTCAATAAAATTTGTAATTTTTAAAATAATAGTTTAGTAAAATTAAAAAAATAATAATATTAATAATATAAATTAAAACTAAAAGAGTTTCAATATTTTTTTTTCCTCTGTACATTTTTGGAAAAAAATTTCATAAAAATGTAGTCCTAAAGTGAACTACAATTTTTTCAGCTCATATGTACATAAGTGATATCTAATCTATCTATCTAATCTAGTTATACGTGATATATAATATATTTATTTTATTTTTATTTATTATACTAATATTTTATATATTATATACCTCACGAACCTGTCTCTCTCCTTCACCCTCTCACTTCTTCCCTTGTTCAGCCTTTACTCCTTCTCTACATTTAAATATTAATCAATTCCCATATTTACTTATTTAAGATATGGATACAATATATATATTCCATATTAATGAAACCCAAATAATTTTGTAGACTCTGCTTTATGTTACAACTCTCTCTCCCTCTCTTTCTCTCGATCAATTCTTATTTTTTATTCAATGATAAATTTCTATATATATTTATTTTCGAATGCGGATATTGCTAACATTCCTTAGCTATTTTGTTTTGCTGTTGCTTTTGTTGTTCAATTTTTGTTTAATTTGTGAATTTTGGAATCAGTGTGCACCGTTGGCTTGGTCTTTTCTGCGAATTTCAACCGCTGAGCCGCTCAACCGCTCAGCCGCTCAGCTCAGCGGCTTAACTCATAAAAGGAGCACTCAACAATCAAGCATGACGAAATGGCAATGGCAATGGCAATGGGAATGGGAAGCGGCTTTTGGCTTTTGGCCACAAAGTGCTAGCCAAACTGCAACGGTGGCTGAGCGACTTGGCCAGATATGCAAATGCAGAGCAAAGAGTGAAATAATGCGCTAAGGGGACCAATGGACGATGTCCGCTGTCCGCTGTCCGCTGTCCTCTGTCCGTTGTCCCCTGTCCCATGTCCCATGTCCGATCTCTGTTGTCTGCTGTCTGTTGTCGTCGCAGTTGTCGCTGCGGATTTGCCTTTGTGCTCGGGCCGCAAAAGTCAATTGTGAGGCGAATGCCGCCTGCTGTTGGCTGGGATTAGACAGCTCCTGCTGAGCATCTAAAATTTGACTACTACTTTCACTTTAGCCAGCCTCTCGCCGTTCTCTAAATATTATGATAGCCCACACCGCCTCCGCTGCCTGTTTATGTGTGACATATAACACAAGTGCCTGCACCGCGCTGACGCTGTGTGGTCCCGCCGTATCTACGGATCCCGGCGTAGCATATGCCAGTGAAAGCATTGCGGGCACTTGAGCGAGCCATTAACCTACCGCAGTTTGTATAAACTAAAAATACAGACGCACACAAATTAATACTAATAAAATGCTGGCAAGGCTGCTGCTCAGCATTTGGTTTTTTTTTTTTTTTTTTTTTTGAGGCAAACTGTTAGGCGATTTACGACTTCCTCGGCATCCTGCGCTGATTTTCCCGAGCCTTTCCAATAGACAGATAGACATCTTGAGTAGGGTCCGAAGCCTTTCAGTCAAATGCGTTGCTTTTAATTGATGTGAAGCCTTAGCTTCGCCCTCAGCAAATTAGTCGCCGAACCGAAGGTCAGAGTCGCCAAATAATTTTGCAACAATCCCCAGCCCCAAACAACAAAAGGAACTCTCCTCTAGCTCTCCAGCGACTGCGGCAAACAAAGGCCAGTTGTGCAGATCAGATTAAGTGCTTATAACATGGACATGACTCCATTGACTAACAGGCAGCAGCCCAGGCCAGCCAACCGGCCAACCAGACGACAACAGCAGCCACGCCAGCCACTGGGAGCGACAAAAAGCGCTGCCCAAATAGCCGCCGACACATCGATGATGATGACGATGACGACGATGGCAACGGCAGCGGCAACGACGAGGGCGACGGCGATGATATTGGTACTCGCAGCAACTGCCCACTGTACACTTTTGTCGGCAGCAATTGTTGATGCCCTACACTCAAAGGAGCCTGTTAGTGCAGAGGAATGACTGGAGACAGTTGGAAATGCAATTAAAGTAGGTTTTAAAAGAGGGAGAGAGAGAGAAAGAGAGCTGCGTAGAAAAGGAAATAGGGCGGTGGTTAGATAGAGAGAGTCAGAGACAGATAGAGTGAAGGAAACACAAATAGAGAGAGAGAGAGAGAGAGAGAGAGAGTGAGATAGACAAGGAGAGAGACACGGATAGAGAAAGACAGAGACAGAGAGATATAGAGATAGAGAAACACAGAGATAGAACGAGTGAGAGAGAGAGAGGGAGAGAGTGATAGAGAGATACACAAGGAGAGAGCGATACAAACATAGAGAAGAGTTAGAGATAAAGTAAAACTAATCAGAATTGTGTTGGATGGGCCTCGGCCTTGAGCGTGTCTGAAGGGGAGAAAATTAATGGTAATAACTTAATTTAATTGAATAATTTATTTTGTTTATATGTGCATTATATTCAAATATTTATGTATTCTGCAAATTATTTTAAAATCTTAGCCAGGACCGGACTAACAGGTAGGACTAAGTCTTAAAAACTTCAAATTTTCCCAAAAGCTCAAAAGAAAGGACCTTAAAAAGGGGCCCACAAATTGACGGTTGCTAGCGCCCCGTTAAGGGTTATTTTGGCATTGCTTTATCTAAAATTTTAAGGAATTATTAAGATTAGCTTCTTTTTTTTAACTAAACACAAAAATTGGTTATAAGGGCTTTATTCAAAAATTAATCTTTCAAACTGTAGCTAGGCAAACATTGACGAGAAATAAATAATAATGACAAAAGCGAACAGAAAAATTATAAAAAGAAAAAAGAGATGAACCTCTCTGATGTCGGCTTTAAAGATAAATGTTTCGAAGGATTTATCAAAATGATATATATTCTCCTTTAAATCTTATTTTGATATTTCAGATTTTTCATTTAGAGATATAGATCTCTTATATCACTGATGGGACTATGGTGTTGGATTAAAAGTAGAGTCCTGTAATATATTGAGAATATATTTTTAAATATTAAAGACACTCACTGCTTACTCCATATAAATACATAAATCCAATGAGTACATATTAAAGACTCCTACTATTTCATATAAGTAGGTAGTTCATTACAAAAGTCTGGTTAGCACAATCAAAGCAACTCGACTGCATCTTTACAGCTCTGCTGAGAGCAACGAAAAAAAAACTTAAGCTTGCCTCAATTGGCGGCATTAAACGAGACCAAAACAGAACTGAGCTGCTTCCAAGTTTAGCCCCAGCTCCAACTGAAGCTGAAGCTGGAGCTGAAGCTGAAGCTTTGTCTCCACATGATGCCTGCCCACTCTGGCACATTTTGGCCATTGTTCTCATCGCGGCGGAGGCAGGCCAGGCAAATACTGGTAGTTGTTGCTTCAGAAATGTAGCAAATGCTGTTGTTGCTGTACAAAAATGTCAATATTCTGATTCCACGAAAAGCCAAATGCATCGCTGCCCAACTGATGTCCACGTCGATGTCGATGGAGCTACGTATGTGTGTGTGCATGTGTGCGTGTGTGTGTGCGTCGGCTGTTGACCAAAAGTCGCAATTCGCGACATCCACAGTCCATCTCCAGCTCCCTGTCGGATCCTGCGTAATTCAGTTGCAGCGCATTGCAGATGGCAGTTGCAATGCCTCAGCAAATGGCAAAATGGCGAACATCACTCGAGCCAGACTCAATCTCGCCTGGGCACAAAAGCAAACGTTCCGCCCGTCGGCGGCAGATCAAAAAGCTGGCAATGGCTCACAGTTCAATAGGCTTTGTGTCGGGAGTGTAAGAGTAAGAGTAAGTTGGCAAGCGGCTATAATGCGCTTGGATATGCAAAATTGCATTGAAATTTGAATTCAATTCAAAAGGCCGCTCGTTGGCCAGCAGGCGCAGGGGCTGGCGTAGGGGCAGGCGCAGGGCATGGTGCGATCGGGCAACTCTGTTGGATTGGCCGAGTTGATTGCGCGCCGGTTGCCAATTTGAAAGAAATCAAAAACTCAGCCGCCAAGCTAACCCACATGCGACTGCCGCCGCTGCTGCTGCTGCTGCCTGTTGCTGCTTGTTGCTGCCTGTTGCTGCTTGTTGGCCGACGCTGTTGTTGGCTTTTGCAAATTACGCAACTGGCAAAGATCAGCTCTTGTTTTTGGCCACATTGTTACAAGGCGCAAGGAGTTTACAGCTGCCGCCAGTTGCCCCGTTGCAAGTTCCAAGTTGCAAGCTGCAATTGCCGGTAGCAACTTTGGCTCTGGATTTGCATGCCAACACCGGCGTGCATTGCGCTCCGGCAGTGGCAAAAAATGAGCCTCTTAATAGCCGCCGACAGTTACAAAGTGCCTGGCAATTGTGGCAAATGCCAAAGAGCCGTGCTCTCACCCAGCAGCAACAGCAAGAGCAACAACAACAACAGCAACAGTATCCCCAGCACATGGGCGTGTTGCTCGGGGGCGTCTGGGCCGCTCACATTTGGCTTTCAATTTGCAATTGCGCTGGCTACACCTCTGGGCGTTGCAACAGCATCCGACTTATCTGCCAGCAGCTGCCATCTGTGCGCCAACATTTGGCGAATTCATAATTTCAGCAAGTAGTCAGCGAGTCGTCCAGTTCCACGTCCACTTGGAGCTGCAGTTGCAGTTGCAGTTGCAGTGGCAGTTGTAGCTGCTAAAAGATATGGCAACACCTCCTGCCAACTATCCACCATTTGTTATCCATATCAAACACCTATTGAGCTGTGCCTTGCGATAATTGTGATTGTGCTAATTGACAAATGATAATGTCTCAAGGGCGTTTAGCCAAACGGAAAGTCACTAGATCTAAATAAATTGAGATTGCCAAACGAAAACGAATGAAATCATCAGAGAATGCAAATTCGAGATTTAGACTTTGTGGATCAAGTCTAGATGATATATTTCTATGAAAGAAATTCATGAAGGTCGTTTGAGGGCAGAGAATGTTTTGTTTTGATGAGACTTTCAAATGATAGCTCTGTTTTCCTAACGGAAGTTGGAATTTAGTACAAGGGACACACAAGTTTTTCTTCTTATATAAAACTTTTCAAATTAAAAAGGTCATAAATAAAGCCAAGAGTCCGAAACTTGAAGATACTCTTAACTTACTTTGACTCCGCATATCTGATTTTATTAAATGTTTATTCATACATACTTCAAGAACTTTTATTATTTTTCCATTCGTATGAATCAATGCCCAAGAACTTATAATTTCATTAGTTTAGCGAAGGAAAAAAGATAAAATATTAATATTATCATATTTTACGCATTTATCACGCATTTATGGTTCTCAGATTTTTTTTTAATAGCCACGTGGATAGAGAAAAATGTAGAAATTTATACTGAGAAAGTTAGGCAAAAATATATTCCAAATGTTGAGCATAGAACTATTATAGAGAGATTAAGAGCGACTAGTTTATAGTCATTTCCATCCACACGGATCACTACAAACTAGTCGCTCTTAATCTCTCTCTAATAGTTTCATGCTTAATATTGGGAATATATTTGGAACAAAATGTTGATTTACCCATTTTTATTTGTGTAGATAAAAATGGTTAAATCGATATTGCGTCCCAATGATTATATTACTTTTTGCTAATTTAGTTCTTAATGAAGCAGAGTATAATTTTATGCAGACATAAAAAGATTTTGCATAAAATGTTACGCTATATAATTATGAATAAAATTAGTAGAAAGCAATAAAACTAAAACATGAAGAGAGTCTGCATAAAATGATGCAGAATTATGAATAAAATTAGTCAAAAAAAAAGTAATAAAATTGAAAATTTTTGTATTTTTTAAAAAAGGTAACTTTAACAGAGCTTTAATATTCTGTAACTATTCTTGTTAATATATGAGGGTATTGAGGAGCCTTTATATTACTTATGCTGAATATTAATTAATTAATTATTGATGAATATAATAAAACCTAATACATAGTAATAATAACTAATTTTTTAGTAGTTCTCTCTATGAGAAATAATAAATTATGTTTTTATTAGAAAGAAATATTTAATGTTTTTATAAGTAATTCTCATAAATGTAATTACAACTCAAGTTTATACATACATACATACACTTCCTGACTGCTACACCAATTCTCTATGCATCTCTCGATATGTCACTATATTCATCTTTCTACCGGTCTCAGCCTTAATCCCATTCCCTCTCACACTCTACTTCTTTTTTTTTTCTTTCTCCTCTCCCCATCTCTCTCATTAAAAACACCTCTTTACAGCTACATATATACCTATACGTATATATTTATAGGTATTTAATACATATCCTTTCTAATATTTCAAGCTATATCAAATATGATTGGGCGCAAGATTTTCGGACATCCGTCCTGAAAATATATTCAATAAGTCCAATATCCGATAGATTTGGAATAATGATTCGGGCATTAGGAAACCTTCTTTGCACAGGATAGAGTCTGAGAAAGGATAGAGGGCACTTGGCTGCGCTGTCATGCTGTGACGGCAAGGACTTTGGGCCATGGCACATTCAGTTGAGGCTAACGCAATTGAGCCATATATTTGTTGGCGCATTAACAGAACAGTTACCCCTTTCGAGTCGGCTAAGATGTGGATGGCGTGGCTGGGGCGGCGGGTGGCATTGGTAAGGGGCGGGGCAAACAAACAAATCTTGGCTGTCACAGAGCCTGAGTTGCGGCATTCAATTGTGAAATGAATGCGGATCTCCCACGGCAGTCGGCTACGTGTTGCAGGATATGAAACATATCTCCGGTTAGCAGGCAGGACATTTCCTGTGCCAGCCGGTGGCCATATACACACAGCTGTCATAAATCGCATGTATGAGTCGCTGTTGGGATTTTGCGGCAGGATATTGCCAAAAGGATGCGCTGCCATTGCCTCCGGCTCACCCTCTCACCCGCTCACCCTCTCACCCGCTCACCCTCTCACTCTCCCAGTCTCTCAGTGGCCGCTCATCCGTATAATGTTTTGATGGGCATTTGAATGTAGGCGCATGTCATTTGGCTTGGACAAAAGCCTTGAGTGCCAGCCGATCCGTGCCTCATGCCTCTCCCAGCCATCCGTATTGATGGCGAACATTTCAATTGAGTGCCCAATGAGACACCTGACACTTAAGCGCCAGCAACTGGATGAAGGCGTTCGCCTGACAAATGAGACAAAGTGACACAAGTCAATCAAAGCGTCCAAAATGCGCGTCACTTATAAATTCCATTGCTGCTGCTGTTGCTGTTGCAGCTTCCAACCAATTTACTGCCCATGCCCACCAAAACAGAATACACAAAATGCCCAACGACCTGGCCCCTTGGGGCAGAAATATATTTAAATCAATTCCGTCAGCTCGCAGAGACGCAAGCAGCCAGGCGATGAGCCACAGGCCAAAGCTAAAGTCTACCCAATGTGATGGACGCATTTAAAATGTCAATACGCATTGACTTCAGGCTCGGACGACGATGGATTCCACGAGGCGGACAATGTGGCTATGTGGCCCGCGACGGACTCTAACTCCGAGTCAGCGGCTGAAATAGCGACTTCGGCTGCGACTGCGACTGCCGCTGCGGCGCGTAAGCTTGAAGTCATTCAAGTGGCGGAGACAATGAATCCTGTCAAATCAAAGGAACAACAAAGGCAACGTAAGGCGTGCGAGAAACGCAACATGAAATGGAAAGCGGAGAACAGGCGGACTGGCGGGCAGGCGGACTGGCGGACAGGCGTAAAGGGCAAAGGCAAAGCTCGGCCAACCACTCGCGATGCCCAAATCCATTAGAGTTAAATAAATTTTGTTTTTGAATTCAATTTACGTGTTGCGAGTTAACTAGACAGAAATACCACTTGGCTCCAGAGAGGGTGGCTTGACAAATTACAGCTTACGAACTTTGCAAATATGATAAGGGTATAAAGAACCTATTGCCAGAGCTTGTCTTCTATGTGTTGTATGGATATATACATTTGTAATATGATATTTGAAAGGATGAAGTCTTTGCAATACATATATTCGAGATATCACCTTCAACTTCTTCTGTGATAGTGGCGACCCAGAACATTGTGTCCTGTCTGTTACATAGCCTTAAAAATATTTATATAGTTTACATCATATCATAAAAATAAAAAAATAAAAATGTTGTAGATTAAATTTCTACTAAAGGTTACAGGAAATATGTTTAATATTACTTATTATACTTAACATTATATTAACATAAATACATATTATTATAAACAGAAATATTTAAGTGCATCATATCAAGCGAAAAACTATTTAAAAAATAAATAAATAAAATTAATATGTTACAATGCATTGATTTCAAATTCGCATTCTAGTTCATTTCAATAAGCAATAATAGCGTTCATGAACGTTCATGAACTGCTGAAGCAGTGAACTATCATAATCAATTACAGCTTTGATTCACGACTCAGAAAATCAGTGCATACAAACTGTCGAAAAAGATTCGACTTGGACAATCAATGAATTGCTCAATCTCACAATAGTTTTATGCATTATGCAATCATTTGCATTCAGCTCTAAGATGAAAAGCTACATTTAGCTAATAATCACAAGGAATTGTGCATATTTAGTGAATAACTGATTAGAAATCACAGATCATAATCACTTAAACTGATTTGCTAATATATCAATGGACTATCAATGCTTAAATATGTATGTGAATCGATATTTATAGTTGCAATAGATGAATATACATAGTATTATTATATTATTTTATATATTTAAATCATTTTAGTTTTTAGTATTCATTGCCGCAAGTTAATGTCTCATTTGGTGAGGTGCTTCAGCTTCAATAATAAATGTAATGGATGGAACATAGATTAGATTTTGATTAACAGTTGGCCAAAATGAGCCGCCTATACGATTCACCTATTCATCTGCGCACCTGGTCCACATTGTGAGTTATAGCCCTGATAGATCTGCCCTGTAGTTGCAACCAAATAGTTTGATGGAGCCATTGAGCAACCCTCGTCAGGTATTCGATGCCGGACACATAATTTTGCAGCTCAGCGCTTCAAAAGCTCATGCCGTCCCCAGCTCCTAACTGGCAGCTCGGCAAGCAGCAAGCAGCAACCAGCAAGCAGCAACCCCCAATCCTCGGTCCACAGGCCGCGCTCTGCGCCATCCGCTGCAGGGGCGCAGGCAGGCAACGAGCTGGCGACAAGTGATGAGTGAATGCAAAGAATTTGAATATTGTGCCGCGGCGGCAGTTGACATAAATCGTCAATGACAGCGACATCGCCTCCTTTTGGGCCTTAAACACGCAACGAGGGCGCTGACGGGCGAGCTGGCTCAGCTCAGCTGGGCTGGGCAAAAAGGCCGACAATCAACGTGCTGGCCGCAGAACACGACAGACAACTGTAATCCCCTATTGTGATTGTGTACGGACGGGGGCACAGGCAGAGACAGAGGCAGAGCTACAGGATCAGGAGCAGCCCAGCATCGGAGGGGTTTATCCCAGTTCGCTCGCTTGACCTGTCAGCGAGCTTCTCAAAATCAATTCTAATCGATTTAGGACATTTTGACAGCACTTATTGGCAGCATTCGCGTGGCCGTGATACTAAAAACACCTTCCAAAATTGCCGGCCAAGCGGACAGCGACGTCGCCGTCGACCCGGTAAATGTCAACAGCATTTTGGCTTAAATAGCCGCAAGCCAAAAGTGAAAAAAGGCAAAACAAAAACCAACAAAGAGACAAAAAAACGAGAACAAGGCAGCATTATCATTATCTGAGTGGAAGCTGATTGAAAACAGATAATTAAAATCTTCTAATTAGCGGCATGTTCACGCACACACACACATACACATACATATACAGCGAGTCGCCTGTGTGTGTGTGTGCGTGTGTGTTACCTTAACCACTGTCGGCTGTCAGCGAAAACAAGTTCATAAATCTTGCGCCCAACAAATCGTTTTGCAACATGAAAGAACATTACATACATATAAGAAGAAGCCAGAGCAGCCTGCAACAGCGACAACAAAAGACTCAAGGAGCAAAAACTGTCCACTTCATTTAGTGTACAGGTGTGCGTGTGTGTCTGTGTGTGTGCCTGGGCTGCCGAAACATGTGAAAGGCTTTGTATGGGAGCTCCCCTGGCTTTGGTTTTGTTTTTTGCCAAAACGTTTAATAAACAAGATTCCCATGTCGATTATCACAAATTAGTCACATTAATTATAAGTGAAGGCAAGGATGCCAGATTCTATCTCATTTAAGAAACAAAAAACTGGAAGCAGCTAAAGGATATCTACATTTGGTAAAAGGAAACAACTCGAACTCCAATTGGAGCTGTAAATGGCATTTAAACACGTGCCAAGAAATATTTGTTGCTTGTCTATAAAACTATGAATGAAAGATAGAACTCGTTTCGCAAAATAACACATTTCAAATACAAGAGTTCTTAGTTCCGGCTCTAAAAGTTCAAGCTTTATAGATTAATCACTTTGATAAAGTTGTGAAAGATGTATTAAGTGACAAAATAGCCTGTCTGAACCTTAAATCTTGTTAAGCAGGCGAACGCGTAGAGAGAATT
The DNA here is from genome assembly GCF_018153725.1 of Drosophila mojavensis. NCBI lineage: Eukaryota > Metazoa > Arthropoda > Insecta > Diptera > Drosophilidae > Drosophila > Drosophila mojavensis. Next base: position 1,043,354 of record NW_025318726.1, on the reverse strand, counting down.
TTGATAGATGCTAATTAATTTCATTTTAAATGACATCTTACAGTGGACTAGAAAATAGAGTTATGTTCCGAAGATTTCTCCATTTAGAATTTTAACAGAGTTATCTCTAGATATTTAGATAGGTATATGGAATCGACAAAAATGATTAAAATTCAGGTGAAACATTTTGATATCTGTAAATAATACTTATTTCAGATTTGATTATTGCATATTTAAAAACAATAAATGAATTTTTTTTATAATATGTATGTTTAATAAATTAAAAAAAAAAAAAAAATCACTAAATAGAAAAAACCTTTAAAAACTGTAGAACAGTAATGAATAATGTAAATGCTCAAGGATATTTAACTATGCAGATATTCAGGTTGAGTAAGCCACACTCTCTTTGCTTGAAGAACTTAAAATAATGAATTCTTATTAGCAATAGATAAATCCAATATAAATAATCAAAATATAAAAAAAAAATATCAATTTAATTATTAAAAATCAATTGCATAATTTTCAGCGCACAAAATAATAATATCCTCAAGTATTAAATACCGTATGTAGAACAGTTTCAAGCTGATCTAAAATATGTACACATAAAATACCAGCGTTGCATGCAGTGTTGCATACTTTTAGCTGCTGAGCTTATTAATGTATAACAGTATTACAGAATCATTTAACACATATTTAAAATATAACTTTAAAATTTAAATGAATAATCATCAAACAGATGAATATTCACCAGCATAAACAAAGAGTAATTATTTCTAACTACGCAATTCTCATATATAATGCTCTAAATAATATACCGATAAATATACATTTTTTTTTTTTTTTTTTTTTTTTTTTTTGTATATTTATTTTAAGCGCTGAATCTGTACAATGCAAGTTTAGTACCTTAACAACACAATTAGATTATTTATATAGAACATAACCTTCTGATGTATTCAGGAGGACTTACAAATATATATTTACAAGTATCCCTAAACTAAACTTATCTAATATTTTTGGCAAAACCCAAGCGTTTTAATCGCTTTAGTGGTCTCGCAGGAAGCAATCTTCTCGCTAGTCTGCTCCGGTGTCTAGCCAGTCTGTCACTATATCGGCTAGTGTGTCTCCCAATCTGTTCCTCCACAGTAAACAGTTTCAGATCTCGATGTAGAGTTGAGCCGCGCACATACCATGGGCAGTTTGTAATATATCGATAAATATAAATGACCTTAGATTTACATACATATGTGCCTAAATGAAATACGCTAATTGAAAAGGCTTAGCATACTTCTAAGCTGACAGGAATAGTATGATTTTGAGCTTAGCGAAGCTAAGAACCTATACTGTCAATTATCGAGGTTCGATGTTGATGCTTAGCAGAGCCAAAAACCAAAGCAGTCGAATATCAACGATGGCATTAGGGCTTAGCAGAAAAATGAACCAATGCGATGTTTAATGTTTTTGCAGTCAATTCTAGTTGGAATTTTCTAGCTGGCAGAAAAATTGATATTTTTATTAAAAATACTTTTCCATTCCATTACTAATATTATTATTAGAGTGCTGAAGGTCTCTTTGACCAGCTTTTCTCTTCTAAAAGAATTATAGTTCACATTTGTATACTCATAGTGAATACATCGATTAATTAAAATACATATTAGGCTTGATTTATTATAGTTTGATAAAACTCATGTCATGTACAACAACTTAAAATATATGGCGATATCATAGTCATTCAAATAACTCACTCTCAATCTTATAAGCAAAAATACCGAAGTCAGCATCAATTTGTGATACAATCTCAATCAATTGAATTCCGTTTGGCTACTAGGCCTTGCGCTCGAAGAGCACAGGGAATGGCTTGTCCTGCGGCGCCTGCAGCCAGTTGTCCTCGGAATACTTCACATTGTTTTCAGTCTCAATCACATGAAAGGTGTAGGCGTGGCGGCTCTTCTGGGAGCGATTCGGCTCACTCTTGTGCACCACATTGCCGTGGATGACGATGCAGGTGCCTGGCCAGGAATGAGAACAGGTTAGACTGGTATTGTGGAACTGGCCGCAGCTTCAGCTACTCACCTTTGCTCACTTGGAGCGGCGTGAAGCTCGACTGCGGATAGATGGGCGATGCGCGATCGTAGACCATCAGCTCGGAGGCGTTCGTGTCGGGATTGCGCACGTAGCGCCGGTGCACGCCGCTCTTGTGCGAGCCCTTGATGAACTGCAGGCAGCCGTTCTGCAGGGTGCAGTCCTCTAGAGCGAACCAGAAGCCCACCGCCGAGTTGGGCTCTGTGTGCAGGAACCAGGAGTCCTGGTGTGGTGTCACCTCGCCGCCAATGCCGGAATTCTTGTAGATGTACATGCTCTGGCAGACGGCCGGCCTATTGAAGTTCAGCTGCCAGCAGACCTCCTTGACACGGTTGCTGAAGGTCAGCGCATTGAAGGTCGGATGTTCCACGTGCAGCGCATGGCCCACCTTGTTCAATGCGATCATCGGATCCACAACCAGCTGACCCTCATCCCCGATGGCGCCCTGCTCGAAGAAGTAGCGTACCTTGTCGCCCGACTCCAGGAAGTACAGCTCCTTGCTGTGCGCATCCTCCGCCTTGACGGTGCTGAAGATCTTCCGATTCGACTGTGGCGCATCCAGGCACAGGGCTCGCCCCGCCTGATACAGCGTCTCCACCTCCTCGGGCTTCAGGAAGTCCTCTATGACCACGTAGCCATTCTCGTTAAACTGCCAATGGAAAGCATAATTCAGTTGTTGTTGCTAGAAACACTTGAAGCAACTACGAAAAAGCGGGTGAAGGTCCGATTTGATTCATAAAGCTCTGTGCTATGTGACGCTTATCTCTGCGCCGTCTGGTCTGTGTCTGGCTTCACACTCCCGCACACACACACACAGACGTATACAGACGCACATTATCAGACTGACCGACTATATGTAATGGGCACACGCGTGCAGTGCCGCTATTCCCCCATCTCCCCCGGGGATAAGCTGAGCTAACCTTCAGTCCGCTTCCTTTTGTATTCCACTGTCAGCTGTGTCACCTGCTAATTAACGAATTTCTAGAAATGCCACAGCGTTTGACATGCAAAAAGCGAAATTCGTGCCCATTCACTGAAATCACTCAATGTGAAATTGAAATTGAAAATTCACACATTCTTAGGGTATGCTCATTCTATCAACTGAATAGGTATTTACACTTTGTTGTGCAACATGCAACCTGCTCTAGAGTGCTTATGCAAAGGGTATTCAATATTCGATTTGGTCACCAAAATTCAGTTGTATTGTGGGCGCTCTCTTAGTTTCAGCGCATAAAAAAGTATATTTGAAAATGCTTTGAGCAAGCAGATGAAAAGCAAGAGTATAAATAGTCGCAGTGATTCAAAGGCACCAACACACCTGCACTGATCATTGGTGGAGATCCGTCGCCCCACCTTTTGACGAATACGCCAACGAAATTCACTAAAATAAAATGCGCGTGCAAGTGTCAAGGAAATGGAAACTGGGAAACTGGGAAATGGGAGGATGTATTACTTATACCACAGGCCAAGTGCCCAGCTCGTGGAAAATTACAGCCCGAGAGGCCAGCCAATCGGCTTGAGAGTGCGCTATGATAGGCTTGGGCAGCTGATTCCGTAATCGACTGCAGTTTGTTTGCTCGGGCATGTGCAATTCAGCTAAACTGACAGAGGGTCGTCACGGAGCTCTGCTGGCTATTAAGTCAGCGTTTGTTGAACTAGAACTTGCACAAGTCCGCGACTGTTGCTGTGTAGCAAGGCGCTTGCATAATCGCAGCTGAGAACGCGTTGAGTTACATTCGAGCAGAGCCCAGTATTCAGCGCGTTCCAGTTGAGTTCTAATGGGCATGAATATGCATGAATGTTTGGGCCATTGGGAGCTGGGCTAACCAGTTGATCGGGCATTATAATTTGATGCCATTTGGACAAGGCTGACCACAAATGCTTCGAGAACTGACCCGAATAAATGTGCGTCTGGCTGGAGAATTAATTTTGAGCAGCGCTAAAACATTTCCTCAATTGGCCATCGCAGTCTTTGTTCCCAGGCAATAGCGAATGCTTCTCCGCAGTTGGCTTTCTGTGAATCACACCAAATGGCGACGCATTGGCTGCCAATGTTTATGATGCTGATGAATGTAAATAGATTCATGACAGCAAGGCGGGCACAGGAGATCGGGGGAGGGCCTCCGATGACTATGTAACGAAAACTAAGAGCGTAGTCTCACTCGGACTCGGTGGGAGCCCAATAAGTAATTGGCCACAAATCATTTGCCAACAAAAATAGAAACAAAAGCCGGCAAAAAAGAAAGAAACTTGCGCGATCTCATAGAAATGCTTAAAGTCTGATGATGAATAGGCATCCATTTGTATGTACATACCTCATCCAAAAGTTTGCTGTGCATTGTGCTTCAGTTTGTGTTGCTTATTGTTTTGTGTTTTTTGAATTAATCAACAAATTGTATTTCGGTTTTGTTGTTTTCTTTCTTCGCTCAAATATCGCTCAAATATCGTACACCTCTCTGTTGAGGCGTTTCTCCACAGTTGGACAGCGAACGTTTTGCTCTGTTTCGCGTACGTTTCAAAACTGTTTCGCCTTTTTCAAAACAGTATCTGAAGCACCCAGCTCTACCACCAGGCAGAACACTCGAGCAGTCGAATAATCAAATACTCGAACACTCGGCCTGATATGCGCTTCCCACACGACGCGTCGGGTGCTGAACAGTTCTATAGACACACACACACATGCACACACATGTGTATTCTTAGCATATGCTCTCGATCGTTGCTCACTCACACTCTCTCGCTCTCTCTCTTCTTGCCCTCCCTTTCTGGCTGTTACTATGGGTCTCCGCCTCTGTCTGCAGTGATGCCAGCTTAGCGCTTTGTCGTTAAATTTAGCCTTTTTTGATTGTTGTCTGCTATTCTTGATGTTTTTGTATGTTTACATCATATATTCTTCTAATTTATAAATCGTGATTTAAGTAAATATGCGACTTTTAATAATTTAAAATATAAATAATAAAAATATAGTATTTTTCTTGATTTATTTGTATTAAAAAATATTATATTCAGGTTGTTGTTGATATACTCATTTTTTTGTATAAAAAATTTGTATATCTAATGATAATGATAGGTTATTTTAACTACACATAAATATATGTGAGCATAAATTGTTCCTGAAAATGTGGCATATATCTATTTAATATTGTATGATTCATTCAAATAATTAAAATTAATTTTTAAAGTGAATTGATTTTTTATATATATATTATAAAGAATTGCCTTACCATTTCAGCAGAATATGTATCTGTAAAAAAAGCATAAGCAAAATCAAATATTTAATATGACGCTTGTTTGAATTAAACTCAGACCGAATTACATAAATAATGCATAGATTAAATTAATATGAAATATAATCTTTGGGTGACATATTCATCTGAGCTGCTGTATTTTATTGATAACAAAATGACATATTTTACAATAGAAAATCGCGTCTTATCTACCAAGACTGTATATACATGTATATACTGGAAAGTAAAGTAAATATAGCCGGAAATGTCGGAGAGCAAACAAATAATAGGCCTCTTTAGAAAAATTAATATATATACATAAATATATATGTACATATATATTAGTATATTAGTATATGGCATAAAATACATAAGACTTTTTATATTGTTTGATTATTTGATTAATATATATTAAACATTTTCACAACGCTATATATGTATGTATAAATAATTGTAAGTATACAAAAATAAAAAAAAAATTTAAAAAATTACAATTTTTTATAATCTATTTTTGTAATTCGAAGCATTATAATACACAAAAATGTTAGCTTATTTCGCAAATGATATAGAAAAGTTTGAAAAGTGATCAAGTTGTCAAGCTGATTTGGCGTCTCTATATCGCCATCACTGCTTATACAATTACTTAGCATAGCTCATCTCTGTTGAGGTCTAGTTTGAGCTTGTAAGCTACACAAAGTTCTAGTTGATTGTCACTTACAGTCATTATTTCGTTATGCAGTGATATCTATGAATTATTTTACATTAGTTTCACTTTAGCTTGACAATCCTAAAATTTTCCAGTTATATCCGAAATTTCCACAAACATGCAACAGTTGCGTCTCACGTGCAATCCGTGTGTTCATTCAGGGGACCGCTGAGCATGCATGCATGCATGCCAGCATATATACATGTGTATGTGTGTATGTCCGTATGTAAGTACATATATCCGTGTGCATTTGTAGAAATATGTACATATATGTTTATTGTCTAGCTAATGCGCAGCGTCTTTTTTTTACAACTTGATGTCGTCATATGGCAGTTAATTGCTGTCTATGCGTGGGTCGCCGTCTGCCGAGAAACAGTCGCTGTTGCAACTGCGATTTCCTCATCCAAAAAATGCTGCAAAATATGCGAAAACTATTGTTAGGCTGCGGCATTTATCTGCCTGAATATGTTTATATAATTTGCAGGTAAAAGAGCGCAATTAAAAAAGCGAATTATAAGCCGAGTCGTGCGAACAATAGGTGCTAAATATGTGCTTAAGTCTGTATTTATTTTAGCATTTGTTTGATGCCATTGACTGGGCACACATTCGTAGCTCAAGTCGGCCAAAACCTCTGAATGTCATAAGAAGTCGCATTGGAAATGCATGCAAAATGGTAAATTGTAAATTTATGCGAGGCGGCGAAAACTAATGGCATGTGGCTAATAATGTGGCACTCTGGCCAAGTCTTGGCCTGGCCTGGCCCGGCTGAGCCTGGCTCAAATGCACTCACCTATGCTCGTACGCTTGTACGCCTCTGTGTGTACAGTTAGTATTACTACTTTACAGAAGATTAATTACACCAGCTCTGGCCATAAATAAGGCTAACAAGCAACTGTCCGCCAGCATGCAGTCTAGCAGTCTAGAGTCAAGAGTGTCTTGGCATTATTTGCAAATGTATGGTAGTAAAAATTTAAATTAGAAATCATTGCGGCCGCCGGGTAGCCATTCAATTTGATCAGTGGCAACAGCTCCTACATACATAATGACCGTGTTAGCTGTGGTGCCCTTGAATTGCAGATGACGACGGTGGCACCTGAACAATCAAGTCATAAACAATGTGCAGCCGAAAGGTCTCAAGCGGCCAATAGACGCCCCTCTGACGCGCTTGCGAATACGCCGCCAACAAGCCACAATAACAGCAGCAACAACAACAAAGAGATGATCAACCCAAGGTCAGAGAGGTTTTTTTTTGGGTTCTTCAGTGAAAGAGAGCTGAGAGCCCCAGCTAAGCCAAGCTCTTTTGTGCGGCTAATTAAGTTAATTAAAAATTGAAGACACGCGATTTGCTTGAATAACAACAATTTGATAATATTCCATATTTTGTTTGTTTGTTTGTCTTTTTTTCAGCAAAAATTTAAATTTTGTTTTGCTGCTGCTGCTGTGCTGCTAATGATGATGGCTCCAGCTCCTGGTCTGATTAGAAAATGTTGAGTCATCGCAGTCATCAAATTTAATCTGCTGCCTTTCCAATTTGTAATACCCTGTACAATGGATGCATTGTATAGCTTATGTAGCTTATGCAAATACTTGGCACATATTAGAGCAGAAATATAAAACATTATATTATACATAAAACTAAATATAAATAAAACTACTAAAACAACATAAAGAAATCGTTGTTGATTCGATTCAAGTTTTTTGCACTGCTTCTCTGCTTTGATGTTTCGTGTGTCTCTGGTTTACCAACATTTTCAGAAAAGCAATTTAATTAATTAATTTACAAAAATCATTAAAACAAATTTATTAATAAAGAAATAACAGTGTTATTTGGGTTACTTCATTATTGATAAATTATTTGCAGCATTTGGATCTCTAGACAATGTTTGGGTGGAATATACATACATATATGAATATTTTAAGGAAAAGATGTGATTTGATTCGAGGCTTACTTGCAATATTAAATAGTTACATACATGGAGAAAGTAAATCGGAAATGAATCCAATCAAGTTCGGGTTTAATGTATTTATAAAGAAGCAAACTGACATTGAATTCCGATATAAATATATTCAAATTCTAATATTTCTATATACACAAATTCAAATACTCATATCCTTATTAAATAGAGGGTAACTGTTAGTCAAACACTTTGAGCTGAAGCAGCGCGAAGCGTTGAACTGATATGTGTATTTGAGCGTGTCTTTGATTATTTTTTATACCACTTTGATTAGTGATATTTTTTATAGACGCGCCCCCTCCGGATTTGTGCAATTCGCTTGACCTTAGCGCGCTGAATGTGTGAGCTGTTTGCCAATCAAGTCGAGCGCCGTTTCGAAAGTTTCAATTTAACTGCAGCGGCGACCCACGCGATGCCAGCCCGAGTGCAAAAGGTGTGAGTGATTACCTAGGGAAAGGAAGGAGCTCGCACTCGCAGCTGAACTAGACCGGGAAAAGGAAATGAAACATAAATATCATTGATCTGCTTGCTAACTTGATAACTTGATTAGTGTTAAATGTAAAATATATACATAAATAGACAAGCCTCGAGCTACTTCGAGCTCGTTTAGAAACATCTAGTCTGTTCCAATTATTCTGGTTTTAGTTTAAATTTGAATACAAAGTTAGTGCATACATTTATATATGTATGTATATTATTGTGGATTTTGTAGTCTAGGTAATCTCTGCAGCTTCCGCATTATACATATACATACTCTGAGCATTTAACAATAAGCATTTGAACAATAGTGAGATTATGATTGAAATTAAGATTAAAACATATCTGAAACCATATAGAAAAATTAACATATTTCGAAACTTCAATGCAAGAAACTTATCGCATTGTTGTTCTCAGCTGGACGTTGATCTTTCCTATGTCTCACTAGGTTCTCTGTTAGTTTCTTCAATCGACAGTTCCTGTGCTTGTAGATAATCCGCAGCATATGAACTAAATGATTTATGCTACTATTGTTAATTTATTTACCCGTCATGCTGCTGAAGATATTATAATTGCCAGGGACATAAATCTATGCATATATGCGTGAAGGGCATTACTGTGATCATTATAAATATATATATTACACGACAGGCGCAGCGACAATCGAAATTGGAATAACAAAGGCTAATTACGTGCGGTCTGAGCTGCTTTTATCCAAGATCTAAAATCTCTGGCTTTATTATCGAATCAATCCACTCAGAGCGACATATTTGAATTTGCATGCGAAGATACTGGGACAATAAATCTAATGGCCAGCCCGCTGTCAGCGAGGTATAAAAATACATATATATATATATAAATTATATATACATATATATACATATAGTTATTTGCGAAAGTGCCCCGACCAGACTAGGCCAGACGAGAGCCAGGCCGGCTTGACGAAGCTCCGGCCGAGCTGGCAACTGGGGAGCCAAATGTGGAAGCTTTACGTCTTAATTTCGAATGTTAATTGCTGCTGGGGCTGTTAGTTGGTCATCGCTCGCTTGAACTTCAATGTCAGTGAAGAAATTCAAAACTAATTTGTCGGCGATTCAAATTATGGTATACATGCTCATGGGAGAAGGCACGCACTGGAATAGTTGCCTTTACGGCCAGATAATAGGAGTCGCTCACGCAACGTAAAACCCGTTAAATTGGCGCATGGCTTTCGGCCGAAATGTTGATTACGAAAAAGCATTTCATCAAGCAAATTATGATCTCTTCAATCAAACTTCAAGTGAAACAAGAAAATTAACTAACTTTTGATTTACGATCACTTTCTAAAACATTTGAATGCAATCTTTCCCCATGCTCCCTTGTTGTGGCAGGGGGCCGACTAGGGGGCATGAAGAGCAAGGTGAAGGAGGTGTTGAAGCTTTCTAACTCTGATCATAATTGTAGAGCACAGCGTAAATAATTGACGCTGTCAAAAGTGATGTGTGCCGAGTCAAACGAGAGATATACAATTTGAATAAATATTGATGTCTTAAGCACGATGCTCATCACTTTTTACTCCCACAGTGAAGAGAGTATGTGGGTTTTATATCCTGTCGGTTTTGCTGTAGAAAATGCGTAGCTACCCTCGCTCTATAAGGTATTCCGATTTGATCGATGCAACTCCTATATATTGTAATATTGGTTTATATACATACATAATATATACATATTTGGTTTCCCAGAACAAAAACATATCTGCTGATATACATATATATGTATTGGGTAGTTCACTAAGTAATTTCGCTTTTTTAGTGAAATTTCAACTCGATTTTTTTAATATGCAAAATATTTTCTTAAATGATAAATTCTCCCTTTTTATTTATCTACTACCTTGGGCCATCTTGCCCATCTGTATATTCCATACTCCTAAGACTTCTGAGCCAAAAATCTAGTACAAGTGGTTTTTGGCATCCTGATTTCTAAAATATTTTGCAGAGACCGGAACAAGTATTAGTCCGAAGGTGTCAAGTCTGGAGAATTCCATTCTATTACCAATATTTTATAGTATTAAATATGAAGAGTGGCATTTCGAGTTAGATTTGTAAGATGGCAAATATTACCCGCAATAAGCACAACAAATAGAGCAAATAAAAGTATTCTGAACCAGATATCTAATACGAACGGCTATAGCTTGTATTAGTGTTTCTTCGAATTGTAAATTCTAAATTCGATTGTAAATTAAATGGAGAATATCAAGTTCATTTAGGGGCGTGACGAATTGTAAATTTATAGCTTGAATCAAAAAAGTATAACAAGTTTGCTACCTTAATAGATTAACGAGAACTATAATTATATGTAAATCTATATATTTATGCGTCTATTTTGATATGCCAAATCTGAAAAGATTTAATCGTGGGCACACTTAGAGACAGAATCATAGCCTTTTACAATTCGAAAATTGCTCACCTGCTCGACAGCTAAACCTGTTAATATACACAGGTGATTCCTCTATACGCATCGATTTTTGTGAACGTTTATTTGGCAGTCTTTCACTTCTTTGTTAATATATGAGGCATGGTACGTCAAACAGACAGCTCGACTATAAGATCTTTTATGTTCCCATCGAACTCGACCAATTAATCTGATATAGAAACTTTATGGTTACTGCGATGCTCGTTGTGTGCGTTATCCGAAATTATTGAGCTAATTTATTTAAATGCGCAAAATGTGTCGAAATGAAATGCGCAAATAAATTGCAATACATAAAGAGCGGAATGCCATTGTTAGCTCAATAAACTGGAGGGATTACGAAGACAATGGCACTCGAAAATAAAACAGACCACACTTACGTGATTATCAGAAAATAATAATAATAATAATAAACTAAAAAAAATAATAAAAATATATATAAATAAAAAATACCAAGAACAAAGGATTTATAGCCAGTTTCGCCTGTGGGCATTCAGTTTGCTGAGAGATGAAAAATGTTCGTGTCGATTTGATCGCAAAAATCAGTTTTTATGTTAATTGAATTATGCAAGCGCCTTGGCCAACCAGTTACAAGCCCCCAGAAATGATAGCCCCAGCAGTCGCTGGCTTGACCTTTTGCGAACCCTTGCACGAGAAAGTTGTGCAAAGCAGCCGCCGGGCAACCTCCAGCCACGAGTCAGTCGACCACCAGCTGTGAACTTGGAGCCGGCTGCTCTCGCGCTCCATTCGTCTTTCGCCCCATCCATCATGGGAAATCGATTGAGCAGCATTATCTAATGCCCAAGCCAATGGGTAAACAATAACAAACGGCGCAAAATTCAATTGCTTATTATGTGTATTTTCTTAAATTATGATACTTAAATTGTATATTTATTGCCAATGACAAGACGTTTCTAGCAGAGCTAAGCAATTGTTGTTGCCTCAACACACACGAAAATTGTGGACAAAAATTGCATTTATAGCGAAACAAGTTCATAGCGTAAAATATCATTTGAATATGCACATAAACATTGATGAAAATAAAATATATAAAACAAAAACGAGCAAATGAACAAAATTCATAAAACATCACAAACTCAATTTCTGTGCAAAAATTGAGTTGCTGGCCAAAGGCGCCGTTTGAGGTTTTCAGTTTGGGGCTTTGACTGCGATAATTATTGACGACGCTGATGAGACGGAGACCACAATGGCAATAACAATAACAATAACAACGACAGCAACAGCAACAGCGACAACAACATCATCAGCAACTGTTGCTGTTGCTGCTGCTGGTGCCAAAGCAATAGCAACAACTAAGCACTTGTAAGACACAGCAACAACAACAGCTCAAACCAGCCCGCTGCTGACGTCGACAGCAACTTCATGAGGTGCGCAGCTCTTCACTAGCACAGCGCAGACGCAACGTCGTTTCAGTGCGGTTTTGGAGTTCATAGCGTTTGGTCGTGATCGTGCAGCACCCCCAACAACTTGTTTGTATCTGTGTCCGTGTCCGTGTGCGTGTGTATGTGTATGTGTGTCCAACAGTGTCTTATAACAATTGTGTGCAGGATCTACTGAAAAACCAAGGCACCCACACACACGAAACAAACAACTAAACAACAACAAGAAACTTTTGTGGACAACGGTGCTCCAGCTCCATTTTGGAGTTCCACTTGGCAGCCATGTCAGCAGTGAAGGATAAGCTCTGGCTGCTGCTTGTTGGCCTACTGGCCGCATTGAGCTGTAAGTAGACTAAGTAGCTGTGATTTATGAGTGACGTACGCGTATTGTGATGCAAATTGGGGGCTAACCAAAAAAAAAAAAAAAAAAAAAAAAACAACAAAAATTAAAATGAAATAAAAATAAAAATATAGTTAAATAAAATACAAATAAAAACTAAAAACTAGATTAGTGCCCCAGCCCCACACGCTATACACTGAAGTATCTGCATCTGTATCTGTGTCTGTGTCTGTGTCTGTGTCTGTATGTATATTTTAATGGCGAGAGGGCGGCCAGACAATGCGCCGAATGACACGGCGCTAATATATCATCTTTTGTGTGAGTGTGAATGCAAAGTATGCCAAATGAATATTCAACAGTCGCTAGTCCACGTTTATGATTGCCGCTGACCGTTGAACTGGCCACCGAGCCAACTGCCAAACTGACTGCCAGATTGACTGACTGACTGACCAACTGCCAGACTGCATTAACATTGCCTGACGGATTAGCATAAATTTATGTATGCGGCTGCGTTTCCTTGATACAATTCGGAGACCTCCGATCAGGCGATTGCCTCAATGGAAAAGCGATGTATTTTAATTTTTTTTTTTTTTTTTTTTTGTCGTCGTCGTCTTCCTCTTCTCTTCGATTTTTGTATGCAACGTGAAAGTAGGTCTCTGGGTTGAAGATTGCTTGTTGGGTTTTTGCGAATATGTGCATACGTACATATGTATATACATGCATGCATGCATGTATTTGCATGTATATTAGTGTATGTCTGAACTAGCATCATTTATAGATAAATTTATATGTACATATGTGCACATATATATACATATATATATTGATTGGTTAAATGCTGCTGGCCAGGCTGCAAATGATTGGCAATTGCGGCAACCAGTTCCAGCTGGGCTTAGATTTGAGTTTGGGTTCGTTTGCTTAACCGCTTGATCACTCGATTGCCTACCCGCCCGGCCGACTGTCCGCCCGCTCGCTTGCCCGCCTGGCTAATGGCTCTGTCTAACTCTGGCCCGAGCATCATTAATAAGACACTCGACGGCAAAGTGCTGTTGCTTTTATTTAACTTTTAATTACACCTTTGGCATTTAGTTCGTCGCTGTTGTTGTTGTTGCTGCTGCTGTTGTTGTTGTTGTTATAAGCCAACAATTTAGGCTTGATAAACGTAGGTACCCCATATGACATATTGCCCCACTCAAACATATGTAGATCTGAGCTGGCATCAAAACTGGACCATTATTCGTGAATTATTTCGCAGCCGGCACTTTGATTCAATTAAGTGTGAATTGTGTGTGCGCTGAAACAGTAACCGAGATTCTTGAGCTCAGACAGGAAAGACTTGTCGGCATCTTGTTAATTTGGAGCACCAACTGCCATGGCCACGAATCGTATCGATCGTAGGCACCACACACAACACGACAAACAGCAACAGCAACAAGAACCACAACAACAGCAACAACTACAGTAATGCGAATACTCGAGCCCCATAACCAAATCGAGTCGCGTCTAAAACTGCAGGCCATGGAGGCCGCCCATAGTTGTTGGCCTGATAGTGGCAGCAAGAGCCAAACGTGTTTATAGCCCCAGCAAACAATAATAATAAAAAAAAAATTAATTGAATTTCAACAACAACAACAACAACAGCAACAATAATTTTCGCTCGCTGTTTAACTTTGTCCAAAGGCCTGTGAAGGTAAAATTTGAAGCTTTTAAATATATTCGCGCACACGCGCCAACTATTTTGCAAATAAGCTGCAAAATTTGGCAGATTCACCATCCAATTCGTTTGGCTTAAAAATAGAATTGGCGCAAAGTCTTCGGCCGAAAATGGGAGACGCAATTCTCCATTGTCTGATTCACGGGCCATTTGTATCTGTCCCATGGCAAACGCTTTGAACTCTGCCGCTGCTCTGCTTCGCTCAAATGTTAAATAACTAATATCAGAATCTGGGTTACACGCCCCACAAACTCCGCTTGAGTTCTATTGCCATTGTTATGTGGCCTTATATGGCATGAAGCGAAAACTTCCTGTCAAAGTTTATGACCACCATCGTTCGAGTCGCATTAACAATAAAGTCGTAATCACCATAAAAGCCAACGCACGCGGCCATAAGAAGCTATCAGAATCTATAACAAAGCAGAGAACAAATTTCGATTCGGATTCTGATTCAGATTCTGATTCGGATTCTAATTCTAATTTAGCTGTTTGTTGCCAGATCTAGCTATTCTGCTGCCTGCTCAACATTAATTTGGCAACCAAGAATATGACGTGATTGTTGTTGTTGTTGCTTGTTGTAGTAGTCACTCGAAAATTGCTGTTAATATGTAAATTTGATGCGAATAATTAAGTGACTGCTAAGTGGTGCCAGGGAACAGTTTATTTATTACTTTATTATATTCTTTCTGCTTTAGCTCGCGTGAGTTAAGCGCTGACGGCGTCGACTCAAGTTCGTTGCTTAAGTCTTTTGTTTTGCCTAACATTTGCGGCTTTACTTTTTTCGATTTTTTTTTTTTTTTTTTTTTTTTATTGTTTTTGTTATTGTTTTCTCGCTAACAACAATAAAAATATCAAATTATAAAACAGCACTGCAGCACGGCTGTGATGCCGCCTACCCATATTATGGCACAAAGATCGGCTCGCTGACACGACTGCATCATGGCGTTTCCGGTGACGTCTACGCCGTAGATTCCCGTACGATTTTCATCAAGAAATTCAACTACGATGGCGAAGCGCCCGCCGCCTACTTCTATGTGGGCAACACCGCCCGACCCAGCAACGAGGGCGCCTCTCGCCTGCGGGACGAGCGTGGGGGCACCGCCTCGCTGACGCGTCGCTACCGCAACAAGGACATCACCCTATCCTTGCCGGAGGGCAAGACGCTGCGGGATGTGAAATGGTTTTCGGTGTGGTGCGACGAGTTCGCCGTCAACTTTGGAGATGTCGCCATTCCGAGCACATTAGACTTTCCCCGTCCCCAAAAGATCGGCGCACTGAGAGGCGTGCACGGCGTTTCGTCCGATAACATTGTCATTGTGGATGCCCAGACGCTGCTGGTGCCCAACTTCAGCTACGACGGCGAGGCGCCAGGTGAGTAAATGGCAGCACGCGTGGCTTAATGAAGGGCGAACTCCAACGTTGGCACTCGATTTCCATTTACAGACGCCAAGTTCTGGGTGGGCCGTGGCCAGCGTCCCACGGCCGACGGCCTGCGCATACCCGATGAGAATGGCAAGGAGAATCCGTTGCGTCGCTACGATCGCAAGACAATTGTACTGACGCTGCCCGAAGATCTGACCATCTTCGACATTGGACACTTTGGGGTCTGGTGCGAGGCGTTCACCGTCGACTTTGGCCATGTCCGCCTGCCGGAGGGCCTCAATGTGCCGCCCTCGCTCAAAATGCTGGGCATCAGTCCACAGGTAAAGAAGCCGTTAAATCAAATACTCAGCGAGCTGCAGCTCTAATGGCCGAGATGGCCCTAGGCACTCGCCAAGCATTTGAGGTGTGCGTGGAACTTATTTAAACATTTTATATCTTAATACTCGTATTTATTTGTACTCGTGCAACGTCTATTTAACAATAGCAATCGAGTTGCCTTTGAAATTACTAGACTCTAAGTGTGTGCATTTTTTATAAACTACAATTTCAATTCACGAATTTAATGTATACAAATATATATGTGCAGCACATTTTTATATACAATTACAAAATTGGTCGTCTTCTGTGTTTTGTTGAGTTTGAAAAAACTTTTGCTTTGTATTTCTGAATTGAGCGCCTATACAAAATGAAATGTGTGCAAATCTTTCTATTGGGTTTACCCTTCCTTAGCCCAGATACCCAGCCGCTCTCCCTAAACACCCAACACCTATACTCCGTCTCTCTCTCTCTCTCTCTCTCTCTCTCTTGCTCTCTCACACACACACAAACACACACACACAAACATATATACGAAATACACATACGTCAATCCCCTGAGCCATACTAATTTAACTCTCGTCGTATTCGTACCCTCCGTCAAAACTACAAACATTTTCATTTTGTATGAGCTTCATTAAACGTTTTAATCTGAATTTGAACTGTGATTTGTTTCAATAAAAAATTAATAAAAACAAAAAGCAAAATTTTTAAACGCAACAAAAACCGAAAAGAAAAAAAAAAAAAAAGACAGCAATTTGTACAAAAAATTTAATTTTGGCAAGCGCTAACCATTCATTCTTCTCCTAATCCTCATACTAATCCGAATCCACATCTGTTAATACCTCATGCCCGCTCACTCCACCACTCCACAAGTGCACTCATTTCATGATGCTCCAATTCCAATGCTTATCTGCAATACAATAGCAAAACTAATTCTCTTCCAGTCGAAGCTCAACTGCGAGGTGCTCTACGATGATCTGGCCTTCGAAGTACGCTGGGCCGTGGCCGGCGAGAGCATCGTTGTGCAGCTGGTCGCCAAGTTGGGTAAGTCTAAGTTGCCACCGCAGAACCAAATACGGAAACATTTTGCGGTTTTTCTTTATCCGCGAACTTGACACTCCCCCAAAAGGCCAAAGTGCCAAAGCAATTTAGCACATTGTAAACGATTTGAATTGCCGCATTAGCAGACCGACAGATCAATTCAAATTGATTGACAAATTCACTGCTCGAGGAGTGTCTAATGACTGGCCAAACAATTTAGAGTAAACTCTCTGGCTAATCTTTGCGTTTCGCATGATCGTGCTAATTAAACTTGATATTTCATCTCATTTGGCTAGTAGGATTGTACAATAGATAAATACGAATAATCTTCATAGGAAATCATCATCATCATAGCAATAAAACATGCGATTAAACTGCCTTTGCTGTATGAAAAAGGAAGTCATACAAGTTTTACGACTTCCTTATGTCTTATACAGGCTAAGAATATAATTTTTCTTTATTGCTCGATTGTTTTGAAACCATATACAAAATATTACATTTGTACTAGTGCATTGAGCTTTATACTTCTTTGCCCTTTAAAATTTATACTTTCTGGCAATATATTATTGGGTTGTTGTCTGGTCCCATTATCTTCAGCGTATCAAAATTAAAATGGGGTTCCTTTTTTTAACTCTTTTTCAAACTTAAATAAGAATCCCCATTATGAAATGCTCTTAAGAATATAATTTAGTCTTGTTGTTTATGTGGTTTGAAGTACATATATAAACCATGTATAAAGCATTTATATACTTCTTTCCAAATCTTCTAAGATACATATACATATCTTATAGCTGATATAAATACTTATTCGTTGGAAGTATGAAAAATGTTTTCAAATTTTCGACACTTTTGCTATACCTTTAAGATATCAACAAAACTCTAACTATAATATTGGAAGGCTTTACAGCAACAATTAGTTGAGCAGTGATCTTGTTTTCACTGGAAATATTTCAATGCTTCGATCGAAATTAAAGTAAAATATGGTTTGAATTCCAATGTCCAATGTCTTTGGTGTGCTGAAAGTAGGAATTAATAAATTATTCCGAATGAAATTCAGTTTAAAAAAAATTGTCACCTATACAAAGTCAATCTTCAGCATAAAAATTAAACAATATTCCCTGATGCTCATCATTGTCATTACCATTTGACTATCCATACAAATCAGCTCAGTTTTCGATCTAGATCAATGCATCAGGCCAGCCCTGAATGAAGATGAAGATCTTGACTAGCAAATAAATTGAGAGCAGTTCAACATTGATTCGATTTATGATGCTTTGACATTTTGCTTGAGCATAGTCAATAAAGGAGTCTCCGCACTTGTGTCCAAAGACAACAGCAACAACAACAACAACAACAATTCCAGTTAGCAGTCAAATTGACCGATCAGCGACAGCATCGTTAGTAGAATAACAAGTTGCAAAATATGACGACTGGTTTATTGCGCAACCAACGCACAGAGCACTAAGCACTGGGCACAGAGAACAGAGCACGAAGCACGGAACATGAAGCATGAAGCATGGGGCAATTAATAGCCATGGCTATTGGATGCTACCATTGCCGATGGCGCGCATCTGCATTCAGCACTCAGCACTCTGCAGTCTGCACTTGGCACTCGGTAAACACAATCTTGGTGCATGACCATCTACGAGTGAATATTTCTTTAGTGGCACGCGTTGGATGCTGCGACGATGTTATGATGCTACTGGTCTTGAGCCTTGCGTGTGGCAGTAGCTGCGATTGGCAATTTGGAACCGCTAAGAATGCCAACTGGGAATTTTCACCTGGAATCTGAATCTGAAAACCGGTCCCTGGTGCGCTGCTTGGCTAGGCACCCATTTAGGAACATGTTGTGTTGGCCCCCAGAAATGGGGCGAGCAACTTTCATTGATTGCGATCCCAATAGCAATACATTTCTGAGATAGCTACTACCATTTTCAATTCTTCGCAGAACCCAACAATTACATGGCCTTTGGCATCTCGCCGAACAAGAACATAAGCCAGATGATTGGAGCTGATGCCGCTGTGGCGTGGGTGGATCCCGAAACTGGCAACGGCTTTGCCCAAGACTATTTCCTGGAGGGCAAGTCTCAGTGCTCAGGTGGTCGAGGCGCCTGTCCGGACATTAAAATAGTACCCAACACCAACTCAGTCCGTCTACTGAATGCGGCCATGGTGAATGGCTACTCCATTGTCACCTATCAGCGCTCGCTGTCTGCGACAGATAACTTGGATTTGCCGATATCAGTGAGCGAAGCGGAGTCTGTTGTGTGGGCGATCGGACCCTTGAACGATTTCAGGGAGGTCTCCTTCCATACGTACTATAACAAGCATTTGCATCCGATTGAGTTTGGGCGCCAGCCCAAATGGAACTGCCCCCTGCCAGAGGGCGCTAAACCGGGAAGCAGCAGCAGCTCAGCCGAACAAGAGGAAGAAGTTACTCAGATTAGCTCCACTGGCGGGGCAGGTTATCCGCCTGCGGGTCGTCCCAGCATTGAGCCTGACGAGGAGTTCTATGAGAATAGCCCACAAGCCCTGAAGCGCACAACACCCGCTCAAGCGCCACAAAGGCGCCAAGAGACGCTATCCACGCAACGTCGACCGGTACCCACACCCCGACCTGTAAGCAGTAATGGGGCCTGGGATATTCCGGCCATACAATGCCATGAGCCAGAGGACGGTGTCTTCTATGCCCAAATGGGTCCGACAGGTGGCAAGCATGGTTATCCTGCTATAACCGGTGAGCATTGCTGAAGAGGCCCATCTTTTTCTTTGAGCTACGGATTTCCTCCATTTTTATAGGTCACGTGGGCTGGGGTATCTCCTGGTACATCAACGGTTTGCTGATTCCCGAGATCCATGTGGTTAGAGGAAAGACCTACACTTTTGTTGTGGAGGGCGGTAACAATCCGGACATACCCGCCAAGTACCATCCGTTCTACATTAGCGATGATCCAGTAGGCGGCTATGAGCACAAGCGAGAGGAAGAAAAGAAGGTAAAGGCATTAAAGACATTCCAAATTCCAATACATTCCGTATAACATGTTCCTATGTTCCAGGCCGTACGCATCTTTGCTGGTGTGCACCGATCCAGATCTGGTCAGGTGACTCCTACTGGCGTAGGACGTTTGTGCAACTGGACACCCGACGTTGATGGACCGCCAGCGGATGATTATCAGAGTTTTGGAGCGTATCAGCGCACCTTGACATTGAAATGCGATGCTGGCGAGCCGGGAGTGATCAGCTGGACGCCGGATAGGAATACGCCGGATACCGTTTACTATCACTGCTTCACGCATCGTTATCTGGGTTGGAAGATACACGTGCATGACTCATGCGACAGCTTTGGTGATGGTTTAGGCGCTGCCTCAGAGCGGCACGAGTTACGGCAGGCGGCACCCGTCCGGGAAGACTATGCTGCTGAGTCATCGATTCGTCACGAAACAAAGGTCAGCCCCAACGATAATTTTTTATTGAAGCACCAAACCGATTTGATTAAGAATCACAATATGAATGGAACACCGCCTAAACTGAGTTTTGAAATAACGAAATCTTCGGAAATAACCAAACTGATTTCAGATGGGATCCGCGCTGCTGAGGCTCTCGAGGAGAGCCTATTGAGGAACCAATCCATCATCTCCGCACCACCGACACAGTTAAGAGATAACAACAGCAACAACAACAACATCGATAATATTGGCTCTAGAATACCATCGAAACCAATGCTGGCCCCAGCCAGACCGGAGATTTTGCATGGCGAAACTCATTCATTGAAACCATCATCCTCATCCACAGCATCGGTTCATTCAAAGCTTCCCATTTTCGCAGCACCGCAATCACCGCCTGTCATTGTTAACTCTCATTCGCATCAGCGTTTACAATATCCGCATCTGCACCACGCACACCATCCATTTCCACATCCACACCATTTTCACGCTCATACTGCACAGCAACTGCATCACAATCTAACTAGTAATCTTCCAGCGCTGGCGCAAAAAACAATTAGCCTATCCGAATATCTGCGTCCCCCACAAAATGCTCCGCTCTTCCATCCCGTCAAGTTGCCCGGACGTCGACCCTTTCCCGGCCCCATCAAGAAGGTGCCTGCCTCTAGACCAGTGTTGCCGCAACAGCATCCGCCGCCTGGTGGACTGCTTCCACAGTCATCGTTGATTGTTAACCACTATCGGAAGCCCGTACCCAGCCTGCTGAAGTCCTTCCTTAAGGAGAAACACTTTCCCATACAGCCGATAGCTGCTTCGGTCTTGTTATTAGGTCAGCCAACGGAGCTCAGCGGCATTGGACAAAGAAAACCCGATGCCGCAGAGCGTGCCAAAATCAAAGCGAAGCCCGTTATCCCGTTGCCCGTACCGTATGTAGACCTAGAGCCTCAGGCTTCGCTCAAGACCACTTCATACTTTAAGTCAAACAACAATGTGGAGCAGCCAGTTTTAAGCAGCACAACAACGACAATAGTGCCAATTATTAAACATCCGATCCCGGATGAGCCATCGCCCCAACAAATTGCCAGCATGCGTCCGGCAGTTAATCAAGGATTTAAGCCAGACTCCGTTGTGGTTGAGAGCGGCTTCCGTCCGATTGTGCGTAAGGATGGCAATGGCGTAAGGCTTCCGCCGGAGTTGATTGACCAGGTAGCTCATAGGCGCGAAGATCCAGGCTCTGAAATCGACGAAGTTATGGAAACAGACACGCTTTTCCTAACCGCACAAAGTGGCACCGAGACCCAGAGCTTTGAGCCCATGTTTATACCATCTCCCTTGGACAGCACCAATGCAACAATGCTAGCATTGAGTACTAAGGAAGAAGTCATTGAGCCTGTCCCAGAGGTTCCATCTCCACTGAGATTACCCTCAGTGGCAATCAAGCACACACTCCCAGCGGCGGCTGAACTTAGAAAGCCATCGCTTGAGGAGCTATTTCTTAACGGTGACGAGGATGAGGCGCAAAGTGAAGCAAAGGGACAAGATGAACGTTTGACTGCAACAAATCAGCCAAATGTAATTGAAAAAGACCAAAACTCTTCAGAAACAGCAATTGCAGCCGATGAGGATATGGACTATGATGACATAGGTAGTCTATTCGAACCATCGGCGGAAGAGGAACACCATATGCAGGACCGTTTAGATGAGGATCTGGAAATGGATCCAGACGAAAAGATAGCTGAAGCAGCCGAACGCATTGATACATACTACTTGCCACCTGACAACCGGAAGGTACCCCAATCTGGAGTTCCCAGCGGTGCCGTTTACACCTTTGATGGTAAATCTGTAGTGGACTCCACTTTGGTGTTGCCCCCGAAACTGGACGGTCGCGACAGCGGACACTCGCGTCACACGCATTACGGTCTAACCCCATTGGAGAAGCTAATACGTACCACTCCACAGTTTGGTGCCTACCGCGGGGAACTGCCAGAAGATTTCCTCTCGACCACTCAGGCAGGTGTGCAGCCGGATCATACGAATCCAGTGCGTTTAAGTAGCAGCAGCACCGACAGCACCCTTCATTCACATTCATCGCCATCACTAACATCGTCATCGCGGCCCATTTCGACCAAGTTGCACTTGCTCAAGCCCAACATAAATGAAAATAGCACGTAAACAGTGAGTTAGAAAGAGGCAGAGAGAGAGTTGGCAGCACAGGTGCGCAATAGTTTAATTCATTGATTAGATAAGCATTTACAACTGCAAGCAGTTAGCAATTGAATTTGTATTCATAACCACATACATATACCACAACAAATACCGTATTAGATGTAGTCACCTCTTGATATGTGTTTAAATATTATGATGCTCTTAATTTTAATAAAACAACAATTTTACATACACAATTAGCTAAGCTATAATCTATGTTTAATATGCATTTTAGTCGTTGTCTATGAAGTACATTTTATTAAAATATACTTTGAATCGATGAATGTTCACTTATTTATTTTTTACATTTAATAGACGTTTACATGGTTCGTTAAAATATTTGAACCGAAATGCACAGAAAATATGCTTACAGGTAAATTTATCGAAATGCTTATCGTATTGTTGCTTATCGAAACTTGGTCTGAAAACTGTTATTGCACTGTTATCTAAAACAATAAAATAAAACTGGTGTATTACAAAAATCTAAGTCAAGAGACCGTTTAATTTATATATAAAAAAAAAACAGTAAATATATTTTTAAATGCTTCAAAATATAGAGAAAGTTCTAAACTATTTGTTATCAAATCGAAGAGCGCGCGCTTTAATATTAGCAGAATCTATAGAAATGAACTAAATGAACCACTGGCTTGTTCTATAGTTCAGTTTTATCTGTTGCTCACGCGAACTTATTCTTATGGTTCGATACAATTATACACGTGATACATCATGAGCCAATTCACACATTCAATAAAAGTGCCCACCCAATATAAAGCAACAGCCAAAATATTAAAGGCTGCCATTGAGAAACAAAAATCTATCAAATCGTTGATATTTGAAGAAAAGCATGCGGTTAGTAGTGTGATATTTGGTTCAATTGCCAGGCAGCTAATGAGAGCAACTGAATCTTTTCATATTAACAGCGCGTCCGAAGCCTGCAAGCGGTGCTAAAACATTACAGCGACAACAGAGGAGCCATTGACAACGCTATCGAGGAGACGGGACTGCTGAAAGAAAATCCAAACTTGGACTCCGCACTGGCCAAGGTGCTAGTTACGGAACTCATATTCGGACGCGGACAATTAAACGGAGAAAGCAAACCAGTGCGAACAGTGCGCTCGTACAAGGAGAAATTGCAACAGGCAATTAGCGGCTCAGAGCAGCAGAAGAAAGGCAGGTGCTCAAATATAGACGTAGCTGTAGACCACACAGTATTAATTGGCAATGGGCAAAAAGTCGAAAAAGCAATCAGCGCTTGCCGTTGCCCCAGAGAGTTCAGCTGTGCAACCAGAAAAGTCGGAAGTTGAGCCTAAGCCCGAGGCTGAGCAACAATATGTGGACAAGAGCTTAGAGGTGTTTCTCTGGCTAATGGCATACAGCGTGCTCATGTTTACATTGCCTTTCCTTGGCTTCTATGGGGTGCGCAGCTGGCTGGAGGAATCCTTTCCCGAACTGAGCACATTTCAAGTGAATTGCTACTCTGTGCTGACGGCCGTGCTGGTGGTCAATACAATAGTAGCTATGTATGTATTGAAGGCTGTCCGTGAAAAGGATCCACCTGCATTGGCAATTGAGGATGACGACAATAAGAAGGAACAATAATTTAGTTTAAGCTCAGGCGTAATAAAAGACAGTTTTTGTAACACGTTTCCATGCTTTTCTTTACTTAAACACACAGAGCCCAATCCACGATATGTACGCATCAATACGAATCTGCTCAGTGTCGCCGATGCCCTGGACTACTTGTATGGTGAGGAGTGGCGGCGCAAGCAGCTGGACCCAGACGGCACATATGCTGACTTTCTGGCAGCCATACGGGAATTGGAGGAAGACGAGTTCCTGATGGACATGCATGTGGAGGGAGTGCTGATATTCCATCACAAGTGGAGCCATTACTGGGCCTCCCATGAATTCGTCCACGCCAAAAAGTTCATATTGCAGAACAAGGCCACCTGCCTAGCTGCCGAGCTGCTAGCTCCTCCAGTTGGATCAACCGTGCTAGACTTGTGCGCAGCTCCGGGCATGAAAACTCTACATATTTGCAATGTGATGCACAACAAAGGGCGGATCTATGCCGTGGAGCAATCCAAAGAGCGGTACAAGGCCTTGTGCGACATTACGAACGAGGCGGGCTGCCAGATAGTCACGCCCATACTGGGAGATGCTCTTACTATGGGTCAGTAGAAAACTACGAACGATTCATATTCCATAGCTAACTCATCTTCTCCGACCTTAGATGCCACGAAATGTCCAGACGTCGAGTATATTTTGGTGGATCCCAGTTGCTCCGGTAATGGAATGCAAAGCCGCATCAGCGTCTGTGATGAGCAGAAAGACGACAAACGTCTATACAAACTGGCTGGGCTACAAATCAAGATTTTATCGCACGCCATGAGCGCCTTTCCAAATGTCAAACGTATTCTCTACTGCACTTGCTCCCTTTGGAAGGAGGAAAACGAGCAGGTTGTTCAGCGCTGCCTCCAGCTGAATCCCTCATTCAAGCTTCTCAGTTGCAAGAAGGCGCTACGAAATAAATGGCAGAACGTGGGCGACAAGGAGTACGTTCAAATTGGCAAGAATTGTTTGTATTGCCTGCCTGACTACGATCTGACCGATGGCATCTTCTTGGCCATGTTCGAGAAACGTCCGGATGCTGACAACGAATAGCTCAGCTAGAGGAAAACGCATATAGTATAATTAAGTACTTTATTTGACTCTTTTTGCAGTTAATTTCAACTTCAATTTACATAAACTTTTATTAAACTTAATAGAACATTTTGAACATTCTTTGCATTTTTTTATAAAAAAAGAAAAATAAAATAAAATATACTTTTGTATAACATTTATCGTGATTTATAAGTTTTAAAGATCGCCTCATATTAATAAATATATAAAATGGATATATACTGGTAATGAGCGTTGATACATTAAAAAAAAAGAATATATATGAAACATATAATAAAAATTGTTGTTAATCAATTTTTTGATGTCAAAATTTAAAAACTTGTACTCTGAAAAGTCTGCCATCGAAAATATTCATTGCTCTTTTCTTTAGCATTCAAATTAAACTCTATCACGATTGGCAGTTCGAAATTCAAAGTCTTCAATCCAAAAATAATAGATTAAGATATATCAGACCAATATTGCAGATTATCTGATCGCTAAGTGTCGTTAGCGTTAACAAAAATGCTGGCACAAATCAATAAGCCAGTGTTTAGACATTTTTATCGGCCGCTACGATTCTACAAAAGTTACGATATCGTAAGTAATTTTATAGTTATTGAATTTTATGAAACAAATATGTTTGAAGTTTGAGCGTGTGTTTTGTTAATGATAACACACTAATCTGACCGAAGTGTTTAAAAAAAAATATAATAAAATCGAACGCGCCAGGCGCATTAAATTATCGCTGCTCATCTTTGAGCATTTCAATGTGGATCACGTATACATATATAATAATATAATCGATATATATACATATATAGCTATATATATATAGATTATGTACACGTATGAAAAACTACCAGAGCTTCTCCCACAATTAAACCTTCATTTGCTGCTTGTAGTAATTGCTTTTGGCAAGTCGAAACGACTCCGCCTTAATGGCATCCTCCATTGTGACAATAGGTTTCTTAGGACAGTACTTGATGGTGTGCGCCGAGTCGCCGGATGCCCCACAAATGGGGCATACATAGGTGCGCAGCTTGGGGCACAGCACTCGTCCGTAGGAGTCACGCACCGAATGGCTGTTGACCACAGCTTCCGGTTCATTGTTGTTTTCACAGAAAACACAGTGCCTGGGCACCTGTAGCATGGAAGAAAATACAAAATAATCAGGAACTACGCCGACTATCAAAGATAGCCTTCTACTTACCAATTCCTTGGTCTTGCCATTATTATAGCGCTTATGTAGTTTGTTAGTACTCGCCACGTTCACATTGCTGATATTGCGTACTTGATCCGGGGGCATTGGCTGTCCAACATTAACGTTCTTTTGGGTGCCCATAGCAACTCCTGTAGTGGTTGCCAAGTTCGGCACGTAGGACATGCTGCGCCACACGTTGTTCAGATGCTCGCGGTAATTGTTGAAATTAAGCCAATGGGCAGCAGCTAGTGAGGGCGGCACAAAGGATACCGCAGCCGTCGCCGAAGCCGTCGAGTTACCAGCTGGATATTGTCGTGGCAGAGGCGACGACTGCGGTGTGACTGTATTTTGATTGTTGTACTGAAAGCAATTGAGCTCATCGCTCACGTATCCATTGGATGCAAACTCCTGCATTGCATCTTGGGTCGATGCACTGTTGTTATCTGGGAAGAGGCATAACATTTATTAGCGCCATTTTTTTACTGTCAGCAAACTTCAACATGAATGTCCCGTTGTTGCCGTTAAATGTACTTTCTTTCGAAGACTGTGACTGTACCGTTCCCTCCCATCTATACCTATCCCACTCGCACTCACCTGTATTGCAGGCCGTTAGCAGGGCAAACATTTTTAATGAATGCGCTATCTCATCCTTTTGCTGGTGATTCGCAGCGGCCGCAGACGCAGCCAAAGCCAACTGATGTTTCGCCAAAGCCAACTGCTGCTGCTGCTGTTGCAGCAGTAAGTGATATTGGTACTGGCGCTGCAAGAACAGTGTGCTGGCTGCAGAGGCGTTCATATTTACTTGGTTGCTGTCCGTCAGCAGGGGAAACTGAGTCGAGGACATCGTAGGTTCCGGTGTCAATGGGGTCGTCGGTGGACTCAGAGTTGCCGATGAAACAGGTGGCGAGACGTTCTGCGACGCCGTGTCCAAGTACATATTGAGACCGCCAATACCATGGAAGGGTGCCATATTGTCCTATCGAATAAATACAATTAAATTATTTTCAGATCAAAAGCCATCTACGACTTGCAATGGCGTCCACTTACCATCGGTATACTGCTTTCCAGGCTGTTGCCGCTGCGAAACATGATAAATGCCAAAAACAATGTCTATTGGAATGTAGACAAGTACAAAGTGCCGTTATTGCGCTTTTCGTTTTGCACCAATTCTTTCCCACATAAAATTAAGCTAAATTGTTTCTTTTATTATTATTTCTTGGTTGAAGTATATTTATGCGCTACTTCTTTAATATTTAATTATGATTTAACTTAACTTCACGGTTTAAACTGGCACAAAATTATAATAAATTACTCAAAATTAAAAGATCAGCAAGTGGCGCCAACTACAAAAGCAAATATATGAGTGAGAGTACATACTATTGTGTTCGCTTTAATTCCTGGAAGTCTTCGGCTAAGCTCGGCGAAATAACGGTTTGAATCGGCGCAATACGCTCAGAGCGTTGCCACATAGTCTCCGAAATGGTAGGCGAAAAGGGAATTGACAAAATACTAAAACAGAGCAACCAAGATATACACATCAATTCATTATTTAATACATCGGTAGTTGTGGCGACAATAACCCGCCATAATTCAATAATTACGATTGCTGCACATACACCCACCATCGTCCCATTGAATACAACAATTCGCACTCCGCTAGCGACCACATACGTTCCACAGCACTGTACTCGTCATTAGCCAACACTGCACGCTCCAAACAGCTGACACTCAGATTCTTATACGTGCGTGTTTCACGGTCCGAATTACATAAATTCGTTGCGATTGACGTGAGTTGCCCAAGCATTCCTTGCATAGCAAAAGTCCGGAAAATCTCCACGCAGCAGCAATACCTGTCACAATGGTAGGTTCATACATTATAGTTAGTATATTGCCGTCAACAGCAGGACTGCTCTATACATGTGACCGTTTAGAGGTTAAATTTGGCTCGGCTGTAGCCTCCCGTCGTGCTATCTCTAATTTATAAAACCGCTCTTTCATTGCAGTACAAATTGGCTGCCTTAGCGCGCGAGCGCGCATGTTTCATTACGTATCAATTAGCTAGCTACAACCTGCAACAACAACCGGTGAGTATCCAACAATTTAGCTTTTTAGCTAGAGTCAAGATCTGATGTAGCCTATTGTTCGCCCGACTTATAGCAACGGCTCTATAGCTCACCTGGACGCCGGCCTGGATTCTTTTCGCAATTCATTGATAATGTGCGGAGTGAAATGGACAAGAACAAAGAGATGAAGGATAGTATAAAAAAGTTTCGCGAGGAGGCGCAAAAATTGGAACAGTCAGATGCGTTAAAATCGGCGCGGCAGAAATTCAACATGGTTGAATCCGAGGCGCAAAAGTCTTCCAACATATTGAAAGAGCAATTGGGTGCCATCAAGGAAAAGGTTGGCGATGTTCTTGACGATGCCTCCAAATCGGACTTGGCCAAGAAAGTTTCTGAAGAGCTCTCCAAAACGGCGAAGGGTGTCACCGATACTATTACGGATACCAGCGGAAAATTGGGACAGTCTGGCGCCTTCCAAGCCATTTCCGATACAACGAACTTAATCAAAAAGGAAATGAATGAGACGAGCATAGAAAATCGCGTGTATTGCTCGCCCGTGAAGTTGCGAAAACGCGTTCAAGTAGATCTGTCCGATAGCTCGCGGGTTGTGGAGGCAAATACGGAAGCATTAGGTAAGGCAATTAACTGAATTTGCTTTGAAATTTAATAATGATTTACTTTGTAGGCTTGGAGCTTCACAAGGACTCGAAGTTCTACCAGTCGTGGGAGAATTTTAAGAACAATAATACGTATGTAAATAAAGTACTTGATTGGAAAGTAAAGTACGACGAATCGGAGAATCCTGTCATTCGAGCATCCCGTCTGCTCACGGACAAGGTATCCGACGTGATGGGCGGTCTGTTTTCAAAAACCGAGCTGTCTGAGACGATGACCGAACTAGTCAAAATCGATCCGAACTTTGATCAGAAGCAGTTTTTGCATGATTGTGAAAAGGACATTATTCCCAATGTTTTGGAGGCCATTGTGCGAGGGGATCTGGAAATTCTAAAGGACTGGTGCTTCGAGAGCACGTACAACATAATTGCAACGCCCATAACACAAGCGAAAAAGGCCGGCCTGTATTTGGACTCCAAGATCCTCGACATTGAAAACATTGAGCTGGCCATGGGCAAAGTCATGGAGCAAGGACCCGTGCTGATAATCACGTTCCAGGCGCAACAAATCATGTGCGTGAGGGATCAGAAGGGCCAGGTGGTCGAAGGGGATCCGGAAAAGGTAATGCGCGTGCATTACGTGTGGGTGCTGTGCCGTGATAGAAACGAGCTCAATCCCAAGGCCGCTTGGCGACTGATGGAGCTGTCGGCCAACAGTCAGGAGCAATTTGTTTAAACGTGCTGCACACAATTTACCACTAAGCAGTTTAAGTTTCTCATCATCCCAGACACTAGACAGACAAACGACAGACACTTCTACTTTAACGTAGCAGTTGGTTTTCATTTTCTTCATGTGTGCAAAAGTTTCGCTCTTATACTTCTACTACTTCGAAGATTATTTTGCCAACTGCTGGTCGCGTGCTTCTGCCCAGCCAAGCCGGGGCTGCTGGTCGGTTTCCTAGCTTATCTGTGATGCAGTAGATTGCTGGCTTGGCTATGCACCTGGCACGCGGCTCTGACGGACTACGGTCATCGTCGGCCACGCTACACCCTGACCGCCCATTCATGGCGCTATATATGTTGTATATTTTATCCTATCTTGTAAGCTGTATATTAAACCGTGAGCTTGGGTGCTCAGAGTGCGGCGTGGCCGGCGGCGCTCGGAGGCCGCAAGTGATTGGCCCAAATTTAAATGTTGAAGCTGAAAGTGCAAGCAATTTGTAATTCTTAAGTTAAATTGTTGAGTATAGGAGATTTGTTAATACTTTTAAGGCCAGCCTATGCGGACATCTTAGGCATAGAGATAAATTCACTGTACCGAATAGCTGAAACTAAAGAGCCACATTCATCAATTAACACTTATTATTTGTAAAATCATTGCTACACGTTTTAAAAGTCTAGCATATTTAATAATAAATACAAAAGTCTTTGAAATACACTCAATTGTATTGTTTTTGATATTTTAATTATAATATACATAGGTTCTCAAAATATACAAAATGAAATGTAGGTACGAAATGTACCATTAATTTATCAACATTAATGTTGATTATGAAAAGCCAGAAATGTTAAAGTTAAATTCTAAAACAGCTTAGCTATAATAAATATAAAAAAACAAGTAATTTTGTATAATAAATTAAAACAAGTATACTTATAATAATAAAGAAAAAGTACCAGTAAATTGCAACGGATGTGGCAACGCTTTTGAACTGTTTTTTTTTTTTTTACAAAATAAGTACTCTTTCGTACGCTTTATTCATTTAACTTGAACTTGACGTACGCTCTCTTTCTCTCGCTGTCTCTCTGTCTTTCGTTCTCAAAAGCTTTTTTAGTGCAGACCAACGAAATCAACACTGTGCGCTTGTTCAGTCTTTAAACGGAACTCATCGTGAGCGCACGCGCAAAAACTTTCCGGGCTTAGAGTTCGGGAATGATCGAACAGTGTTTTATGTTTAAATAATTGGAAGCTAAATATCCCAAAGCTTACTCACCTAGCTAATAATCAGCTGACGCACCTGACTGAATATTATTTAATTTACGAGCGAGTGATAAGCGAATTAATTAACGATTGATAAAAAAAAGTTTTCAGACAAGTCAAACGAAAATGCGTGTCAGCAGCGGTAATACATTCTGCAGTCTCTTGCTTTTGGCGCTTCTGACGACGGGTTTCTGTAAGTACATAAACACACACGCACACACATATATGTATATATGTATGTACATACATCAAGGCATAGACAGATAGCCAAGGCACACTTAAAATATCCACACAGCGTCGCAGTATTTATTTTGCCACTCTTGCATTATCTGGAAACTAGTTTCCAATGCAGCTGGAAGGCTGGCCAGAGGCAGATACTCCCGATCTTACCTTTTGCCTTCCACTTTAACGTTAACGGGTCTCTGATGCAGGTCCAGTTTGCAAGCCCAGTTTACAGCGCATAAATATGGCTTTTTATTATGCCAATTCAGTCGGTGGCCAAGAGCCCAGAGCACTTAATATCAAGGTCGCACTTATAAAACTCATATATTTAGAGATGTTATGTTATGTGTAACTGCGTGCTTTGGCTTCCTTAAAAAGTTGCCCTCCTATTAGCCTGATAAGATAATGTTCGCGATTCTGATGACATGTACTGCCTATGATAAGCAATTGATTCATGCGTAATGTATTTTTATTTTTTTACCATGCTATTTTCTTACAGTTACTATTCCTCATTAGTAACTAAACAGTATTTATTCAAGGCCCACAAATGTACATATTGGGGGCAACCTTTATTTGAATTATTCGCAAACCTTAATTTCTCCACGCGTTTTCGGGGCGATTTATGCGCGTCTTATGTGTTTCGCATGCCAAACAGACTTGAGAAACAAACGCGACTTTATTATTAGGAATGTGTTTATTTGCTTGTGTCATCTAATATACAAAAGTATATAGAAACATATGTATATATGTATGAATGTGTCTGGTACATATGGACTGGTTTCGTTATTAAGCTTGCCGGTTGAGTTTGTCGGCTCTGCACGTTTCTTTGTTTGCCCAAAAGCATCTCCATTAAAAAAAGGCCAGTCTCTTCTGAGAAGTCAGAGCTCAGAATATGTTTCTAGGCAAGATAAATATTTAGATTGGCCCAATAAAAATACATATGTAGGTGCGAATTGTTTTAGAGTCGCACAAGTTGTGCAAATATTTATAAGCTGTCTGTGGAAGAGTTGCCTTCCAAGGAAAATGCCATGACCAAGTAATTTTTATTTATTTATTTTTTTTTTATGTATAATTATAAATCTTGATCTTTTCTGCTTAATTGCGTTTCTTACAGCTCATGCCAAACCCTTGGAAGAACCGAAGAAAACTGACACCGAGCTAAGTGATTCGAATGGGCAGGCAGCCAAAAATAAAACAGCTGTCAGCGCTGGCGAGGAGGTAAGCTAATCCCTAAAGAGACCCCGAGTAACTGGGACACCAAAGTCACACAAAAGACCGGCCTCAAGTGAGGTGCCTGAATGCCTGACTGACTAACTGACTAACTGTCTGTCTGTCTGGCTGGTTGACGGAGCGGCAGACACAGCTGAAATGTAATGTGATATGATGGCTATGCAGCTCGGCCGGTTTATTATTAAAACAGAACCGGAAATTTACGCTTTTAAGACATTTTTTATTTATTTTCACTTTGATTAAATGCGAAAACCGCAATAAAGACACGCGCGCGCCGCTTGCCTTATAAGGCTCAAACGCACGTTACGACCATTTGCATGAAATTAAAAAAGAGAAAAAGAAAAACAAAGCTGAAGAAGTCTCCGATGAGGGTTTTTAGCGTCTTAGTCACGAAATTCCATAAAAAATTGAGTTATAATTGAACGAGACAATGTGGATACCCCAAATGCTTCCACCTGATCAGCGAGCTTTGTCGTCATGGCTATGACTCAGCCTAAGCTCAAAGCCAACAGCCCAGAGCCCAGTGCGAATCGCTTTAAAGCCGCATTCTAGGTAATTTCTGTGACGTCTCAATGCCGCATTCTTGGCTAAACAAACTAAAGTTTGAGGCGACTCGCATGCGATTTCACCTGTTCAAATAGCGGATCACTTTCCACCCATAAAATATTCTATTATTTTTATTGCAGCTTATGATAATATTTTGTTATGGCTGTCGCTACTGAATAATTGAAGCGCGTCTGTAGAGAAACATGATCTGGAAAACTGAATAATGACAAGTCACGTAGCAGCATTTGTTGTCGAGAACCAACAAGTCGACTTTATTCAATTACAGATCTGACCAGACCAGACCAGACCTGATCTGTTCGCTTTAACTTACAACCTCTGGGTCAGTCGAAGGCCTAGAGAATAGAATATGTTATACAATCCGAATGCGAAATCGCAACATGCAACGTGTTCCTAATAACAGCAATCATCCATTTGCTTAAGTTCAAGAGTTAACGATACTTGGAAAGGAAAAATTGCAATTATATATGATACATATTTGAAATGTTTTAGTTCAAGGCTTACCGACACTTGGAAAGGAAAATTTCAATTATATATAGTTCATATTTGAAATGTCGAGCTCTTTCACTTCCGTACCAGCATATTATTAATCAGAGTACATATTTGGAATATTTAACGACTTAATATTTTATAAAAATCTCAAAGGTTTGATATAATATACTTTCTTATGCAATTCAGCTAATAAAATACAAAGTTCTTTAATAGAGTAAACATTAAATAAATAAGTTACCAAGTCACGCCATTGGGCGTGACTAATCTGGAACATTTATACTTGATACTACAAATAAAGTGAAATTAAAGCCTCAGGTCTTTTTGGAATTTTAACCGCTTAATCGCGAATATCAACCCTCCGGATGTGAATGAGTCACCATTGATAATACCCGCATATATGTATGTGTAAACCTTTTAACTGATTTGGGGCATAAACAGGAACTTGTAATGAGCTGCTCGAGTGGTGAATTAATTAATTCAATTTAAAAACAATTTGTTGCCAAGATTGTGACGTCAAGTTGTGAAAACTGATCGAGCATAAATTATATGGCGGGCAAACCATTGAAAATGTTGAAATTGAAATTTACTCACGTGCCAACGTCGACCCACATGCAGACGGACAGACAGACAGACATGTGTACGCCCAAATTGATATGCCTTGCTTCGTTATAAAAGGGTATCTAACGGTTCTATTATTTTTGTATTTGTAGCTAAAAACTGCAACGAATTTGGCGCTTGCTGGCAACTATAAATACGACGTGGAAATACTTGAGTCTGGCGACAACGAGGATGAGGATCGGGATAGCAGCGAGGAGCTGGAGGAGCGTTTCAAGGGCCACGGCATATTTAACACGGACACCGATACTTTCATAGCTGAAAATATTGAGATGACGCCCGTGAATGTGGAGTCGAGTGCCATTAGCGAGAGCCACATGCTGCTAAGCATTGTATTGGTCGTCGTGGCTTTGGTCTCGGTGTGTCTATACGCCGGACTCGTTATATGGAGATCGCACCTGGAGTACGTAGCACAAGCCTTTTAATATTGTATTTGTACGATTCTCTAATCTATGATCTCTTCTCCAGGCAACGCTATGGCATGCGCGAGAGACTCGTTAATCGAGATGTGGACGAGGAGGGCGTTGACGACCCGGACTTTCATGTGACATATCCTCACACACTGAGCCCCTACGCGCCAACAACAACGACAGCTACGACGCGATCGTAGTCTGATGTGGATATTTGTGTAGGATGAGATTCATTAGCGCTTAATTATATTTTAAATTGCACTTGATAGCGTCGCCTGCATTCAAACACCTGTGCGTGTGTGAGTGAGAGGTGAACGAGGGTTTTGTGTGCATTGTCAATTAACTAACACATACATAATCGCGCATTAAATAACAATACTAAAGTTCATCTTAGAATATGAGGGTCGCTGAACTGTAAAAAGTTTTCACCCGCAGTTGGACATGCCAATTAGTTTTAAGCTTCTGTGATATTGTTCTAGAGACTCTTTTTATATTAACATCATGCTCAGAGTCAGAAACTAAAGTATTTAATAAAAAAAAAAAAAAAACATAAATTTTAAAAAGGTGCATTAAACGAAATCAAAATCAAATTTATCTAAGAGATTATTTTTGAAATTACTGA
This sequence comes from Drosophila mojavensis, assembly GCF_018153725.1. Classification (NCBI taxonomy): domain Eukaryota; kingdom Metazoa; phylum Arthropoda; class Insecta; order Diptera; family Drosophilidae; genus Drosophila; species Drosophila mojavensis. The sequence continues at coordinate 1,007,967 of NW_025318726.1, read as the reverse complement.
AATAAATAATTAAACTTGCTCTTTTGCGTGTACAGACTCAGTTTTGCGTAAATGGGCGCGTCACCTGTTAAATAATAACATAACTGTAGGATTACAGGGCGTATACTGTATGCAAAGTTATTTGCAGATTGTGTGGAAAAAAATACACAGAAATATATTTATACGGCGATTGTTTAGTTCACAAGCTTGTATCAAAAAAATAATAATGTATCGTAAATAACTTTGAGTGGAAAATTCCTGTTAACATATGTGCTCCTCTTTTGCCCCAGCTACTCCACAGCTAACAGACTCATGCAACAGCTGTTTTTCTTAGCAATTTGCACTTTGAACTTGTGCTTGTTTCGTCAAAGTGTGTCAAACTTGAATACGCGTGTTTCGATCTATATATCTGCACTGGTGGTGTTTGCCCTAAATTGCCATTCAATACTCTCTGCTTGACTCAACATAAGGTGCGCGCTCTTAAGCTATAAAGTAGGTAGAATGCTGCAACTGTAATACTAACCGGCAACAGGGGCAACATTTTGCCACAGTATGAAAGTGTTCTAAGGCAACTCGTATTCTCATCGGTATGACTGTTAATTGGCAGCTCTGTTCGATGTCTGCTTCTTCACTCGCACAGCTGACAATGGACTGTAGCGTGTTATTGCTCTTCTATCGCACTTGCTTCGAACATTTGTCCCCCAGAATGCACAAGTCCTCGCGCAACCGAAGCAGCCACGAGAGAAGCTGGACCCCTCTCGTATATTTACTTAGTTTATGCTGCCGTTCGAATACGAACGCGATTGCGAATGCGAATGCGCACTCTAGTCGAACAGTTTCATTGATAAGAAAGCAAGTGAAAGTCTCTCGGCAGAGACACGAGAACGTCCGCCAGTACACAATTGTCCGTCGCTGTCGCTGCAGGCAGAGCATTGCGTAGAGCAGCGTGAAGTGTGTGCAGTGTGAAGTTTGTATCCGAATAGTGCGAAAGCTCTGACGCGCTATCCGTGTAGCTGTAGACGCGGCTTGCAGCACACGTTGTGCTGTAATTAATTTAGTTGCGTGGCTTAATTTTGTTGCCGCTGTTGTCGCTTTGATTGTTCAAGTTGCCGTTCGCTTTTTAGCAGTGTATGCCTGTGTGTGTGTCCGAGTGTTTATCCCTGCTGCTGCGCGTGCATGTGTGTGTGTATGCGTGGGCGCTTTTGTATCAATTAACGGTATAAGCAAGGCATCGTTTCCGACGCTATTGTTTTTGTGCTTCCTTGCGTGCTTCCTTCACCCGTAGCTCGAGCCCGTGCCCGTGCCAACGGCAGTATTTAGACAACATCATCAGCAGGCAAACGACAGGAAAACAGCATCATGACGCACTGGGAGGACTTCTACAATACACATCTGCCGCCCGCAGACTTCGAGGATAATCGTTCGCTGCTCAAGGAGTTCTGCGAGCGACACAATAAGCTCCAGAACCGCATTGTGCTCGTCACGGTAAGCACTCGCTAATCCCAGCCCTCTGCCTGACGACAGCTCCAATCCCCATTAAGCCCCCGTTAATCAGCTGACCAGCCCCATTTCTAACCCGCAATCCATATCTTTCGCACAGTCGGGCGGCACCACTGTCCCCCTGGAGCACAATACGGTGCGCTTCGTAGATAACTTCAGCGCTGGCACGCGTGGTTCGGCGAGTGCCGAGTACTTCCTGGATCATGATTATGCCGTTATCTTTATGCATCGCCACAAATCCCTGGAGCCCTTCACGCGCCACTTTACCGGTCAACAGTTCTTCGACATGCTCGACATAGCGGACAACAGCCAGAGCTCCACGATTGCCATTAAGCCAGACTCGGTGGATGTGTTTGCGCCCGTACTGGCGAAATACAAGATTGCGCGCGAGACCCAAATGATTCTCTACGTCAACTTCACCAGCGTCGTCGACTACATGTGGCTGCTGCGCGCCGCCTGTGAGTGCCTGGCTGCGTTCGAGGAGCGCGCCGTGTTATATTTGGCCGCTGCCGTATCAGATTTCTACATACCCGAGGACATGATGGTGAGTCGAACCGATGGCACGGTTGGTCATATGGGAAATCTTGTAATTGATTGCACTCGTCATTCAATGACTGGCGTCGCCATTGCCCATCGCCAGTCGCCAGTTTCAGTGGCCTGTAAATTGCTTTTTATCGATTCGCCATGTTGATTGTGGGCTCTGGGCTTGACATATTTTCTCTGCACATATTTGACGTCAGCCCCAGTAGGAGCAGCAGCTGTAGCAGGAGTAGTGAGGCTCGGGAACAAGGGAGAGCAGCTGTAAGGGATAGAAGAAGGAGCAGCAGAGGCAGTAGTAACAAGACTCGGGAGCAGTCGGCAGCAGCTGTAGTGGGAGTAAAAGAAGTAGGGTCAACTATATTAGAAGTGACTGAGGGAGCAGCATCTGTAGTAGTAGTAATAAGGCTCTGGAGCAGTCGACAGCAGCTGGTGTGGAAGTACCAGCAGGAATAGCAGTAGCAAAGCTGCGAAGCAGTGACAGCCACTATAAGGAATAGGAGGAGGAGCAGCAGAGGCAGTAGTAACAAGGCTCGGGAGCAGTCGGCAGCAGCTGTAGTGGAAGTAGGAGAGCGAGCAGCAGTAGGGATGCTCGAGAGCAGTCAACAGCAGCTTAAAGTCAACTATTGCTCCTGACAAGCTGTTCCCTTGCATCAGCATCAGATGCCTGTCAACGGCAGAGACTTACATAGTCTGCTCCCACACCGACGCCCAGATACATGGCTGTCTATCCTATCTATTGGCGTCCTTGCAGCAGCCTTTCTACTGTCATCGTGTCTTTAATTTGATTTGCATAATTTTGCTTGTTATGTGACCATGTGGCCATGTGGCATGTTGCATGTAACCACTTCCCATCCACTGCCCAGTCAGTCTTCATTTTCATTTCACTGTTACACTGATTTACATGTTCATGCAGCTTTCGTTTGCATCCTTTGCCTGACATAGTCTACCTGCCCCTTTTACCTGCATCCACCACAATCGTTCTGCCTGTCCACCTGTCTCCTCCATTTGCTGCTCTACCTCCCCCTCCTCCCCCTTCGCTGCCTGTCAGCTGACTCTGTAGCGCTCACATATTCAGGTGCTCAACGGCAAAAGGTTTTCAAGTACATGCATCAAACCCTCATTGCTGGAGGCGTTCGTCGTCGCGCCGCTAACTGCTTGCAATTTTCACCTACTCTACGCAAACATACAGACAGTGAAATATAGTATATACATATATTTATGTAGATGTGCAGGTGATGCAAGCGTTGGGGCAGGTAAACGGAAAGTTTTCCACTTGTCGCCCACCTTTCGGTCGTTCAGCCTCTCAGCTCCTCCGTACTGGCATTTGCAACGCTCTATTTCCGTTTAGCTCGTGCATTTCCGCTCGGCCTCATGCTTGAGGCGCTCCCCGCCGTGTCAGTGTGTGTGGTTGTTGCTCTCGTGGTTGCTGGGGCGTTAGCCACAAATCGTTCGCTTGATTGAATTGTTGAATGTGCTCGGCAAACCCTTCGTCTGGCTCCTCCCAGCCCCATGATGAATATAGCCCGATGATGTGTGTACATTGAAATTTATGCGCATATCTTAGGCTAAGCTCTACCCTGGCATTCTAGCGAAGGTCCTTGCTGCCTGACAGCTGATTTGTCAACAGAAATGCGCATAGTTTGCATAATACCCGAGTGCATCCACACAGGATTGCCTGTGCCACAACCACAAGCTCATCCAAACGGGGCTTAAATATCACTTGGATACATGTGCGCTAAGTGGAAAACAGAAACGCCGTCTTTCACCTGAGAATTCCTTAAAATGTTTACAGTTCAGTTAGCACTTGCACGAGCGTTTTACAGCCACTTGCTTTTCCAGGCCCAAGGACAGCATTTAATTTCGCTAAGGCAAAACGCCTTCCACCTTAAAGTAAATTTATGCAAATGTGGCAAACAAGTTGATGTTTCGTAAGGATGTTGTGGGGGCAAACACCGTTGCTTAAGTAAATTCTAATAAGCCAAAAACAACACGAAGAAATTATAAATGTAAACTACACGAACAGAATAAAGCCAAGACAAAGTAAGCAAAGAGTGAGAGTAGGAGCGAGCGAGAGAGAGAGGGAGATGGATGGCATTAACACTGGGAGCAAACAGAGAAGGCAACGTGCTCAAATCCTCAAATCAAATCAAAAGATTTTACAAGAGCACGCATGAACGCACATAAAGAGACAGCGACTTATACAGTTATTCTGAGACACTATTACTCACTAATACACACACCCACACGGACAGTCAGCGATTTGGTGGGTACAATGACACAGCCTCAAAGCACAATGAGTGCGAGCGAGTGAGCAAGCGAATCTGCAAGGGAAAGGGAATCTGAATAAGTAACCAAATTCAATGTCAACAGCTGTTGGCAGTTCTTAAAAGCAAGCACAACAAGTAAGAGCCGTCTAGCTCGAGTCAGCGCGACAATGGGAAACCCTGTAAATTGTTGCTTCTTCAAGTATTTTGCTTAGAATAGCAAAATAGAATAGAGTAAACTCTTTAATGTCTTTGTTAAAACTAGAATATGATACTTGAGACGGAGTTATCGGATTCTATGGGATACATGTATGTGTATGTGTATATACATACATATATGCAAATGAGTTTTGTTTCTCAGAGAAAGTTCATTTAGTTCATAGTTCGAATTGATTTCATCATTTACATCATAACTAGATAAGCTTTCTATAAGAGAGAGTCGACTGCGACTGCGACGACAACGACGGCGACTGCGACAGCGACAGCGACGTTGACGTTGGCGTTGCGCAATTGTCAATGTCGCTTTGGTTCGTCTTCGTTGTCAGGCTTAATGCCTTGCAGCTAGGCTTTTCATTTCGCTCAGCCGCCGCACAATGTCCTGGCTACTTAGCTTCGTCCTTCTAGCTGTCCATCCTGGCTGTCTGAAAACTGCTTTGTGCGCGCACTGAATGAATGAATGAATGGTCAGCAATTGAAAAGGAGCTACCCTATCTGGGCATAGGGTATAATGTTCAACAAGTCGTCGGACATGTGCCAAAGGCAGCGCCCCCCGCCGCCCCCCCTTAGTCGACGCGTCGTATGTGCGGCATTTAAAGCGTCTTTAAGTCGGCTTTTGCGGCAAATGAGCAGCGCGGCGACTCGCTCGTCCCATTACGACTGAAATATGCTTTCAATTAGTTGTAATACATTTGCCATGTGGCAAGCGCCAAGAGCCAAGTGCCCGCAGCTTGTGCGAGGAGGGGCTGGGGGTGTTAGCCCTGGCCTTTCACTGTGCCGCGGCGCTGTCTGCGCGCAAGGACACATGAACTGGCTGTCGGTTCGTTAGTCCCCGTGAATGTATATGTGAGTGTGTGTGTGTGTGTGTATTTGCATGGGCGTGTTGGCACTCCCTTTGGCTGTTTTTGCAATCTCATGGCAACATTCATACGCATCGTTGGCTTGTCATTCCATTAATATGCTAAACCGCTCACCGTTGCAGCCCACACACAAAATGCAATCGGGAGATGGCGCACCGACCATCTCGCTGCAATTGGTGCCAAAAATGTTGGCGCCGCTCGCCAGTCTGTGGGTGCCGCACGCTTTTGTGGTGTCCTTCAAACTGGAAACGGACGAGAACCTATTGATTGTCAAGGCACGCGACAGCCTCAACAAATATAAGCATAAGGTAAGTGCTGTCAATCAGACACGCCAGCAATCCGAGCTGCAATCTCACCACTAATTTTCTCTCTCTCTCTTTCTCCCACTTAACCTTTTCGTCCGTAGTTGGTGATTGCCAACGTCCTTCAGACACGCAAGCATCGCGTTGTCTTTGTAACTCCAACAGATTCCTATGAGCTGCATTTGAGTCGCGAGCAGGCGCTGCAGGGCCTGGAAATAGAGGAGCCCATTGTGGCCGATGTGGTAAGTGTGAACGTGACTAACAACAACGACAGCAACTGCCGGCTGAACGCGTGTCGTCATTCCATTCGCAGGTGCAGAAACACAGCGACTTCATCAGCAGCGCCCAGCAGCGACAATGACCGTTGTCGATGCGCCGCCGGCAACATCAGCAACAGCAACACCAACAGCACCAGCAGCACCAGCAGCAGTACCGCCAGCTGGCAATTGGCGGCGGCAGCAGCAGCAGCAACGATGACACCGCCGAGGCAACGGACTATTGCGTGACCAGTTCACATTATTGTCGCGTCCTAAATCCTGGCACGCCAACATTCGGCCGCAAATATTGAGCAGGTTATAGCGCCAAGTCCATTTGCATAGCCCTTACCTTTAAGTTGTAGTTATCTATACTATTTATGGTTAATATCTATCTATTTATGGTCACGCCCTAGTTAGCCCGACCATAATTGATGGAGATGATGGTGGTTAACATGTTTTGTGTTTTGTATGTATGTTTTATTTCTTGTAATTTTTGTTGTTGTTCGTCTATATTTGGTTTATCGTTGCCTGTTTGAAAAATGATGTCACCTACATAATGAATTGTCTTTTCCTAAGCTCGAATCCCATTTTTGTCATTGCTGTCATCAAGCATACGCACCGTGTTGCCCGCATTTTGGCATTAATCTGAGATCATCAATTATCTGTTTGGTTTATGCTTGAAAGGGGGCAGAGCATCGCGTAACTACCCACCCACCCACTCACACAAACACACACACCCACCCCCACAGTGTGCACCTACACTTATGCAACGGCTTCATGAAACAGCAATTTGCAGGCTGGCCCTGGCGGCTGTCGTTTGCAGGCATTGCGACAATTGATTTACAAGCCGTGCATAGCAATAACTACAACAACAGCACCAACATAAACAACAACAGCTGTAGCAGGACCTGCCGAATGTCCTTGGCTGTGGAAATTTATAGTGGCGTATACTTAATGCCTTGACGCTTGTCTGGCTCAAGCAGGTCAAGTGGCGTCTAAAGGTCAGTTTCAAATACACTACACAACACACTTAACGCACACACACACACACAACATGAACTTCTGACAGCTGCCAGCGGCAAATTAAAATTTAATTGGGTAAAAAAAAAAAAAAGGGAAATGAAAAACAACTGAACAGCCAGCAAGGAAAACTAATTAACGCAGCGCCCGCAAACCGAGGGCCACAACACGGAATACTTGTGTAGCGAGAACAAAGCGGGAACCAACGCAGACAGCACGGACCGTAGACAGTGGCAGAGTACCGCTTGGTCCTTGGGTTTCGTTATTTGGGTTCTGTGTTACTCGAGTCTTGTGGCAGCTTTTTTTGCACATGTTTATTGCATGTTCTGTTGCTAGCGCCTTTTATCTACGGCTTTGCCGCCTAATCTACCTGCCTTAACTGTTCCCTGGTTGTGGCGTGTGCGGCCGAAGGTCCAAAACCGACGCCACTTCCGGCCACATTTTCGGTTTTTGTTTCAGCCCCAAACTAGGCAACAAAAAATTTGCTGTTTTTTTAATACCCTGAACCCATTGAAAATGGGAAATTAGGGTATAATGGTTTTGTGAAAAGTATGTAACAGGCAGAAGGAATCTTCGCAGAACCCATAAAGTATATATATTCTTGATCAGGACGACGAGCTGAATCGATATAGCCCTGTCCGTCTGTCCGTCCGTACGAGCAAAAGGATCTCAGAAGATATAAGAGCTAGAGAGCTGAGATTTGGCATGCATACTCGTGTATACCATAGGCCGTACAAGTTTATTTATTTATTATTATTTTTTCGATAACTCATCCGATAACTTTTTTATCGAGAATAATCGAAAAATTGATTTAGTTTTTTCAGCCTAATTTAAACACTTCTAGACTTGGAGACTTCAGATGTACTGTGTATACACATACGATGAATACAAAGATTTTTGAATAAACAGATTTAGGATACAACGGCCCCTTCGCCAGCAATTTCTAAAAAACTTATTTCAAGTACTAGAGATTCGTGCTTTGGAATGTACATATGATATATATATATACAGCTATATGATCACCCTCTAAAAGTTTCATGAAGATAGTCTTACTGCAAGAGAAATTATTCAACTAATAAATTATCATAAATTCCCACACTGCAGCGCAGCCCAATCGCAGTCGCTGCTAGCTGCGCAGTCAGCAGAGCGCGTGATTATACGTGCAGAATGAGTAGAACATCAGCTTAGAGGGTTCAGGGTATCTGCTAGTCGAGCAGTCTCGACTGGAGCCTTCTTGTTTTCTGTTGCTGTCGACTCGTTTGGCAGCTGTAGCGTAATATTTAACAACCTTTTTTCTTCTCCTTAATGTCTGTGCGTGCGTAAGTGTGTGTGTATGTGTGATAGACTGTGCTGATGCGTGTGAGTGTGTAAATGTGCATCAAATTAGATTTTATTGCGTTCACACGTACAGGACGCAGATACACTAACATGAACAGGGAAGGGCAACGAATCAAGGGAAGACCCAATTTTTATGCCAGAGGCAAGCGATCCAAATTTATTATCAGCGAGTTCTCTTTGGCCAAAAAACTGTCTCCGGCCTGCCTTCAATGTTGTCTTGCGATCCGTGACGAATGCCCTTGAAAATTGGGGGACTTGTGTGACACTGAAATATACATGCATATGTATTTATCGAAAGCTCCAGGCCTAACATATTGGACACATATGTTTAGACATAAAAAGAAGCCTACTTTAAGCTTATAGCCGGCTGCCATTTGGATTGTTTTTATTGCGCTTACATGGACACAGTGAAGCACACACACAAGCATGCACACACACACACAGACCTATTCACATATCAAATGGACGCAATTCCTGCAGACAGTTTTGTATGCTGCCACACCCCTTCCCCCCAAACACTGACCCCAAAGTCTCCTGCTGTTGCGCTGCCTCCGAGTATCGATTGCGCATTTAAAATACGTATAATCATAAAAATTCAGCTCACAAGCTGAATGACGTACAATGAAATATGTATGCGAGGTTTGAGCAGGTAATTAGCCAAGAGCGGGGAAAGTATGCTCATTAGGCAGCTTAGGGGCTATGCTCTGATTAATTTGTAATTAAGCCAATTTTCAGCTTTCATGGAGTCGCAACTATGGCGAGCGAGCGTCGTACTCATTTAAAGTTAAAGAGTTTATGTGTAAATTATGTAAAGAACTTTTCATATCCGTTTTTTATGACTGAATTCCCATTTCGATATTGAAAATTTGAGAACATTGTAATCTGTTTGTATGTGAGTAGTGATTTTTTAGAAAGAGTATCGAAAGTCCTACTAATGAATTGATGTAAAACGAGTTTACTTAAGGCATCTAATTTAAACTTTCTAAGTATATAAATACAAATATATAGAACAACTTCTGTCCCAACACTTAAATAGATAAGATATGTTTTGAAGAAACTATTACGAATTGTTTTCAAAAACACGTTAGGAAAGAAAACTCAAAATAATTCGCATCGTCTAAATTCAAATTGTCAGAACAGAAACAGGTTAAAAAAAAGAAGATTATAACCAACAAACAAAAAACGAACCAATTCTTCAATGTTTTAATATTCTGAGCAATCGGACCAAAAAAATACAAATCAAATAGAAACGAAATAGAGTTTGAAGTATACATATATCAGAAAATATTTTACATTAAATTGATAAATAAATATATATATACAGCATAAAGAAAATAAATATATATATACTATATACACGTGTGGATTAACATTATAGATAAGTATTTATTAAATAAATCTAACTGTAAACATATATAACTCTATATATATTCTATACAAATTGCAAATTTATATCTAATTGTTATTCAACTCGAAATATGGAATCGAAATTGGAAGAAAACACTTTGCAGCAATCTATTTATTGTTGAAATCGGCCAAGCTCTAAACAAAAAGAAATATTTAAATATTGTTAACTTTCCAAACTAATTGTAATAACATGAAATCCAACTAAATCTAAAATTTAAAAAAAAAAAATGCAAAACTGTTGTAAATTTTGTTTGGTTACGGAAATTTATGGATATATGTATGAACACTAAATGTATATCTATGTATGTATGTCTATGAGTCAACATGTGTATAAACTGAATATTCAAAAAAATATATATATGTATGTATATATATAAATAAACATAAATAAATTTATATATATGTATATGTATTTATTATGATAATACATAAAAAAGCTGACGGAACAAATAGCTTTAAATGTTTAAAATTAAATATTTTTGTGTTTTATTTCAATGGGAATTATTGTGAAAGTTTATTTTGATGTAATATATTTATATCGACATACATATGTAACAGTTTATTACAAAGCATATTAAACGGGGAATCACTCGTTCTTATATGCAATATGCAATATTGAATTTTCTTAAACCAAGAAGAAGTCGACCGCGAAATACCACGGATTTATTTAATGGCAAAAGAGTCTATTTTAGAAGATTTCTCTTAACGATTTTCTTTCAACAACAAAATATTTACTATTGAACGAGGAAAGAATTATAACGATTTCTAAAGGTCTCAGTTTTATGGTAATAATAAATGTGTTTTAAATTTATAAATTTATTTTTCAAAGAAAAAGTATGTCTCACATATAAAAATCAAGATCTATAAGACATACTCTTGTTTAAAAAGTCCTTCAAACGGCTCATTTATTTTGCACTCAATATACTTATTTCTCTTAAATATAAGGCATCATTAAAGTAAATGTAATTACATACATATGTAATTGAATGGGCTGTCCGGCAGAGCTCTCAGTCTCATTTCGCCAGTTGAGCAGAGAAAAGGTCGAGCAGAGCGATTATACGAATCATAAATAAGCGCAGTTCTTCTTATCGCTGTTAAAATGCGCTCGCATTCAGATTTTCCACTTAAGTTATTAATACATATTTTCGTTGGAATCACACTCTTCCGCGAGCACGTTAATTGTGATAAGCAGGCTGATAACTTGCACCATATTTACGATTTTGACTGTAAATTTCTGGACTACATCGAGCAATCCGGCCTAAACTGCAGCTTCATCCGGCCAATAGAGAGCAGTTCCAATACCAACTATCATCTGCACCATCTCTCAGTTAACAAGCTCTGCCAGCGGCCCGAGCTCTCTTCCAATCGCATAGAGTGCAACTTTCGATCCGAGGACTTTAATAAGTTTAAAAATCAGTACAACCTCACACTTCGCATAGAGGACGAGACGGGCAGTCGAACAGAGAACATCTCTATCAATAGAGGGGAGTGCATGGTGCTGGAAGCACCCGGCACAGACGTAGTCGAACTCAACAAAACCACGAATTCAATATGCCTGCAATGGGCGAATAAGAGATTCGACAACCACAACTACGGCATCGCCTGGGAGTATCAGCTGAAGCCGCAGGTCAGTGTGGCATGGCAGGATCCTCAGTATGCCAGACTCAAGGAAACTTTTTGCCTTAACGGCTTGCCTGATGCCAATCAGGAGTACGAGCTGCGCATGCGACGTCGCATTAATACTGTCCACGCCCACTGGAGCGATTACTTCACATATCATTTTCGAACAGAGCTCAAAGCCAGCCATTCTTCAGAGTCAGCAAAACTCTCTCCAATAATCATTTTACTCTCGATTATGGTCAGCTTCAATTTGATTGTGTAAAATAAAATAATATACTGATTAGCATGTAAATATGTTCATATTTAAAACGAAATTAATTTTACTTTGTGAGCAATAAGCTGATAAGCTGAAGCAACGTCAGCGTTACATTCTTCATTTTTATTATTACTTATTCATTTTTACGCAAGTCTTCAAGTCTTAAAGCTATAATCCCTAATATACATACATATATAATAATACAATGTATAAAATGTTGATAACTGAAACATATCAGCAAACGATTTTGATAGGTTCATTCCTTTTTTTAATGCATCTATGTATTTTTTTTTACCAAAGTTTGCTTTTCTATTGATTTTGAAAATACTATTTAATTTAGGAATTACATATAAATATATGTTATATCTATACATTGCTTCTGCATACACTAGTATATTAGAATCGATCTTTCACACCTCTTTATCAGTATACCATATAAGCTATCAATATAAGATACCCCTTAGCTTATCGCTATCTATCAATAAATATTTTTATAATGAGTTGGTAGCATTTGGGATATCGGTATCTTCATGTACTCTAAAAAATACAATTAGTAGGAAGTTTTGTTTCTTTATCTTTATTCATATATGTTTAAACATATAGACGGTGTCATTCGACATAATCTCTAAATTGCTGCCCTATAATAAGCTTTCAAAACTTTCACAGTCAGTTCGCAAATTATTTGCCTTTCACAAGTTCAAGAACAGAATTAACTGACCTCATATAATATTACAGTGTTCTTTGTCCGATAAGAACTTTCTGCTATCGCTATTTCGCTTGATAAGATTATTATTTGTTGCTACTTGAAAGGCTTTGAGTGCAAAAACACTTGAATTGTATTAAAAGTATTTTTGACTTAGTGCTTATGAGCTATGAAGGAGACTGAGCGATGGTTATTTTGTTATCTAAAGCTAAGAGTGATAAGTAAACAACAAAATTTAACGAAATTTAATAACGATAAACAGTAAATAAGAATCAGAGACAGAGAAAGAGAGAGAGAGAGAGAGAGAGAGAGAGAGAGAGAGAGAGAGAAAATATAGATGATTAATCATAAAGTGAGAGACAGGAAGAACAGCTCCCAATTCGACATTTCTACGTTTGTTTTAAAGTTATGAGTTAAATCACGCGACCCGTTTCCTGCGTGAATAATGCTAAGGCACATATAGTGATTGACTAATTAAAGATGTTTTGCCACTTGTAAAATATAGTTTTTCTAAGGCATCTGCGGTAACCGATATATCATCAAATCTGTTGAATTACCCATGGGAGAAATTAATTATCCTTGTCTATTAATACACATTATTTCATAAACAATTTTAAAAATAAATTGATTAGTCCTTAACATTAATTTAAAGCATTTGGCATTAATTTATTCTTTTTCCTTTTCCTTGCTGAATTTAACTGTTTATACACACACATTTCTATGTAGTGACAGTATGATATATTATTTCACTTTTATATACTCATTGTATAAGAAATCTTAGTCTTATCTAGAATCTGTGCAATTTTATTGCTTATACATGACCATAGACTTCGAATCGTCGTATCATCATCAAGTCTTAGTTTTTCAGGTCCGTAAACTTAAACTTGAGTGGTATATTTGGCTTGTTAATGAGCACTGAACGGAAAGCATTCTCCGTGGAATGGTTAAACTCGATCTTAAAGTTTCTCAACAGCCTGCATATGCCAAGCTCTATTTCCATGTCCACAATGCGTTTGCCTACGCACATGCGGGGACCAAAGCCGAAGGGCAAAAACACGAAGGGATTTGTGATCTTTAGAGAGTTCGCCGGGCACTTGCCCTCCGCGCTCGTCTCATTGCGCATCCAGCGTTCGGGTAGATACTCCGACGCGCGCGGGAAGTACTGATCGTTGTTCAAGCAGTTTAGGGGTATCATGGAGACAAATGTGCCCGCTGGCACCCTATAGCCACTCAGAATACAGTCACGATTTGTAGTACGGATGTGGCCAATCACGAGAGGCATCAATCGCTGCGATTCCTTGAGGCAGGCGCGCAAATAGGGCACATTCTTCATGGACTCCTCTGTGAACTCGGAGTCCTTATTGGGCAGCACGCGCATCGCTTCCTCACGCAGCTTCTCCTGCTTGTCCGGGTTGTTGGCAAGGCACAGCATCAGCGCGGAAAATGTACTCGAAGTCTATGGAATATTTATATTAAAGTGAATTAATTCAGATATCCGTAAATCTACCTACCGTATCAACGCCAGCCATGAGCATGTCCATGGCCATTACTATGGCCACCTTTTTGTCGATCTTTAGCAACTTCTCCAGCACGCTCTGTTCCTTTTCGGGACGCACTATGCCTCGCTGGGCCTCTGCATTCAGTCGCTCCAGAGCCTCATTCACATAGGCCAAGGTAACTTTCTGTATGTTGTCGTAGGCATTCATCAGCTTCTTGAACTGTGACGTATGGAAGTACCTCCAGACGGAGGGCTGAATCTCGTAAATGGCAGCCAACGTGAAGAAGTCGTCCAAGCTTTTAAAGAGAAGCTTGGCGTTTTCATCATTGTGCGAGTCCTTGAGTAGGCCGAGCTGCTTGTCCAGTGCAACCACAGAGACCGATTCTAAGGTCCAGTAATTGATATACTCCAAGAAGTTGTCTGGCACCTCGAGCGTATTGGGATCTCGGATGGCCTTTATGCTGGGGTAATCATACAAGTATAACTGTATTGAAGTGAGGGAATATAATAATCTGCTTACCGATCGACAAATTCGCAGTTGACCTGAGACATCTTCTTGTAGTAGAGCCTCACATTCTTCGGCTGCATGAGCACGGGATTCACAATACTGCGGAATTCGCCCCATACCTTGCCTTGGGTAGGAATGAGTCCTTCGACGCCGTCGAAGAAATCTCTGCGGAACTGCTCACGATGGTATTTCAACGTTTCGCTGCCAGATCTATGGGGCCACACGCCTTCGTTGCGATAGACGGTCTCGAAGTCTTTTGGATTATAGGTAGTGAGCACGGGTTCGCTGCCAAAAATCGAGGGTATCCGGTAGATGTCGCCATAATCGTCGCGCATGGCCAACATCAGTTGCGACATGTCCAGATTTTTATATTTGCCTCCGGGAAACGCCATGTTGAAAGTCAACGCGATGGAATTGGCACAGGGTATCTCCTCGAAGGGACGTACCTGCTGCCACTCGACGTCATCTCTAGCAACGCTTGACTCCTTGACCGCGGCTGCTGTGCTTTGACAACGCTAGTGAGGAAGTGCTGATAGGGAAAGCTATCTCAATCTATACAAGGTATCTCACACTCACCTGCTGCGTGCTAGCAAATACACCTACAGCTTCCACCAACTTTTGGGCCTGATTTATGGCCAGGTAACTGCGCACTTTTAACATTTTGCTTCTGGCCGCGTTCCTTAACTACTGGCCTCCAAAACTCAACTAACTGGTTGCATTTCGATCTCTTAATGAAAACAGCCCGAAAGCTGTTTTCTATTAAGTGGGGTGTATACAGCAAAACAAATAAAAAGCTTTGCGAGCTTTCAAACAGCGTATAATAAAAAGTAAAGACATCACTTGAATTTGAGCCGACAAGCTTTATGGCTGTTCTCTTGCAAATTTCGAGATTGCTTTTGTTTACAAAATCATTTTATGAATATAATCAATGTTCCCGACTTGAATATAATAATCTAGCTTGAGATGTTTATGGCATAACTTTTATCGCTTGTTGAATAATTTAAATTTAGAAACCGAAAACATGTTTTTAGGCATAGTATATATATCTATTTATATGTATATATATAAATATATTTTATCAAAATATATTAATACGTAAACAACTGAAAAGCTTGTCGTTACTGATAAAAATAATTATCAACAAAAGAATATTATTGGCAGTTTTAACAAAAGCCAAACAAAAAGAAATAAAAAAAATATATATATTTTTTCTTTATACATATGTATTAAGCTTATTTTAAATTAATTTAATTTGTTAATTAATAAGTAATTTTAATTTGTTCAACATTTATATGAATAAGCTAGAAAACAAATTAAACCAATTTTATAATATTGCTTATTTTGAATAATATAATGGTTAATAAACTTTAATTAATTTACTTATTTATCTTTAATATATTACTTAACAATAAGCTGCAAACTAAGCTAAATTTCTTAATGTAGTTGCAGAATTCAGCTATTTAATAATATTAGAAACTTTTTCCTTAGCATATCTATCTAGTTCCTCTATTTAAATCGCAAGAAAGCTACGCCTAAAATCAATGTCACAGGAATTGCGATAACGTCCAATTTTGCGATTGCTCATTTGCCGAAACCGGCGCATCGCTTCGTGTATTTCTTGCACGCTTATGGGCTTGACCACCTCCATGCCCCGGCCTTGTGTTACCTCTGGACAAACATGCATCATAGAGGGACTTCCGCCGGCAGAGGTGACGCGGCTGTAGGGCTCCGTCGTGCGGTTATCTGAATTCAAGCGGGTCAGGATCGAGTAGTCCACAATAGCCGCAATGGTCTCGTGGGCCAGATAGGCCAAGATGTTCATCGTTGGCGTCGGTATGCGCAGATCGGCGGGTAAATCCAGAAATCTTCTGAACTTATTCTTGATTTTTTCGCCATGACGACAGTAGAACGAAGTTTTTCGCGCTTCATTAAATTCTAGATACTGCTGACCCGTAAGTATTTGGGAAATGCGATCGGCACGAAACAAACGACGCATGCGGTCCTCGTCATGCAGCTCTTGTACCTCAATGGCCAGCTCTTCGTCCTCGTCTGGCTGCTCCAGATCGTCCATAAAGTCCTGCGGCCTGCCAGTGCGTATGCTCAGGAAACGCTTTAATATACGCATGTCCTTTAAGTGTTTTCTCATCCGCGCTATCTTCACGGGATGGTTTCGCATTAGGAACTCGAAGTCAGCTTGCGACGGGCAGGGATTCTGTTTGCGGCGCATAGCCACCAAAGAAGCTTCATTGAAGATTCCACGTAGCTGCTGCTGCAGTATCTGCTCTACCAGCTTTACGCTGGCAGTTCGTGGCTGATCGCTGTCTCCAAAGCTTCGCATTATGTCCGCAATTTCCGTGAGGAGCGAGACGGGTGCATCATCCGCAATCTGGGCGGAAGTTTGGGTTTGATTTTGATTTTGGTTAGCAGCCGGAGTTGTTACTGTCTGCAGCTGCTGAGCTTGCGGCACGTTGCCGCTTTGTACCAATATCACCTGGCGATGTACGTGCACAGGTTTGTTGTCCTCGAGATTCTGCAACTGGGGTGTGCCGGGTGCAGATGTTGTCGATGCCATAATAGGTGAGGCGACGCCAATCGGTTCACTGGCCGCAATGGACACTGAATTTTGGCGCATAACGCGCTTCGCTTGATAATTCATTATGTTGCCGAAACAATGAATCTCGTTTGTATGAAATCCTTTTGCGACACAATATTGTGTATAAACATAGTGCAAGAAAAATGAACTACACGAACAATATAAAAATAGCCAGTTCATTACCAGGGCTGGCATAGTGAACCAAACAAAGTAAGTGAACGAAGTGAATTTTACAGCTGTATAATTTTCTTGGCAAGTATTTATTTGCTGATCACATCTACATTGAATTTTGTATATTTAAAAAAATTTATTTTATATAAATCTAATCTGAATGTGCAAGTTTACTGTCGTAGAAATTCATTAACACCATTAATTTGTGACTCTAACAAATCATAAAAAAATGACGTGTCATCCACCATGATGAAGTATTTTATAATGAACTACCCAGTGGATTCAGTTATCATTTCATAAAACTTAAGTTATCGCCCCAAGCACTTATCATTAATCGATTGTCGTGCACCACCATTTTTGTTTGGACAATGGAGAATAATCACTGAAAATTATTTAAAGAAATAGTAGTTATAAAATCAAATTGACCGCCGCAAAAATGTTCAATGGCATGGTGAAGACCATACGTGATAGCATTGTGGGCACATACCCATCCTGTCATGTGAATTCGCGACTGGAAGAGCGTCGTGCTAAGCAGAGAGCGATGAGACAGGAACGAAGGCGGAAGCCAGACAAACCAGACGATTTCGTGACCTATGAGGATTCTGGCAGCGACGAGGAAACCCCACAGCAGCAGGACGAGGTCCTCAATACTTCCTATAATTTGTGCGACTATCTGCGAAGCAGAGAGAATGCATTGCGCGATGTGAGACTACCGAAATTTTTTAGCTGTCATTGACTAATGCAGCTCTTTATTTTTATAGCGTCGCAGCGTCAATGCCGAGTATACCAGTCGCTATGTTCTCACACACGACATGTTGCGCGAGACGCAAATTAGCTTAGGTTACATTAACAAGGTATTCTGCTCCAAATGGCTGAGCAACCGTCAGGTGGTGTTCGGCACCAAGTGCAATAAGCTGCTCGTCTATGATGTCAACATGCGTCGAGTTGACGCTATTCCAACACTTTCCAATAGTCGTGCCAATCATCCAGAGATCCAAGGAGGCCTGCATGCAATAGAGCTATCGCCCAGTCGATCATTTTTAGCCACAGGTGCACGCAACTCTTCCGACATTGCTGTATATCGCTTGCCAACTCTGGATCCGGTTTGTGTGGGAGAGAACGGGCATCGGGACTTGATAATGGGCATGTGCTGGTTGGATGATCAGTTTCTCGTCTCGGGCTCCAAAGACTCCCGCATGGCCCTCTGGCGCATCAACGAAGATCATATGGACTTTCCAGACGGTGGTGAGGAATCTTGCCCCACGTTTGCCACCATACATCCACTGAGTGTTAAGGAAGTGCGCACCGCGCAGCGAGTGAGACAAATATATATATACATGTAAATGTATATAGGAGAATTTTATCTCTAACATTTATTCGAATTTTCAGATACGCTCGCTGTGCTTTAATAAGGAGTTCAAAGAGATCGCAGCTCTTTCTTTAAATGGGTACATACACATCTTCAATGCAGAGACCTTCAAGCAAACACTATCGCGCAAGCTCCCCAACTGCCAGGACAATGTGAGCATTGCTTATCATAGCGATGGACTCTACGCAGTCGGCTGTCGCTCCTATACCATATTGCTGGACGCACGAACGCTGCAGACGATCAAGAAGATTACATCCCGATATAGCGGCTGTGGCATACGGGCCACATCCTTTGAAGGCAATTTGTTAACGGTGGGCACCGGCCTGGGAATGTTGCTATTTTACGATATTCGGGCTGGCAAGTATTTGGAGAGTAGCGTAAACGCTTCGCGAACCGTGGCGCTCAAGTGCAGTAAAGGAATTGTGGTAAGTATTAGTAAGTAGTACATATAAAGAACTCAAATTGCATTTCATTGCATTACTCTTTCAGTATCCGGAAGATGAGATGGATGGGTTTCAGCAGGTCAAATACGTGCCGGCCATTTATACGCACTGCTATGATAGCACACGGATGCGACTATTTGCGGCGGGTGGTCCCCTTCCTGCCACACTAGTGGGAAACTATGCGGGGGTATGGCAATAGCTCCACAGTACTGTCTCTAAACTGATTAGTACGAGTATTTAGGCAATAGTATATTTTGTTTTTAGCCTTGTCGACGTCGCGGCAGCGATGTGCGAAATGTGATTTTTGATTTCTCCGCTGATTTTAACTTTTTAAAGTTTAGTTATATCAATTGTATAATCATTGTGTTCGATTCATACAATTTATAAGTGTAAAAGTATGCAAAAACGTCGCATAGGTTTAGCCAATTACAGCTCGTATTTATAAAGTCTATAGATTATACATACAATATTCATAATTGATTTATAAGTTTATACATACACACGAATCGCAAGCATTGATTTTATAGTCTGATCTTAATGGTAATAGAATTTGAAATTAAACTATCTACAAATGCAGTTTGCATAACAAAATATACTTACGATTGTTATAATTATTTATCCTCATTTTTGGCATTTAGCATTCGCGCTCACGAAAGTAAACAGAAAAATCACATTTAATTTATAGGTTTTTAAAATACATGTATATATTGCTTATAGAGAACTGTATAGGGCGCTCTATGGCATATGTATATTTATATATTTATAAAGGACAGGACTATATCTGAAGTTCAACAGAATCGATTAGAATGTACATAAATACAATTTTGGGGACAATAATCATATACAAGATTTACACAACGTAGTACACACATACAGATTAACTAGCCAATAACAGCTGCTCCGATTCCCTTAATAAGTAAGTATAATACCAATAAAACCAAATTACCAAAACGACGGCTAATTGTTATTGTTAGTACTGGCCGAATTGCCGCCTCCACTCCACGCACTCAGGAATCCCGTCCAGCTGCGATTGCTACCATCTGTGGAAACTAAGAGAAAGTAGAATAAGTAAGCATTCCGGTGATTCACAAATTGCATTACCTTTCTGTCCCTTGGCAACGCAGTTAAGCATTTCCACCTCGCTGCGACTCAAACGGAGAATCGTGTTAAGCACGGGCACCAAGCGTTGTCGCTCATCCGAGTTGGACAACGTGATAAACTAAATGAGAACAAGTGTGGTTCAAATTGTATATTGTAGATTTGATATATATGAATATAAATAGCAGCTTACCTTTAGGAATACGTTTTTCAGATATTCTGAATTGTGCATGTGCTGTTCCCGCTCTTCGGATCGTTCCTGACGACGAAGTTCCTCTTTCAGCATATCATTCATTTGCGTCAGTTTGGCCAGATCCTGCTCATTCTCAGCCAGTAAGGTGGTCAGATGACGGACGCGGCTTTCCTGTATGCTTAAACGCTCTTTGGTGGCGGCAAGTGCCGCTTGCGTTTCACCAACCCCACCTAACTCTAAATCATCGTCCTGCATGCTGACGCTGCGTCCAAAGTTAGAAATTGTCGTGACCTGATCGCTATTTATGGCATTGAGGGATGTATTCAACAGCTCATCCAGAGGCATAAAGTCGTGCGAGCGACGTGAGGCAGTCGAAATTTTGCGCTGTGCTGCCAGCTGTGCAAGTGTTTCTCCGCTGGTGTCGTGATCCAACAGGAAATCAATTTTGCTCTGCTCTGGGCTGGTGGACTCGAGGCTCGCTATTGCCGGCACAGGCGCTGGTGCGGCAGTCGGATTGGTGGTTATTGCTTTTTCGAGCTGTTCGACCTGTTGCTGCAGCTGCGCAACACGCATCTGATGCACATCATCCATCTGCTCGATCTGCAGGCGATGTTGCACCAGTTGCTGCTGTTGCAGTTGCAGCTGTCGTTGATTCTCCTGCGTGAGGGCCTCATTTTGAGATTTCAGTTCATCGATCACGGCCAGCAGCTCCTGACTGCGCTCTAGCAGATGTGTGTTGTCGCGCTGCAGATCTTCCAGCTGAGATTCGAGCTGATTGATTCGCAGCGTACTCGCATCCCTGCTTTCGCGCAGTTTCTCTTCATTCGCTCGCATAGCGGCCAATTCTGCCTCGAGGTATTGTTCTTTATCTGAATCCCGGTTCTGCTGTTTCCTCAGCACCGCCTGTGCCTTAAGCTTGTACTCCGAGTACTCCGTGCGAAGCTGCTCATTGGCCCGTTCGGCTTGATGCAAGGCTGCCTCCAGTTGACTAAGCGCATCTTGTTGCGCTTCCAGCTGTTGCACGCTGTTGTTCAGCAGCTCCTGGGAATGTTTGAGCTTGCTCTCGTATTGCTGGGTGCTCTCAGCTAGCTGCAGGCGGACTTCATCCACCTGCAACTTTTGCTGCTCCAGACTCTGCTCAAGCTCCTTTTTGCCAAACAATGCCTCCTGCCTGCCGTGTACAGCGTCCTTCAGTTGTGCCTGCATTCTATCGATTTCCTGCTTCAGTTGCTTGCAATGTGCTGCCTCCCCATCTTGCGCCTGTTCCAATATGCTAATCTCCTGGCGAAGCTGCGTAATAGTGTTCTCCTTACTGACAAGCGTTTCTCTTAGCGCCTCCAGGTCTGTGCTCTTGGCCAACAGTTTTGCACTCACTTCAGAGAGCGATTTCTCGGCGGCCTCAATTTCCAGATTCAACACATTCGAACTCTTTGACTTGTCCTTGGATTTCAGTTTCTGGTTCTCAGCGCGGGCTGCATTCAAGTCCTGCTGAAGCTGCACCTGAGCCGATTTAATGGCCTCCACTTCAGCCTCCAGTTTGGCAGCTCCAGCTTGCTCCATGCTTTGGATTTGTTGCGTTTGCTCTTGCAGCTTCTTTTTTAGCTTCATGGCCAGCGAACGCAGCTTATTGTATTTATCCTCGTAGCCATCGTCGAGTTCGCGCAAGCGATTCAATTCCTCGGCTCGTGATATTGTAGACGTGGACAGTACATCGCTCTGGGCATCCCCATTCATATGCTCATGCTGCTCCATTTCGTCAATTCTGCTCTGCAGTTGCTCCAGCTGCTTTGATTTTTCAGTTAGATTTTCTGTTAGAGTTTGCAGCTCCTTGCGACACTTGTCATGTTGCTCCTGCATGCGTGAGATGACATCTCCTCGCGCCTTTAGCGCCTCGTTCAGCTCACGCATCTCGGCCAGCAACTCAGTATGTTCGTTTTCCTTCAGCTGGTATCGCGTCTGCAAGTCTTCATTCTGCTGTCGCAGCTCCACATAGTTTGTTTCCAGCTCCGCATTCTCCCGCTCATGTTGCTGCTTCATTGCATTCATTGCGCAGTCCTTTTGGCTGCGCTCCTCTTGCAATACTTGAGACAGGCGTTGCATTTGATTTAGTTTTTCAGTGAAGTATACTGAATTAAACGTACTGACAGGTTGCACTGATTGCTGCGAGAACTGCTGTCCCTTGATGATGCTCGTCAGCTGTTCCACGCGACTCAACTTGGAGAGCACCCGATCAATGTCTAGTGTATTCTGTGGAAGCTGATTTTGTTGCTGCTTGTGTTGCTTCTGCGGTTGCTGTTGCTCCTTTATTATCTTGGATAAACGCTCCAGTTCATAAACTTTCTGCAGCAACCGTTTATTATTGCCCGAAACCTGGTTGATTGGTTGAGCCGCTTGCAATCGTTCCTTTAGCTGTGTATTCTCCTGCTGCAGGGAGTTCATTTTGGCACACAGGAGCTGCGAAGCCTTGACAATCTCTTGTTGCCACTTGGATACTGATGCAGCATATTCGTGCTGTGTTTCGAGCAGAACGCACTTGCATTCCTTCAGGTTCTTGAGCTTGCGGTGCACATCAATAAACCTATCTTTAAGTGAATTGAACTTCTTACGCTGCTCCGAGTTTATTTGCTTAACTGAATCGTACTTTTGTTTCAGTTCCTCAAGTTCAGTGGCCCGCTGATTTGCCTCCTCTGTTGCACTCTCGATCTGTTGTCTTAGCTTGACATTTTGCGCCTCAGCCTCCTTCATTTTAACAATATCCAGTTCGAGCAGCTCAAGATTCTTGCGCTGTTCGGCGCCCAGTGCATTAACTTGCTGCATGGCCTGCTCCATGCGCTCGATGTCCGCTAACAGACCATCATTTTCATCGCTCAAACGCCCTAGCTGACGTTTCAGGCTTTCATTTTCGATTTCATATTGTTGCAATCGATCGGCATCCTCTTTAGTCTTGCGATGTAGGGAGCTCAGTTGTTCAGTTAAAATGAGGTTCTTGTCGGTGAAATCCTGCAGCATCTCTTGCATTGCTGGGAGACTGCTCTGCTTCGCAGCTGCCTTGGCTAATGCGTCCTTCAGCTGTCGATTTTCTTCAACGAGCTCTACTCATGAGAAGGGCAAATAATTAATAACATGTACTACGTGTACCAAGATTTATTTACCATCTTTGGCTTGCTTTGCTTTCTTGGCAATTCCAAGTAGTCCCTTGTATTTGCTGATGAGTTCATCTTTACTTAGAGCTTCGATTGGATTCTTCTGCAAACATACAAAAATACATTCATGACCGCACATACATACATAAGTATTAATGTAGGTAGTTGAAACGTCATTGTTTTGCTTTCGTTGCTCATTCGTTGTAGATTAGAGTTTGGGACATGTACATACCTGGGTCTCCCTACTTGATGTCTCCATATTCAATGTTGCCTTTCTGCTGTCTTAAAGTCTAACAAACAGACTTTCATGTGTTGTCTTTATCTGTTTTCTACCGTCTTAAATAATTGTACCAAATAAAACTTGAACAACTTGTCAGATGTGCAAATAAACGATTAGCGATAAACTCTTTACATATCGCAATTAGCGATTGTTAACATGAGCTGTTGCTTCAAACGATCATCGCTAAGTATTTGTGTTATTTTAAAGTAGGCACATCAGCATCTATTCCAACTATATGCTAAGATCTTATTCATATTTATAAGATAGACAAAATTAAATATTAAATATAGGATTTTACAATTGCTTTCAGTTTTAAAAATACCCATCACTAATCGGTAAATTATGAAATCAGCTGACTGCACAACAGTCAACAATTTTAAGTTTTATGGATTGAATATAGAGTCATTAAAATGATGTTTTGATGCTTTTATTTTCTAAAGGAAATACTTTTAAATTAATACTTTAAAAACAACAACGGAGTTTATTTATTTATTATCACACCTACACTGCTTTGATGATTTACTGAGGAATCAACGATATATCGGAGGGCTCACAGTGACTGAACCATCGTTATTCTGCCCATCCCTAACGATATGTTATTTTGGTATTTTTAGAAGTATTTTGTTGCAAGTGGACTAGAGTTTGGTTGTTGCTGCTGGCAGATGAGCCTGGGACCATAAATATGGATCTGAGCGATAATCAACTGGAGGATCAATCCGTCATATACAAGCACGAGCAGCTGTTTAGCGAGAGTTTTCCGCTGTTCAAGGAGATACGAAGACTGGGAAAGCTGTGTGATGTCACACTGAAGGTCGGTTGTCAATCCCCCTATCTTTGCATTATCACAATCTAGTGCCAGTTTCTAAAATTAAACACATTTGTACATATGCATGTGCAATCTTTGCGTGCAGGTTGAAGATCAGACATTCTCGGCCCATCGAGTCGTTCTAGCTGCCACAGTACCATATTTTTATGCAATGTTCACGAACAACATGGCGGAGAGTCGTATCCGGGAAATTACCATGAAGGAGATTGAGCCCAGCGCTCTGGAAAGTCTGATCAATTATGTGTACAGTGGCCAGGTTCGAATCGATAACCAAAATGTTCAAAGCCTCATGGTTGGCGCTTCGTTTCTGCAACTGTCCAATGTGCGCGATGCCTGTGCTTCTTTTCTCATCTCCCGCTTCCATCCTCATAATGTGCTGGGCATTCGCACTTTTGGTGACTCGATGATCTGCCGGCAGTTGACTGATGCTGCAGATAAGTACATTGATCAAAACTTTGCAAAGGTTTCCCAATCCGAGGAGTTCCTGGCACTTGACTGCGAACAGCTATTGGAGCTGATGCGACGAGATGAATTAAATGTGCTCAATGAGGAGGTGATATTTGAAGCTTGCATGCGTTGGGTTAAGTTCGCCGAAGAGAAACGCTCTGAGCTTTTTCCGCAAGTACTGGCGGCAGTACGCCTGCCTCTATTATCACCTCAATTTCTGGCGGACCGTGTGGCACGGGAAGAACTCATTCGCTCATCACACCAATGCCGTGACTTGCTAGACGAGGCAAAAGACTTTCATTTGATGCCCGAGCGCCGAGGCTTGCTTCAGAGCTTTCGTACTCGCCAACGGTGCGGTGAGTTCTTTACGGGCCAAATTTACGCCGTAGGTGGACTAGCCAGCACCGGTGAATCCGTCAGCACTGTGGAAATCTACGATCCCATTAAAAAGAAATGGAAAATGGGTGAACAAATGTCCATGATGCGGTGAGTTAGAAGTTGTATATATCCATTGCACATATTCATTGATATATTTGATTGCATTCGACAGATCCAGAGTGGGTGTGGCTGTCCTAGACGGCAAGTTGTACGCATTCGGTGGCTTCAATGGCACCGAACGGCTATCGACAGTGGAAGTCTACGATCCTCGAAAAAACAAATGGTCTCAGGGCTGTGCAATGTTGTGCAAGCGCAGCGCCGTAGGTGTCGCCGCTTTGGATGATTGCATTTACGTTTGTGGTGGATACGATGGGGTTACGTCGCTCAACACAGTCGAAGTTTACTACCCCAAAAGTAATACGTGGAAAACGGTGTGTGGCATTGTACCAATGTATGTAAATAATACTCATGTGTGTGATATGCTTTCAGGTGGCCCAAATGATGAAATATCGTTCAGCGGGTGGAGTTACGCAATTGAATGGTTATGTCTATGCGTTGGGAGGCCACGATGGATTGTCAATTTTTGATTCTGTAGAGCGTTATGATCAGAACGAGGATGTCTGGATCAAGATGGCACCGATGCTCAATCGACGATGTCGCTTGGGAGTGGCCACACTCAATGGAAAAATATATGTCTGTGGCGGGTACTGTGGTAATTCATTTCTGCGTTCCGTGGAGTGCTATGATCCCCTCACAGACACTTGGAAACTGGTGACGCCCATGAACTGTAAAAGATCTCGCGTAGCGTTGGCTGCCAACATGGGCAAGCTGTGGGCCATTGGTGGCTATGACGGTGAAACGAATCTTTCCACCGTTGAAGTCTACGACCCGGAGACCGACAAATGGACCTTCATGCCCCCAATGTGCGCACATAGCGGTGGTGTTGGTGCTGGAGTAATCCGCATTGATTAGCTTGCCTAGCCAAAAATTCTCGCATAGTTATTTGATTAGTTAATTTATGCAATTATATACTATTATAGTCTATTATATATCAGTGTGCAACTAAGCTTTAGTGGTGCTTCAGCCACCGCTCTACTTTTAAAATTGTTTAATGCGTCTTTCAGGATAGTTAAGTGAATTACATTCCAGTTGTATATGTTTGTTAGTGTGTAAATTATTCCTAGCCCACAATACTCATTAAATTGTAAACATTTAACATCTCGGCTATACAATTCAATATATATCGAGCCCTTTGCGTCATTGCTTTTGAGTGTAATCCAATTTTTTTTTTTGTTGCTGTGACAATTCCAAATGCAGATAAATCTCATTTATCGCATATCTCGCCAACCAATTGCCGTGTTCCATATGTGCGACAAATTCAGTTTGTTTGCACAACAATATACGGACAGCAAATACCGGAACGCGCAAAAAATTGCATTTTTTTCGTGTAAGAGGGTAGCTCCATATGTTACACACGCATGTAAATACTCCACGCTGTGTAAATACTCCAGCTGAAACTTAAATATTTGGATTCATGTATTGAGTAGAAAATATTTTGATTTAAGCAAGAAGTTTTATATTAGAAAAACCTCCAGCAACAAGATCTCTTCAGACGCTGGTGAAACTCTAAAGACCACCCTCTATTACTTAGTGCATGTCCTTTTGGAATGCTCTCACTGGTTTCTTTTATAATGCATTTTTAAATTGAATTTGCACCACCTGCTGCTGCAGTGCTGCAGTTGCGGATCTCTCGCCTACGATGGACAACAGGTGGCGCTACATACGCATTGCGCGGCCCGTTGGGCTTATCTCGGGCCGTGAGCACCATTTGCGAGTCCATAATGTAATTAACAGAATAAATTCCATTTATATACATAGATAAATAACACGCCACAAAATAGCACAAAACTGTTGCCGCGCTTTATCAATTTTATTTGGCCGTGGTAGGGTTTTGAATTCGCAGAATACAATGCTCCATAACTACAGCTTTGATCATGCTAACGTTATCAGCATTTCCGATATATATGTATGTATGTGTAGATATACTGGCAAAGGGGTGCTGGTGTTTTTGCGGCTGATTTATTTGATTTCAATTATCAAATCACCAATTGCTTGTCTATCAATAAAGCCATTGCGCAATTTTATTCTAATTAAATGCTAATTATGTTTGTCATAGCCAGCGCAAATATTTGAAAGGGTGCGAAATAGAACAAAGCACTTAAATTTGTGATGAGTCAATTTTAGCTGAAATTTTGTTAATTGAAATAGTGACTAACAGAACTACAATATAATATGTATACAACGGTCTACAGGAAGTGATTGGCAATCTAAATGCAAATCGCAGCACTGCAACATCGAATTTTATGACCCCAAAAACTCGCTGACTGCATAGAAATCCGAGATGAACATGCTCGATAAGAGATAGATAAAGTGAAAGAGAGTGAGAGAGAAAACTAAAGAGCCTAGCATATATTCAAAGCATATTTGAAAAAAAAAAAAAAAAAAGATTACTATTTTGCAAATATTAAAGTCTAAAATTGTTTAACAGATATTCATATTTAAAACAAAATATGAAAAATAAGAAGTCAAGCTATGCTCTGCACTTTGTAGTTGTCTGCATTTGCATTTGTATTTAAGATGCTTGTTTTAATATTTTTTGTTGCAGCATGGGGTACAGTAATAAACGCTTGCCTTTCGGCTATGAACAGAGGATGTGCGGACGTGGGCGTTCGTGTTTGCATACACTTGGCCTTTACGAGTGGCACGTGGTTTGTTATTATCTTGGCTGTTGGTGGAACGGTCTAGGTCTTGGAGCTGTTGTTCTCCAAGCTGGCCTCGCGACTCAAGTGCGGCGAGCGCCTAAAAGATGCAGATTTCGGATTTTATTTTTGTTTCCTCCAACGTCATCGCAGGCATTGCAATTCCAGTGTATTCTATAATTACCATAAATATACATTTACGGGTTGATTTAAAATGGAAAATCATTATTTGCATAGTACAGCAGTTGAAATTTGTTATGTGCAAATAATGGCCTCAAACAATGCTAAAGCAAATATGCATTTTGTGTACATTTTTGGCTAATGCAAAGTTGGCTTAAAGTCACTTTAGAACTTCGCATAAAAACAGGCCAAGTTGCAAAAATTAATTTCGAAAACAAATGAATATATTTTCGCATATGCATATGAAGGGCAGGCCAAATTGTTCTTGTTTAATGTTTTATTCACATATGCAAACAAAATTTCCGTTCAATTCAATTGCGCGCCGCGACCTAAAAGTATTTTCCGTTATTCAGTTTTTTCCTTCTTCTGCAACAAAGTGGCGCCCACATAAAAACGGACCAACATCAACTCACGCACACACACACACACACCATATTGACTCACACCCACACTCACACATATGCGCGCCTCACACAGTGAACAACACAGACACTGTTGAATTTCTATTCGACCAATTGTTGATATGCACGAGTAAATAAAAGCAGCAGGCCGGAGCCGAACGACACACGAGGAGCTTCGTGCCTCGTGTTTGTCGTTTCCTGTTCGTTGTGTGCGTGTATCCAACGAAGCGCATTCAGCTCGGTGAGTGTGTGCGTGCGTGTGTGTGTGTAGTTGTCGTTGGGCTTGTGTTCTTCGCTGGCAGCCAGCGTTGAGCATTTATAAAGTCCATTGCCGCTTTGATCTGTCGCTCAGTTGTTGCATACTTCTCGGGGTGTTCATTCGACGTGCACCATAAAGAAAAAAAAGACACTTTATTAAACAATTCGAAAAGCTCACAGGGAGCTGCTGGGCAAACTATTGAAACTTTAAATTTTTATAACTGTAAGTGCATAGAAATAGTAATATTAATTAAATAAAAAGTTAAATTTATAAGAACATATTTGTGGAAACATGCAGTTCGCCTCTAAAATGTGTTGTTATAACATAAAGTTATTGACTTTCAACCTATTTTATTTACCCTGGCATGGCTTTGTATCAAAATCGGGTTTGCTTGAGTGAGCAATACAGTAAAATATCTTAAAAAGGAAACATTCACTTGACCATATCGGTTCTGATTTCCTATTAAATATTTAGTGTTCAGCTTGTGTGACTGATGAAGTTACGAAAGTGCATTAAGGATCTCTTATAAGTGTTAACAAAATGAAGTCAAAGTTGAAAAGTTGTTTCAGTTGCAGACATAAACCAATTGTGTAGTTCGATTGGGGTCTGGCTCTACGCCAGAGCCAAAAATGAATTTGCTCTGCACGATTGATTCTCATGTAGACAAAAGCAAAATATTCGTTTTGCTTAAGTATTTGACTATGACTTCATCAGCAGAATTTCATATACCCATTTTAGTTAAGCTAATACTTTAAATCGACTTATTTAGGTGTTTAGTTGAATTATATTTTTAATATAATATGAAATTTATTTGCTTGTGAATAATTATTATTGAGATCATGGTAAAATTAAAATTATTTCAATATTGTTGTTTAGCTATGAGCTAGAATTATTTGGTTATTGTATTATAAAATTTAAAATGAGTAAATTGCAAAAGTGATCTAAATATCCTTATAGATATGTTTATTGGGTATTCATAAATATCCTATTTTATTTAGTATTTATATGTTAACATGAACACTGTTCCATTTACGTCCACCTTAATGAAGATTTAATAGAGCAATTAAAGTCATTTAATGGACTCTCCTAGGGTTGCATTATTATATATTAATACGAAAATCATACAAATTTTCTTTAAGATCTTTTAATAGCAAATCGTTCATTTGAACCACATCGATTGAACCTACAATTATTAAATTATTTCTTAGAAATGGCTTGCTTAAACATTTCTAAAATACACCTTAATACGCTTAACGTTTCATATGACAACTTGGCCGACGGCTAATCAGCCGGCGGCAAAAGCCAATAAAAATACTACTTCAATGAGAAGATGTGTGTTTTAATACGCCTCGGCGATTCGGAGCTATCCAAAGCCACTCGCATCCGGTGTTGACTCATGCTGCACGCAACGCATGGCCCATTTGGAGGCAACAAGCTAAAAATTCTGTAAAAACAAAAAACGACCAACATGGGGCGGCGCTTTAAAACTGCCTCTGGGTCTTAACTTGTTTTATGTCAACTTGGACAGTCGCAATTAGTACATAAATACGTACATATGTATGCAGCCGGTAACAAGGAAATGTATGTGCACAGCTCCCTTACACACACCTGTCCAGGCTGTGTACACATGCTCAGGTACTCGAGCTGCAGCTGTGCCTGAAAGATGCTTTAAAAAAAGCTTATGCCTAACCGTTAGTGAAAGGGTATATGTGTGTGTGAGTGTATGTGGACCAAGCTGAGCGCGTTCTAATTAACCTGAACATCAAGTACGACAATTATTTTAGCTACAGGGCTCATTATAATAACCAGATGGTCAAGTTGGGAGCCGTTTGTAGCCAGCTTTTACACTATTAAAAAGTAATAATTATTTTTATTTTATATATTTGTTTAGTGAAAATATCTACTGTATATATCTTATTATATAGTGAATATAATATATTAAATTTAACTTTTATTAAGCCATACGAGGCACTCCAGTAACCCCTTTATGAGCTTGTTAATCTGTTACTTCTGCCCATTTGGGTGCTAACTAGCGTTAGCTGTCAGTATTGACAAATATTGATGTATTGATGATTTGAACTT
The DNA here is from genome assembly GCF_018153725.1 of Drosophila mojavensis. Taxonomy (NCBI): domain Eukaryota; kingdom Metazoa; phylum Arthropoda; class Insecta; order Diptera; family Drosophilidae; genus Drosophila; species Drosophila mojavensis. The sequence goes on along the minus strand of NW_025318726.1, from coordinate 977,077 downwards.
TGTTATTTAAAAATGTTATTCATCTAAATATATAAATAATATATATTAAATGTTAAATCCGTGCCATTCAAGTTTTGTATCTTAACAGTATTTATTTTATTCTTCTTTTATTATAAAATCTTATCTCTGACCTTCATCAATAATTATCAATTAAGCATTTGAATAAATTTAACTACTTTCACAACAATTACCCAAGACATTTAAATAGTTAAAAAATTCTATAATCTATAAAAATTCCAATTAACTTTCTGGAATAAGTTTTTTTTAGGCATACCGAAAATAGCGTTGTTTTCAAGCTAATTCAACCATATAATCTAAACTCCTTTAAATATTCATTTTGTTCAATAAATGCATTCCAGATATTTTATATTGCCCTAACTAAAGGGAAAAGTTAAAGGACTCACAAAAATAGCTCGCTTCATTAGGCCTTTCATTTTAAATATTGAATCTAAGGCTTTGGGATAATTTTAAGAAAAGCAAGCTTCCATTTCTCATCTATATGTGTATATATTTCAATCGTGTATCCACATATCTTAGCTTGAGCGCTGAACCCAGCGAGGCATGACGTAAATTTGAACTTTTACTGATGACAGTTTAGCAGCTTCTGTGCTGTCGGGGACTTCAATCATTTGGGATTAATTTGGAAAGGTGACATACATACAAAGGTCACATGCGTGCTTCCCTTAACTGTTTTTGTCGTGTTGATGATGCTTCGGTAATGAGTCTTTTTGCGGCAGGCTTACAAAAGGATAAAGGAGCGAGCCATTACCAGATTTTAATGCCTTACAAAACAAAACTTAATTTAAAACGATTTACATGATATATGGTGTTGTAGTACTAGTACCTAAGCTAATTCGACCTTCTGCTGTTCAGGATGGGCGTATTTCGGAACTGCACTTCCATAACCGTCGGTGCCTGTTGGTATTCCACTAGAATCAAACGGTTGCTGCCCACCCTCAGCACCGGGGCAGGCACATATAGGGTTATCTGTGGGCCCACCAGTGGCCAGTAGCGACCCAGATTTTCGCCGTTCACGAAGACAATACCTTTGCCCCAGCCGGACATGTCTAGGTATGTGTCCGCCAGATCGTCGGCGCTGTTGATGGTCAATGTACCGTAATAGATAGCCGGGCCGTTGCGTAGAATCGTTTTCAGTTGCTTGATCTCTTTGAAACCAGCTTGCGCCGCTGCGGTGGACTGGACAACGAGCGTCTCCAAGTCTTCGTAGGACTCCAGGGGATACTTGGTCATATTCCAGTTGATTAGGATCTGTTTGTCCAGGCGCACGTCCTTGGTTAGGCCCTTGAAATCGTTCAGCTGTCTACCGAAGTTGAGCCGTCCCTGATTCTCAACCAGAATCTGCAATTTTCTGCCCATGCTGGGACTCAGTGGCAGATCGAAGATAGGTGCTTCCCGTGCCAGTATTCCGACAATTTCATTATCCACATAGACATAGCCCCGATCCGCCAAGCCACGAACGTGCAGAATACTCGGATCCCGTTTAAACTGCGACGGCAGCCAGCTCTCATACAGCACCAGGCCGGAGTATTGGTTCAGGGCCTCAAAGGTTTTCGGCTTCGCCGACCGCACAACGCCCGTGCTCAGCTTCTCCCGACCCTCGTCGGAGAACAGCGTGCAGCAGCTGAGCAGCCGGACCGTCCCGTACGCCCGCTTCGGCACCGGCGTGGGCACTGGCATATCCGGCAGCGGCAAGTACCTGCCGATAATTTGACGTAAGGCCATGTACTTGGGCGTGGGGTCGCCAGCCTCCGTCATCGGCGCATCGTAGTCATAGCTGGTGATGTCGGCTATGTAGTTACCCGGTCCATTGTCGTTGGCGCCTGCCGTGAATCCAAAGTTGGTTCCACCATAAAACATGTAGAAATTGACGCTGGCTCCGCTATCAAGCATGTCTCTGGAAAGTAAAGAGAAGCCAGAGAATGTTAATTCCTAAACATGCGAACCGTATTTCATAGTAGTGAATATAGTAAAATGTCTTTATGAATAATTTTTGGGGCTAGTTAAAAACTTTCGTTCCATCAAATGGTTTGCTTAGCTTCTTTTGGATACGATTCAAGCCGAGTGTAAATATTTCCAAAAATTACTAACTTGGCGTAATCAATTATTTTAATTTTAGTGAAAACGAAAATTAATATACTTGAATACCAAAGCAAGTTTTTATACGCATTCACGAGTTAATCTCTGTCCAAATTTGATATCCTTCAAAATTAATTTTATGTTCTGATGCTCATTCCTAAATTGTGATTTTAAGCAAAGTCCAATACTAATTTGCTTAAAGGTTTGCTTTGATACCTTCATTAACAATAAACCTTGTCTAATGCTCGGTACACAGAATGAGTTCATTGAATGACAAGAATAGCTATATGATATGATATTTTGTTTCCTTAATATTAGACACTTACATGAAAGTTCCAGTGATTGCTGAGGTGCTCACATTGGCCATTGGTTCTGTCCAGTGGGTCAGCCAGCCGGGATAGTACTCGGCATTTACTAGCGGACCCTTGGGCTGGTACTGTCGCAGCTTGGCCCAGACGTCTTTCAGGTTCGACGTGGCTCCAAAGTCCATTGTGGCCAAAACTCCCTGTATTTTGCCACAGCGCAGAACCCCGGGTCCGTCGTTGGTGAATAGCACGGCGCTGTCTTTAACGTGGTTCTGTGTCTCATCGCGCAGCCAGTTGCGATAGTTGGCATCGCAGGCAAAGTACGAGCCGTACTCGTTCTCCACCTGCACCATGATAATGGGTCCGCCGTTGCCGTACAGATAGGGGCCTATGCGTGCCATTAGCTGACTGTACCATATGCGCACCTCGCTCAAGTAATCTGCAAAATGGAAGTGTGTGTGCTTAGTTCCATTGAGTTGAGTCGAGTCTTGCCGAGGCACATACTGATATCAGCTGTGCGAAGCTGAATGCCGGGGAACTTGTTGAGCAGCCAGTAGGGAAAGCCGCCCATGTCGCGCTCGGCACAGATGTAGGGTCCGGGGCGAAGTATCACCAGCAGATCCTCGTCCACAGCCAAACGTATAAAGCGCTCCAGATCCGCAATGCCCGTCCAGACGTAGACGCCATCGCGCGGATTGTGCAACGACCATTCCACGTAACTTCACATAACATAAATACGATTACTTGAAATCAGAGCCAATAGAGCAATAAACCTACGTAGTAACCGCATTCAGACCCGCCGCACGCATAGTTCTCAAGTGGCGTGACCAGGTGTCGGGGTGTGCTCGAAAGTAGTGAAAGGATCCAGCAATGAAATGAAAGGGTCGCCCATCCTTCAGAAATCTATCATTTTCATAGTCCACTGTAAACGAGCGACTGCCGCTGCCCAGATCAGCGATGAAAACCAATGACAGCAACGTCAAGCAGCCATAGGAGAAATTCATTATTGCTACGCAACGGCTGCAAAAAAACAGTAGGAAAATTATGAAATGTTTTCGATGTTAAAATACTTCTATTTAATTGTAATCTATATACTCTAATTAATACAGTAGAATCAGTATATGACGACAACACTTAAAGCTTCATTTATTGCGACGAAAATTGTGTCTTCAGACAAACATATATGGGCAAACTTAATCGACTGTAGCGTCGGGTATAACTACCGCCCCTTAAATATCGTAATAATCGGATTCTATCATATTTTGTATTTTCCGAATACTTCATTTAGAAAGGGAGTCGACTTATCATATCATGAAATGAAAGATTTACTCAAAAATACTACTTTTGGATCGTTTTGGATGAATGAGTACTACGTAGTCTGTCCGAAAAAAATATTCTCATTTGACTTTATATGACATTAATTTTTATTATTTTAATATCCGATTAAATCTTTCCCTATAGTTTCAATTGTCCAGCGATATTATTATACTTTTATAGTATAGACCACCTTTACAGTTTAATTAAGGAGTTTTCTGTAATAGAAAGTGAATTATCAGTAGAAATCATTTTTGAGAGTGTATCAAAATTAAGCTCTAGCATAAAATCGAATCTCTCCCAAAACTCTCAAGCTTTATATAAATTAAAAAATTCATTGTTTTTATTATTCTTATCCCTTGATAACGATTTGAATCACAAGATATACAAATATTTATTAGTATTGCGATTGTTGATAATATAATAATGTCTATCATTTATTATTGTTAATAAAAAGTTTTTTTTTTTCATTGCACAGCCAAATTCGTCATTCTATAATTAATCTTGAATTTTTTATAAAATCAAATGAATAGTCAAATTCAAGTGAATAATTAGATTCAAATTAATAATTATTAATTAAGAATTAGCTAAGTGTTATACTAATGGAACTCTGAAATATGGACTGCATAGACGATATCCAATTGTTGACTTTCGATTTTTATTAATTTATACATAATATAATTTAAGGCTGTCCATTTAAAATTTAAAATATTTTCAAATATTCGAATATAATTTAATTTGGTAAATAACTAAGAAAATTGATGCCTCTTTGGATTATTTTTAAATTGTAAACAAACTTTTACCTTTATAAAATTATAAACAAATTCGGTTGTTAACCTTTCTAATGCTAACTAAATTTCAAATTTAAATTTAAGCGTATGCTAATAAATATATAATCAAATATTTGTTTTCGCAGAGCTGGGCATGTGATTGACCCATTTTACTTTGATTTGATGTCGATGTTGATCAAATTTTAGTTTTTACATTCAAGTTTTTTGAAAGTGAAAACAATGCTAAAATTTTGTTATCAAGCACTGAATTCTACATCTAAATTGCCTTTTGAAATGGCAGTGAATCTCAGTTCACTCCAACTACCCGATCAGTGCACAATAGCGGGTAAATGACTTCCTTATCGAGACACTTGTCTCAATAATTTTCAGCTGTTTCGCAAACTCTAGCGTACAACTTCATCTGTACATACATATATGTATACATATCTAGAGATAATAGGTACAATCAATGCACGCCCCTTGCTTCGACTTGTAACTGTGCTTCTTCTTTCTAAACGAGAAGATGAAAGTTCTGGTGTTAATTGTTTAAATTTCCAGAAATAGTCCAACAAAACACCTTTCGACACGCGAATGTGCGTTTTAAGTCATTCATATTGAAGCCAATATTGTTGTTGAGCAATATTCAGTATGTGCATGATTTCAATTGGGAATTTAGAATGGTTAATCTTACTCGTGCCACTACGGGACATAAATACACATACATGATATATATATTTATATATGTTATGTATAAATTAATATACACACATAGACTACTTACATTACAGACTATAATAAGCGAGTTTTATGACTGTAAACTCAAATAAATTTGAGAGGTATACAAAATATTTATTACATTAGCTTAAGTTCTCTTATTAACTTGCATTTTATTTATTGCTAAGTCAACTGATTTATATGTAAAATGTCTTACAGGGAATAGTTTTGTAGTTTTTATAGTGCTCTACATTCATTCATTCAATCAGCTCTGCAATATTTAACGAACGCATCGTGTACACAATACAATTAGTGTTACAGGAAGGGAATGGCACTTCCCTCTATGTAAATCTCGCTTATCATCATATCCGAGTCCATGGCTATCGTCTTTACGGAACTAAGTCACACATATATACATTAGCTAATCGGGGAAATCTTTTGCTGCCGCAAATCTCTCAGCTGGGCTGGGATTATTGCCTTAATTCAAGTTCATGGTTCAATTATTTAGCTGACGTCTCTTTGCTCGCTGTCTCACTGGCTCATTGACTGAGTGACTGACTGACTGACTGGCTGGTCGACTGATTGACAATCTCTGTTTGCTCTGCTGACTTGATACAGCGCCTCGCTTGACACATTAATTATAAATTTATGCCACTTCTGTTTGGCCAAGAACAATAACTTTGCCCGAACTGTTTCGTTTTCATCATCAGCATTAATTTGATGCGCACTCACATTTCCCGATTTCACATTTATTTCAATGTTTATTTATTTATTTGCTTTGGCCCAAGCCATGGACCTCATTAAGCCACTGCGACAGCTGTTCGGAGCCTACACTGAAATATTTCCCCAGCCTATGGGAACTCGGCTTTCCCTGTCGATTCCCAGACCAGCAGCGCTTATCGCTCTCCGACTACCCATATATATGTGTGTATGTGTGTGTATTTGCTATGTAAGTGTGTTTACCACCTCACACATCCCATTTCTGTTTATGGCTCACTGATAAGTGGCCAATGTTTGAATTCAATTTTTTCTTAGCCTTCGACATTTGTGACTAAAAAACAGTGAAGATATTTTGATAATGCAATGATTTAGTACAAAAGTTGTAGTATTTCGTATTATACTTTATAATTTAGATTATTTTCTTGAGTAGAAAAAAAACAAAGGCAAGTAAAATAATTGATAATGCAATGATTGGCAGTATTAAATATTAAAATATATTTTATTTTCTTCAAAAAATAATAGAAATATTTTAAACTTCATCTTTATACCAATTCATCTAAAACTCCTGACCATTTTAGGATAATTCAAGATGGCCTTTACAATTCAAGTCTTTGTCTCGCAACACATTGATGAAGTCTCACTTGGCCTTTTACAATATCTATTAAGATGGAACCCCTTTCCTTCCCTTTCAAGTGAATCAATCAATTAGATTACTCAAATGCATTCGGCAGTGATTAAAGTAATCGTCGCATTTTCGATTTCGGAAAACAGCTTTGTGCATCCCCCTCAGCGGTAATCTACCATAAAACCGATTGATGCCATGATAAGAATGTGTAAGTCCCAAGCAGAGATATATGTATATGCATATATCAGACAAATATGAAACTGAAAAACAGCTGAACTGTGTCATAGCTAGTGTAGTGCGTGATCTTAATTGAGAGTGAATTAAATGATGTGTGAATTCCCGGCCCTGAACTTGGACGAGTGCCCGAGTGCAGACCTGCCCAAAAATTAAGGCAATCACTGAAATTATTTGCCCGTAATGCATTTATTTACTCGTACAGTATATACATATATATCATATATAAGTACATATTGCCCGTCGAAACGGAACTCGTAATGTGGTGGTAATTTTTATATCGGCAAGAACAACGAAATCTGAGACACACTTTTAATGCTATTCAGCGTCAGCGCCAATCGCACAACATGAGACAAGCATTTTAAGCATTTGACCCAATTCAATTATTTTGCATGCTCCAAGCCCCAGCCCAAGCGAAGGCCCAGACCCAGGCCCTGGCTGAGGCCCAGGTTCCCGGAGTGTGAACGACAAGAAAGTTGATTATTTTCGTATGCTTTCGCTTTAGTTCATTGTAGTTCTTGTTGTTATTGTTGTTGAATTACTGCTAAGCCAAAGATCGTCAGGTCAGCAGGGCTCGCCTCTGAGTCCCATTAAGATAACAGTATTTGCTCTGCTTATCACTTTTCCCATACTCACCTGGTTCTAAATAGACTACCGTCTCACTTTTAAGTTGATCTCTTCTAGGATACACACTGCTCGTAGTTTAATATATATGTATGTATATCGCAGAACAGATTTATGTAGATCTCTTTTACACACATATATTTAGTCACTGTCTAACCGAGCCGTGCGCTCCGCTTGAAAGCTAAACTCAAACTGAACGATCGCCAGCCCCGAGCTGCTGATAAGTGCAGCCAAAACACTTGACGGGAACGATTCTTGAATCATTCATAGTATACTGGGCGCACTCGTGTGCAGCAATCGACGCATGGAACGACACGAGAGCATTGTTTGTCGTGCTCACGCACGCAATTACATACTTATCTATATTGAATTGGAAGTAATTATAATAAAAAGCATTTAATATGCATTACTTTTATAACATTTTATTTATTTTCTGTTGAACTTTTGTTTATAATCATATACAGCAACTTTCATAATCGAACTGACTAAAATTTATATAATATGTTTGCTGTTCTTATATTATATATACATATATACATACTCATATAAAACGTTTAATGTGATTTATTTGTAAAATAAAACAACATTTATTTATAATACTATATATTTGTGTCAAGTCCTCTCCTTTGGAAAGTCACATTTTTCTTGGGAGCATTCGACAAGGGAATACTTTGCACTTCCAGTCATACATATTATTTGTATTAGTTTTATCAAACAGATCTACAAAATTTATTTATAACATACACATATATACATATATAATAGCTAAAGAGTGCCATCATTTTAAAATTTTTTATTTTATACGATATTTATTCACATTAATTTAAAAATGTATATGTTTGTTTATCATAATTTTGTACAATTTAATTTATTAATTTTTTTTATTTTTTATATAAAAAAGAGACATTAATTTTAATGCATAAAAATAGCTTTAACAGATTTTACTTTATTAAATAATGTGCTTTATATTTGCATAATTAGGTATACAAACACTCTGTCATACACTCAATATTGACTTTTTGATAAATGTATGTATGTACAGTGTACATCTATTGTGGTATAGGAAATTTTTGTATGCCATCTTCAAGGGAATTTATATAACTAAAGTAATACATTTCGTCCAATGTGCAATGTCTGCTCACACAGGGGATTTAAGTTGAGAAGCGTTGGCATTTTAAGAATTTTAATAAATTAATTCAATTAAATCTTTAATTATCTCAAATGAGACTAGATCCTGGTTGTCTATGATTGATTTACAGAAGCAACCATTTTAATTTAAATTGCTGTTATAAATTTATATAGTTTTGCTAAATTTAATATAATTTTGCCGACTTGGTCATTCGGCAGGATTTGATTTGTCAGGTTCACTCAGATCACTCAGATCGGATTCTCGTGCAGATCGACTCGTATATCTTAACGGCGCAGTGACTAGATCCATGCCCAACTATTTGGCAATTGTAGTTTTGCACTATTTTGTTAGTATTACGCTTTTGGAATTCCTAATTGATTCTATCAAAGTCAGTTATTGAATGGTATGATATGATATGGTATAATAATGATTATTTATTTATATTTACTATAGTTTTATATCAATAAAGTAATTGCTGATAGCATCTCCAGCAGTAGAGCAGGTTAGAAAGTCTGAATTTCCCCCAGCAGGCAGTGGCAGTTTTAATTATGATCTATGTTGGCTTCGCAATGGAATTTTTGTTGATAGTATATTTGCAACACTTAAGCTCTTTGCAAATATTAGCACAGTTATAGGTAGCATAAGCTTGATGTTATTAAATCAGTTAAATGGTCTACCGAGAAGTAATTAGAGCTGAAGTTCTGAGCAGTGACAATATTTATTGTTTTCTTTTTTTCTTTTTTTTTTTTGCTTTCCCGATGGCATTTCTGTACCGTTAGATATATTCGATATCTTAATTATGCACGGTTTCGCATGACAATTAATACGTACGTATATTTAAAAACTCAAAGCCGCTCAAACCGTTTAGATAAAATGCTGTTCTCTATCAGTAATTTATGTTTGTTTTTTATTAGCTCAAAGGTGAACTATTTACTCTATAGGGATAGTTACTAAAACTGCCTTATTTTTGTTAAGAAATCACTGTTTTAAATTTGTATATGTTTCAATAATAGAACTATTCAAATAAATGAAAACCCTCTGCGGCATTTGCTCTACATATATGTATGGTATAGAGGTTTACGAATTTGATATGTATATACAAATGGATGAATCAGAGTTACAAAATACATTCATAGATGCTGAATAATAAATATCCAAATGGATTATACAGTCAAATGTACTCTCAATGGGTCGAGTAAAGTAATTAGTTAGATAGATAGGTAGATCTTGACACCCAGTACACCTGGCTGCACATTGTTATAATTTAGTATAATCTTAACTTGGCTCGTCTTCAAAGCTATCCCGAATCGTTCAGTAATTGCACAACATTTATCATTCAGCATCTTCAATTTTTTTAGAAGTGCTTAGTAGTATTTTATATATATTATATATAGAGAGAGAGGCAGAGTGAAAGAGAGAGCGAGACAGAAACAAAAATGGGCTTTAAAGCGCTTTTTGCGACGTGATATATCCACTTGTTAGGTTTTCGTTGCTGGGCATCTGCGACCGATGGTTAATATTAATATATTTATGTAAATACAGAGTCTAAAGAGCACGACTGGCATTGCCATCGAAATTTCGAATCGGGCTACAGCTGCAGGGCCTAGTACGAAGGAGTTTGGGTACGCTTCATATTCTATGCATTAACTGTTGCCCAAGCACACCTCCCGCTCCCCCAGTACCAGCCCCAGTCCCCAACACACGGCTCGTTTGTTGTTTTTGGTGGGGGCGACGCGAGATAGATGCAGAGAGGGCAATGACGAGATGCAGCCGCAGGCAAACTGAAACCAAGAACTGAGAGCGGCGAATGGAGAATGGAGAATGGAGAATGGAGCGGACAATTGGCCAAAAAGTGAATTTTCCATTCAGTGTTGTTCTATTATTTATTTCGTATGGTTGTTTCTATTATTGTTGTTGTCGTCGTCGGCGTTGTTTTTTGTTGTTGTTGTTGTTGTTGTTGTAGTGTGTCGGCTGGCGGGCTAATGGGCCTTTATTACCCACACAGCCGCACAGATACACAAATAAAGACACACACACACGCACACTGGCAAGCCCACACATGTACCAAAGGATATCCGTGGCACGTCCTGGGCGCTATTTTGGCCAAAATGTAAATCTCTCACTGTGGCGCCGCTCGCATCTTTAATGTTCACACGGCCATTGTTTTGTTGGCTCGTCGGCCCGTTGGCAGTTTAAAGTGTCCTTTGGGTATGCACAAAGCAAACACAATTCCACCCATACATTGACAATTAGACAGGACACACACACGCTGCACACTTGCCGCAGCTTACAGCTGGGCTTAAAGCCATCTCCACATCCCCGTGTGCGGAGTGTTGACTGGTCCTATTCCTAAGTCATTGTTCGACTCCTGCCTGCTGTCACTTTCACGTCATGACGCCCATCGCCCATCGCCCATCACCCAGCGGGCAGACGCCTCAAAAACAGGAAGCTTAACACTTTGCTGCCTGCTAATTTTGTGCCAGAAACTTTGGTCATTAAAGCGTGTGAATATGATTAGAGAATTGTGTCCAACATCAGCTGCGGCCCTCCTGATGCTTTGACATTTGCCGTTGCCTCTATTATGTTTAGTATTTAAAAACTGTCAGCTCTCTGGGCACTTCAACTTAAAGCCAACACACACAACCAGAGCTCATCCGTTGCCATCAATGAGGCCCATCGAAACGAGCTAAGCTCGCAACCTGTTGATTACCGCAAATTTAACATCAATTCAATTCAAATGACTTTGGCTGCATTCAATTCAATTGCCACTTGATGTCTCTCTAGCTATGCTCGGGCATCGGCATCGGGCATCGGGCATGGGGCATTGGCTGTGCAACTGCAACTTCTTCTCGACGCCACTGGCAATCAATTGAATTACATGTTGCCAGCTTCCTGTGCGCGCATCGTTAGTGTTATCATACCCTCAATGCAGCTGGCTCCAAACGGGCATAGACCAACAGCAATGGGATTATTTCAAACTGGGAAAGTACAAAAAAAAAAAAAAAAAGATATTTGAAGACAGAGAATAAAACATGAATGATAAAAACTCTTATTAAAGAAATTAATGTTCTGGCATTAACTGGGATTAAATGGGCTGAATATAATTAATTTTATTAATAATAAATATACAAAATATCATCATCTACTATTAACATTTCTAAAGTATCTCGGGATCAACCTTAGTTCTGTATCAGATTTTTTTCCGGTTTGCTCTGTTGTTCTGACACCAGTTGCCCGGATGGCGGGATAGCTGCATGGCTGCATGGTTGGGTGCCTGGGTGCCTGGGATATGCATAGCCGTCTTATCGTGAGTGCCTCGGCGACATTGCCAATGCATTTGCATGGCAATTTGACTTAACGAGGCGGCGGGTGGCGGGCGATGGCAGCATTCGAGCATAATCAATGGCAAGCAAACCACTTCAACACGAAGGTGGCTCCGCCTGTTTGGTCTACAAATATTTGCGTATGTGTGACAATAAATTCTTGCAACTGCCGCTGGCCTTTTGAACAAATTGCAATAGAAAGATATCCATATGAGACCAAAATGGAATTGCGAATTTTTACAAACCATTTTCTATACGTTGCGTTACATTTCTTTATTTATTTTTCCCCTATAAATTAAAATGTATTTAAAAATAATGGTTACTTTGAATATAGTATATTAAACAACTATTAACTTAGTTCTTACATCAGTGGTTTAATAATATAAAATAATATAATAATAATATAAAAATGTATTTTTACATTTTTGAAGTGCAAAAAGATTTAGATGCATTTATTTAATCATTTTCAAATGCCAACTGCAAGCATTTATGAATACGGAGGCATCAAACCGAACATAAAGAAATAATAAAACAATTGTAACTATTTTTTAAATTATTCCAAGGAATATCCATTTTATCCACAATCTCTCTCTTAGATTCAAAAAATTAAATAAGCCATTTTGTCTACACTCATCTAATTTACATCTTACAATTGGTAGCGCCATCTAACGTTCATTTCTATTTGTTTTAATAGCACCCGCCTAGAAGCACGCAGCACAAATTTTACGCCATGTGCAATAAGAAACTGTTACTGCTGCTCCTGTTGTTAACAGTTGCTGCAGTTGCAAGCGGCGCTGAGGCGGAGCCGGAGGATGCCGACGCTATGACCATTAGCCCTGCAACGCCTGGCGCACAGGAAGAGGCAAGAAACATGGTTAAGCGTGCACCGACATCCAGCTTTATTGGTATGCGAGGCAAGAAGGAGCAAGACGCATCGGCAGATGCCAATTGGTTCGGCCCCGATCCTTTGGATTATGGCGAAGAAGATGAGGACAACTCGTACTATGAGAACGGTAGAAGGCTCAAGAAGGCTCCAATGGCCTTCGTTGGCATGCGCGGCAAGAAGTTTTCGCCGAATACCAATCGACTACGCGATTTACTGCAGAACATGGAGGAGCAGCGTCTGCGAGAGAGTTTCCTGCAAGAATTCCTGAACAATTTGGCGACAGATGGCGGCGATGTGGCCAAGCGAGCACCCACCGGATTTACTGGCATGCGTGGCAAGCGACCGTCCTTGTCCGAAAACGAGGACGATGAGGACGATGCACTGGAGCTGCTGGAAAAACGCGCCCCTGTCAACTCCTTCGTAGGCATGCGTGGCAAAAAGGATGTTTCCCATCAGCACTACAAGCGCGCGGCTCTTTCAGAGGTAAGCGCACTAAATACAGCTGCAGATGGGCGCGTGACAGACTTACATTGCGAGGAGAGTGTTGATTAGGAGACAAGCAAAATATAATGCGAAGTTATAGGCATATAAATATATAGAATATCAGTGAGGAGACTCGAATGAAATAAAATATATCCTAGTTTTTATATATACATATATTATATTATTCTATTCTTCTACTCTATTCTCATTCGGATTCCCATGTGGTCCATAAGTTGTATCCTTTTCTTTATTTGTCTGCAATTAATTGAGATACGAGTTGCTTTGCCTATGTGGGCTTTGATGTAATTCTTGTCGTATAATTAGCACAGCTACTATGGGAATCACTAGATCCTTCTGTTGTACAGATTTAATCACAAACCACCCAGGATCACATAAAACATGCAAGTGCTGTGTATGTCATATAATATTTGGAGAATTTACTTAATTCCATTAATGAAATATATGTAAAGTAGCCTAGAATTTTCAAACTAATTAACAGTTTCAGACTTGTGGCTGGATTAAGTGAAAAACATATTTGTTACAAATAATTGTAATAGAGCTATGCCATATATCTATATGTATTTATATTTGAACGTTTATATTGATAAATATATGTATATTTACAATACTTACTCATTAATAAAAAACATAATTTAGATTTTTCACAAAATTATTGAGTAAATTGTAAATTAATTAATTCATTAAAATTTAAAAAAAATATATTTTAGTAGAACATAAAAAAACGTAATCTAATACATTATCTTAAAAAATTTCACACCCCTCTATTTCTCTGTCCATAATTGTTTCAAAAGGGCATTTAATTCTTGAGCTTGATATAATTTCTTATCCTTATTTCTGCTCGATAATTTATATCATATCAATCGACCCAACTATGCATGTATTTGTTTTGTCACGCCCCTATCTTCAAGCCGCAAACTAATTGTAATTTATAACAATATTTAAACTAACCATGGCCAGTTGTGGCGCCAACTCTCCAAAAAGGCTTTCGATGTGCGCGGCAAGAAGCAGCGATATGCGGACTTTAACAGTAAATTTGTGGCTGTGCGTGGCAAGAAGAGTGCGCTGAGCGATGCCAATGGGGCAGCAGAGGAGAATTTGATTCAGCCCTGGGTCTATGTCATCGGTGGCAAGCGGGCGCCCAGCGGTTTTCTTGGCATGCGAGGCAAGCGTCCTGGTAAGTGATTCAACTCTAACGTACGACCTTGACCAGGTGTGCATATAGTGTGGATTGTTCCATTGCAGCCCTGGTGGAGTAAGCGAACGGGATGGACGGAACGGAACTGGTGGCACAGATAGGCGAGCGCTTCCTCATTTACATTTGACGAATGACAGTCGGAAGTTCCTTTTAAACTAGGCAAATACAATGTTATAAATAATCGCTGGGCTGGAGATTATTTAGAACGTGAGCACACACACACACACGCACAACAGACACACACACTCACAACTCTATAGACAAGATTTCCTCTGCAACATAGGCTTAATCATTTCGATGTAAAGTTAGCAAAAAAAAATTAAAGCTAATTAAATTAATGTGGTATATGAATTAAATTATTTGCATATATACTTGTGGACAAATTAATCAAAATTAAAACTTGGCTAAGTACTTCGTGGACATATCTAAAATCGATTTTATAGACAGATACAAACACATACACACAAAGACACCTACATACACACACATTCAGAGCTGTTTAAGTGAAAGCGAGATGTTAATTTATTTGCAATTTATTTATGATAACGGTAATTGAAAGCAAAACTACATACACAAACGATAAAGAACAACTAACTTATATATATATCAAATATATATACATGCATAAATATATATAGCACAAATGTCTAATTGATTATTGTAAATATTGTATGGTCTGCAAATAAAATGAAACTATTATTAACAATACAATAAATGCATTTATATTCATTTATTTCTCATCTGCTCTTCTCATCTCTGGCATATGTAAAATATTTAAGTACATCTGGTTTAAGGCACAGCTGCTGTCAAGCCTCATCGACATCTTCAAATCTCCAATGTGAAACCTTATCAACAATGACTAACAAACAATACATAATATTTGAACATGTCAAGTCCACTTAGCTAGAAACATATAAAAGTGCTCTGTTGTTTCACTAGGTGATAGCAACTATACCGATCTTACACTGTGAGTTGAGATTTTAATTCTAAACTTGATTGAGCAGCTAAATTATATAATTATATAATCGAGTGTAGACAAATAGGGCAAGTTGCTTAAGAGCTGAGATTCCATATTCAAAATAGTTCTTATTTTTTTATACAATTAAAACATAAACCTTCTCAGTTGTTCCACTTTTATTTATTGCAGCTACACAAATCTTATACCACAATTGTGAAATTAGATTTCAAACCTGAATTTAAATAAAAAAAAACCTAATTTATAAAAGCAGTGAGTGCAAACAGTCTAGTCTACTAAGCTGTTTAATATTAATATTCCAACAAAATAGTTCTTTTTTATTATAAAAATAAAACATTAAGCATAATTCTAAGAAGAAGTAATCGAAAAACAATAACAGCTTACAGACTTATACATATGCATTCATATATATATACAGGTACTTGTCAACTACCTAAATAAGTACCTACAAATTTTACATACAAACAAAACGCGATTTGTGCACAATACAACCGTTTTCAAATACTATATGGACAGACTTTTAATAAGGCAACTCCGAGTAACTGAGTTTGTGAAACAAACGATACACCACTGCGCATTTGAATGGGATAACAGCAGAGACGCTCAGGTAGTGCAAACCGAAACATGTGTTTTGCTTACAAAGAACCATAACATTTGACCTCGCCCATTGTGATTGATGGCGAAACTCAATAGAGCGTGGCTAGAATTTTGTGCTGTGCAGTGTAAACACTTATCGGCGATCTGTCGGGCACTTTCACAATTATTACACGAATTTTGCATTTAATGGTGCCTGCGCAGCAAAAAGTTCTCTGGCATCGTAAAGAGAGCACAGCTTGAGAGAGCCGAAGACAGAGAGCGAGCGAGAGAGAGAGAGTGTCAAAGCTCGAGCCGGCGGCTCATGAAGCGCCGCTCTCAGCGCTTGCGACGGCATCGATCACAGCTTATAAATAGCAGAGCTGAGCGAGTTCTAAGCCAGTTACTTTTCAACAGCCGTTCAAACAACGTCAACTTCGTACGCAACGTCAAATTGTTAGTATTCGTGAGCGTCTCTTCTGTTAGTGTGTGTATGTTTGTGTGAGTGTGTGTGAAGAGGACTCAAAGAAAATGTTCATGGAGCTGCGCACGCATAAAATGCGACTTGCTTGGCTGATAATTGTTATGTGTGTCAATTTGGCAAGACAATAAGATTTAAAATAGTTGAAGAGTAATTAATCCAGCTATTGACGTTGTAATTAGCGTCTGCAGGCGGTGGAAAATTTCCTCCTCTTGTTGTATTGCCAAACAACTAAACTAACTGTCCACATTCACATTCACCTACATTTTCCACAATCCATGCGACGGCGGGTGCAGTTTGGCATGGAAAAACCAGTATTTTCAATTTGGATTTCGTCGCTCATCTCGAATGTCAGCTTAGACAGCTGTTCAGCTGTTCGGCTCGAATCAGTGAAATTTCTGTGCATCTTTCTTTATATCAAAAACTTTCTGTTTGTTTTTTGGTTTGTTTTTAGCTTCAAATACTGTGATTATTGACAACATTCAAGATGTTGAGACTCTGGGCAAGCCTGCTCTTGGTCTGCGCCGCACAGGCGTCACCATTTTACAGCGAGTAAGTAAAAAATACAACAAAATTTGAAATTAAAAAACATAAAATATTTAATTTATGCTTGTGTGGTTTTTGTGTAATTGGCAATTGCATTCCGTAGTTCATGTATAACTCATGTAGTTAATGAGTGTTTTTTTTATTCGAATATAGTCAATTTCATATGGTAACAATGGGTGGCTCGACAACATCATATTTACAGTTACAGAAAATTAAAAAAAAAAAAAAACAAACAAATCTGGCTTACATTATTATTAGATTTCGTTAAATTAATTTTTTTCATACTTCCATTTCGGTTCATTTATTTTTATTATCCCATTAAATGTAATATAACAAGCTTCAAAAAATTGTAGTGTCTAACGTGTTTTGGAATTTTCTCGAACAATTATAATGCATGCCTTCTTTACAGTGTTCGTTCGAATTCAATTTCCAGTGCTGATAATGAAATCAGTTCATCAGAGTCTTACAGGTGAACTACTCATATGCCCACTGTGCACACTCCCAGCATTTAGCAAGCTTGTCCCAAAACAAATACGGAACCACCGTTCCACTCATAATCCCAGCCATACTCTGTTCTCTTCCAATATTGATCTGTCAATCCGAACTTTTGTTTTATGTTTTTGTGACCGTGGACAAGCCGTAATAGCCCCTCTAATTGAGAGTTTAGATATTTATAGTGTTTGTTCTAGCACTTTACTGGTTTGGCTTGGTGAAATTTCACCATTTACTACGTTGACTTGGCAAATACGAAACGTGTTAACATTATAGCAAATAAAGTGAACCAAACAGAAATGGCTCAACCGCAAACGAATACAAAGCAAAACAGAAAATTAAAATAAAACAATTTGTTGTTTTTTTTTTGGTACTAAATCAAGAAACGTAAAGAAAGTCAAATTGTGACCCAAATTTAAAACTTAAATCTGAGAGCAGGCCGGCAAAAATGACAAAATCACCTAAGTAAAAAGATGTCGAGAGATGACGAGACTTTGAATTCAGCCTAAATATACAAGAATTACCTTTGTGTTCGTGAAAATATTAGATCAGTACCACACAAAAGATAAACATACTTATTTGTATGTATGTATGTACGTATACTTTCTGGTCTGTTAAGAACTTCTTCGCGCTGCTTTCCCAACCCAAAATGTGAATGTCCAATTACTAACTGCCAAAGAGATTGTTCAGTTAAGGCGATAAGCGCAGAGAATCGCGATCGAAAATTGGCACACGAAATCGCCTCAAAGATCATTTAACCCTGCAGTTCAAGTTTTTTGCGAAAGGCATTGTGCAATCAGCAAGCATTGAGAAAATGAAGAAGAAGCAGCAGAAGTGGAAGAAAAAGAACAACAACTGCAGCCGCTCAGTTGAGAACAATGTTCAAGCAAAGTGGGTCAGCGGCTTTAGGGCATCCGTGAAAGATGCAATTGCAGATGGAGATGCAAATGCAAATGCAGTGGCGGGATTTGACAGATGATCGTCGTTAGCGAGTCGAGGGGCTCGTTTACACATGGCTGATTGCAGCGAGAAACCTTAAACACCAGCTGTAGGGTGTAGTTGGATAACTAATTCAAATAGCTGTCATTAATTTTGACACGATTTGCGCTGCGTGGGGGGAGGCAGGCAAAATTTGGCTTGACATGGAGCAAATTAGCTGCTGACACCTCATTAGATGCAATTTTTGGGAGCAGCTAACGCCCCAAATTTAATGCTCTGCCGACAAATTTAAAAGCTCCAAAACTGGGTCAGCCAGAAACCTGCCCCGTCTGCTCCTCTCTAGCGTGCTTAACTCGTTTGGTTCTCCTCCATGGCAGAACCTTAATCGAATCACAGTGGCACTGCCTCCACTCGCCCACGGCCCATCGACTGTGGCCAACGACTTTCGCTTTGGTAGTCGAGACGGCGTTTTATTTAATTTACCAGTTCCTGCCTTTATTTACTGCTCACAGTTTTTTTTATTGTGATGTTATGCATTCGTTATACATTGGAAACTTCCAGAACTTTCTTGCCTTAATTATGACCTCGCAAACTTTCCCAAATGTGTTGAGGCTTTCGCATGACAGATTAAAATGCGATTAGAGCTCATCGATTGAGGCATCAATTCTATTAGTCTCATATTTCTTAGGAAAAACAATAATTATAATTTACAGTCCATATATAATTAAAAATTATTTACAAACAAATTATCAAAGTTTCTTTTAATTTAAATCAATCAAAATTTATTTTTATATGTATTTTTACTTATTTATATTTTATGCATATATACAAATCATTGAAGCTCAGTATTAAAGTATAGTGATATATAATATATGTTTTAAATATGCATTTATAAATTTAGAACTTGTTTTTTGTTTCAAAAGTGCTTTTATAAATTATTCATACACAAATCTTTGAAGTTCAATATTAAATTATTTGAAAATATTAAAGATTCTACAATTCAAAAATCCAATTTTTTCATTTATAATATCGAGACCAGATCATTTTTACAATTTTTAAATTTATTATTTACAACATTCTTTAAAAGTCAATATTTAATGAATTAAAAAACAAGCCAATGCTCTATTTTTAGATTCATAGATCGTAATTTACCCATAATTCAACTAAGTTCAACGCAAGTCAAATTTAAAAAATTTCTCTTTTCTTTAACAATTGGCAAAAACAAACTTCAAAAAACAATTGCCAGCCACTATGCCTAGGAGTTTCTCCCAAAGCTACATATATATGAATCTCCCTATATGAGCAGTTCAAAAAGGCCAACGGGTCCAAGTTGAGATCAAGTCAGGTATCGTCTTCGTAAAAGGCAGTTCGTGATATGCTCGACATATATATGTACATAAGTATTTGTTGTATAAACAACTTTAGAGTTTATTTTGATGTCTTTTAAGCCCTCACGTCATGACTCATGTCAGATAAAGATATCATAAAAAAAAATATATATATATATATATATATATATATATATATATATATATATATATATATATATATTCTGAAGTCTGTCGTAACTTGCCGCTAACTGAGCATGACAGCTATAAAAATTTTGTTAGGTTTGCCATTTCAGACATATTATTTGAAAACAAAATGTTCATATATACATATACATATGTATATATAATTCATTTGCTCTTATAATGTCTTTTATATTTTTAATTAACTTCCGTGTCGCGCATTTTTAATGAGCCCAATCAACAAAGAAGGTCCCGAAAATCTTACAGACACTTCAAGTATATATATTTGTATATATATATATAGCAGTGGGTGCCAATTGCGAGCTGTATATAGGAAAAGTCAGTTAACAAGTGACTGTTATGGTTTTGTCAATAGAAAGCGGGCTGGTATTGGCTTGCACGAGGCATGCGAATGAGTCATACTATGGAGTTAGCGCTACATATAAATAAATTTTAGTTTTTTGGTGTTGACTTCATTTTCGAACACATATAAAATCGGGAGACATAAATTCTATTTGATTGATGATGCCAGAGTGCAGCTCATTGTTGTATTTCTTTTTGGGAATTTATGCAAGTTTGTTTCAGAGTAATTTTCATTTGATTTGTATAGTATTAGCTATGGAGGCGGGCAATTAGTATGCGGCGCACAGAAATGCTGCGCAAAACAATTGCTAAACAATGGGCACGATCAGGCCGTATACTATATAATATATATATATATACGCTATATGTGTATATAGCCAGAGAGAATGTCGAGTCGGGCCGGAGCTTCTT
Organism: Drosophila mojavensis; assembly: GCF_018153725.1. Classification (NCBI taxonomy): domain Eukaryota; kingdom Metazoa; phylum Arthropoda; class Insecta; order Diptera; family Drosophilidae; genus Drosophila; species Drosophila mojavensis. Next base: position 956,345 of record NW_025318726.1, on the reverse strand, counting down.
TTATGTGCGAGACAATGGAAGGCATATGAATTATGGTGGGGATCCGCTTTAGGGATAGTTAAGATCTGGTGTGGAATTCGCATGAAACGGCACAAAGCACACACACACACACAGCAAATACATGCCAACACGCACTAATCAAACTAATCAAAAAATACACTCCACTTCCACTGCGCAACTCCTCAACAGCTTTATGCAACATTTAACACGACCATTACCGCTGCATCGCACGCTGTTTGCGCCCATACCATTTGCACCACTCGCACCGCTAGAACCACTGCATGCTAAGCCGTCGCAGCGTGTGGCCAGCGTCTGGGCAGCGCCCCCGCCGGCCCCGTTGGCGGCTCAGCAGCCACGCCCACAAGCCTTAGCTAATGCGCCACTGTTGCCACTCTACAGTAACAGCTATGGAAGCGACAGCATCAGCGACACGGAGTTCGTGCCACTGGAGCAGCAGGGACGACATGATGCGGCAGCAGCCTCAACACAGGGCGTGGAGCAGAAGCCGTTCAGTAAGTGAAGAGAATCGCATACAAAGGCAGTTTAAGGCAATATCTATATTTTTTTCTCTCTCTCTCTCTGTCTCTCCCTCTCTCTCTCCATAGCTGTTGATGCGATCACCACGGACGTGAACTCTCCCAATCCAGCCGTCTTCTTCCAGCAATCATTCCCATTCTTTGGCAATGAGTTCTTCAACTCGTTTGGTGGATTCGGATTTGGCAACAGTCAAGAGCCTTGGTGGAAGGGGTAAGTTGATCATAGAAGACAAATGAATAATATAGTATGTATTATTTTATCACAATATCCAATTTCTAAAATGGCTCGTTAGTTTGTTTCGACAATTAAAAATGATGATGCAGCATTTATTCTTGGGGATTTACAAGTGAAAATTTTACATATAATAAATCATGACTGATGATATAATATACAGCACAAAATATTTGTATACCCTGAACCCATTTTCATCAGGGTATAATGGTTTTTAAAACAGAAATTATATATACCCGACTTCAGTTTTATAGGATCTACTATAGTTGAACTTAGTGTACTTTAAAGACTTCCAATTGGAATCCAATTGTTTTGGTCAATAATAAAATGTAGAGTTGTGTGTAGAAAATACGATAAAAACAAGTTGGTTTATTTCATATATGTGGCATACTCCTTGATAAATATTTTACCATTGTCGAATTGGATTTTATTTAATGAATATAAAACTCTCTAGCAAAATGAATGGATTTATTAAAATATTCAAGTTCTCTACAGAATATCTGATTATAATAATTCCAATTTGAGTTAATATGTAAATATCTAAATAAATGTTATTATGCCTATTTTAAATTTGTACAATAGTCTATGAAATATCCAAACTAGACATTCTGAACCAAGACTCGTTAATAATCGTCTGTACTCCAAAGTCAGCAGTCAAATTATCGCACAATATTCTTTCCAGATCTTTCAGTCTAACTGCGCACAATTCTTATATATATGTATATTTTATATACATATATAGTAGATACTTCGCATTTCTGATATGGTCACTTGATTCGGGTCTTTCCTAATCGCTTCGCACGGCTGATTTTGACGTTCTTGACATTAGGTAATTAAGCATAAGCAAAGTCAAGTTCATTAGAGCTATTAAATTTATAAGTCTGATTTGTAATGTCTCTCTCGCATTATCGCCAATTGATGGAACCTCTTCGAGAGCTGTCTGATGTGATCAACAGCAAATCGAAGAGCGTGATTAACTTTATACTTATAATTTTGTAATAACATTCACTTTCAAGGCAGCAACAACAATAATAATTGTTTAACTTGACTTGAGCACCTGCCCCGGCCGATTTCTCAATTAATTGCTAAATTGCTTATATTGAATGCATTAACTGGTACATATATGTATATTTAGCTATATATCGTGCTATCTTTATAGTTGTCGTTTGCATTTTTCTAAATTGTGATTCAAGCAAAATTGCGAAATCAATTGGAACCGAGTGCATTTGTATTTGTGGAACCGAGAACGAAAGTCAGACGCAGCAATTGGAAAATTAGCACTTTATAAAAGTAGTATATAAATATATGTGTGTATATACATAAACCTATATAAATCTATATTGATATATGTATAGGCAGGCCGAGAAATTTCGAAAACTATGCCCCATACAATGGTCGGCTTTGTGGCGCACACATACACATAATTGAATTGAAGGCAGGCAAAGTTGTTAAGCTGTTAATTCCACACATCATTGTATATACAGATATAGTAGATAATGCCTCGACGGGTACCCCATAACTATATAACCATGTGAACAAACGTATCTATATATGCGAATCCATAAAGTAAACAACCATCAGTGCGCTCTCGCATTGATGGGCAGATAGTAAACATCGTCGTTCATGGGGTGCGCCTATTGGATGATAACTGTACAGGCTCCATAGCTACACATGCACTTGGATAAGCACATATACATATATGTATGTATTTATTATATATTGTGTTCATCTAGATAGTTCTGGCGAGTGCATTGACTTTTCATTTGCCAGTTAGCAATTTGCCAAAGGCATTAACAAGTCTAAGCTTAGTATGGTATAGGTTTACTATTTAGATGATGAGGTAATATCTCAAGAACAGAATTGTAGCTACATATAGGATTATGAACAGATCAATTATATTAAACTTAAATATTATTATGCAATGTATGAACAACCCTCAAAAAACATAATAACATAATAGACCTCGGCTAAACTTCAAACTATATAGTATATATAGTCATTTTAATTTAAATACATATACAGATATTTGTATACTCTGAACCTATTGACAGCAGAGGCGAGCTGAAGTGGTCTGACAAATGACCCTCGGTCCGTATCCTTATGTCCGTATAAACGCAGCAATCTCGTAAACCACAACAGTTAGAGACAAGAAATGCTTACATCTACCATAAGCACTACAAGTTGATTATTTTTCCCTTAATTCATCCCCGCTTGCTTATTACCGATTATCAATCATTCTACTTTGTTATTTACATCCGACCGTCCTTCGCTCAGAGCATTTCAGAGTATTCCCCGTACGCAGTAAACAGAGCGATATGGTTGTTATTAATGGATTTAGCTCGCTGATCGATAAGGTACGCAAGGGAATTCAATTAACTTTAATCAACCCAAACAATTTGTTCCAAAATATATGAGAATTTCAATTGGCGATTTTAAGGCATAATGGTTTTATTAAAATATATAAACGAGTCCTGATAGAGCCCTTAAAGTATAAATATGCTTAATTGGGACGGGGAATTAAAACGATCTAATTATGCCAGTCCGACCGTCTATCTTTACATATGATCGCAGCAATCTCGAGAGTCACATAAGCCAAGGACTTGAAATTTGAAATGTATACTCGTTATATCATACGCATTATTCATCTTGAATAGCTGAAGAGCTTCAGATTTTAGATTACTGCATTGAACTGTCAGCTCTTTACAAAGTTCAAGGTATCTCCTAGTCGAGCAGTCTCTACTCTTTATTAGCAATGCAGATAATACACACGATTTCTGGTTAATGTTGTGTATTATGTAATGTCTTCATTTAGTTTCTCCATTTCTCATCAGAAAACTAATTTGTTTGCTTTGCATATTCCCGCAACCCATTTACTTGCAGACCCAATGTGTGCACCGAGAAGGAGGAAAGCGATGGCGCAACCACGGAAACAGACGGTGATGAGGCCGTGGACAGCTTCGGTCAGGAACGTGACGGGGCTGGCAGTGTGGTCCGATCGCCACTGTTTGGCCAGTTCCACTTCAGCGTGAACTCCTGTGCCGAGAAGCCGAACAAGCACGTCTGCACCAAGATGTAAGTGGGGCAACATGAGCCACCGTTGGCACCGTTGCGTATACTTAATTTGCGATTCATTCGTTTCCTCATTCCATACAGCGTCAATCAAAATGGCAAGAAGAAGATGGTGACTATGACACGCCAGTGCTGCTATGGCTATGGACGACCACGCAATGCGGACTTCACGGTTCCCTGTGAGAAGATCGAGATCAAAGACATCGCCGCCACTGCCGCCGACATGGGAGCCCAGCAGTTCATTGAGAGCGCCAAGAGTGCCGGAGAGCTGGGCAACATGCTGTCCAACTCCCAGGGCAAGAAGCTGACTCTCTTTGTGCCCAACGACGCCGCCTTCCAGGAATACCGCAGCCAGCATCAGCAGGAGAACGTGAGTGGACATTAATAACCCCCAGCCAAGTGCCCGCTAAAACTATTTTCTACTCTCCCATTTAGAACGTGGATGACTCCAAGGGAGAAGGTTCCCAAATGTCATCGATCCTCAAGCTGCACTCCGTGCAGGGCGAGGTGGAACTGGAGGACGTGCCCAACGAGAAACTGCTGCAGAGCGAGCTGACCGGCCAGAAGATACGCATCAACACCTATCAGCTGCCACCGGCTCTCGGTCTGGAGCCCTATCGCTACGCCGCCAACTGTGTGCCCATTGTGCAGCACGACAAGCTCTCCGAACAGGCCCTGGTGCACACACTCAACGGCGTGCTGAAGCCTCTGACCAAGAACGTCATGGATTTAATACGCGAGCGCGCAGACATGTCCATCATGCGCACCGTGCTGGAGAAGACCAACATCAGCGCTCTGCTGGAGGGTGATAAGCCCGTCACCATCTTTGTGCCCACGGATGCCGCTTTCGATAAGCTGGAGCCACATCTGCGACGCGCCCTTAAGGAGGGACGCGGCTGCGCCTCCAGTAAGTAGCAAAGATTGACTGCAATTCCTCGCATCGAGTCCCTTTATTGATTGTCTTGCCTTAGATATACTGAAGAATCACATTCTGGACCTGACCTTCTGCTCGTTGGCCACGCTACCGGGTGCCAAGACAACCACCTATAATCTGCTGGGAGAGCCACTGCTGCTGAACCGCACCAAACATGTTGCCAACCAAACTGAGCCGTCGGCCATCTACATCAACAATGCCGCCAAGATTCTGGACGCTGATATAATGGGCACCAATGGAGTGCTCCATGTGATTGACACCATTCTGCCCACGGATTCGGCGCTGCCCATGACCACTTTGCTGTCGCAGAAGAACATAACAATCTTCAAGCGCCTGCTGGAGGCGTCTGGCCTGGACTATCAATTCGACGATATGGACAACGTCACAGTCTTTGCGCCCACGGACAAGGCGCTGCAGCACTCGGAATGGGCGCGCAAATTGGCCGAACAGCCAGAGTCTTTGAAGGACAACAAGGACTTGGCTGAGTTCCTCAACTATCATGTGATCAAGCCCATGATCAAGACCTGCGATCTCTCGGAGAGTTTATTGCCAACGGTGGCGGGCTCCAATGTTCGCCTGAATCTCTACTCAACCCACGCCCTCTTCTCGGACGTCATGAATAGAGCAACCGTGAACTGTGCCCGCCTGGTGCACTTCGATGACGAGAGCTGTGGCTCTGTGCTGCATCAACTGGACCGCCCACTGACTGCGCCCAAGAATGTAAGATTAGAGATGCAACTACGACTTGAGCCGTGCCTAATCTAGTTTATTTCCTTTTACTCATAGAATCTGCTCCAATCACTGGAAGCCAATCCCAACTACAGCAAGTTCCTGGAGCTGGTGCGCAAGGCCAATCTGACCCACCTGTTGGCCAACGAATCGGATAGCTTCACGCTCCTTGTGCCCAAGAATGATGTGTTTGAGGAGTTCAGCGAGTCCACCGAGACCAAGCCCGCCCAGAGCCAGGCCGAGCTCGAGGCCCAGGTCAAGACACACATTGTCAACGATGTTGTCTGCTGCGCTGGTATCATACCCACCAACTGGCCATTCGTACGCTCCATCGAATCCATTTCGGGCCAGCATCTGCGCATCACCCGTGACCGTCGACCCAAGATCGAAAATGCCGGCGTGACAAAATGCGATCTCATCGCCACCAATGGAATCCTGCACGAGATTAACGACATCATTGTGCCTAGGTCGCCGCCAGCGCAGCAGCATCGACCACGTCCCCACATCTATCAGCCCCCCCGAGGCGACTTCGATGTATTCTTCTAAAGATCGATTGTCGCAAATATCTCTGTGTATCTCTAACTTTCCCTAATACATATATGCATCTATATATATATTTATATTATTTAATAAACTTTTGTCATTGATTGAAAACTCACATTATGCAAACAATAAATGCAGTTAGTTATCTTTCTGATAAATAAAATACATAGAATTAAAAAAACTACTTTTCACTTGACCAACAATTTTTAAGTATATAAGAATTTCATAATGATTGCTATAACAGTTCTGAAAGAACCATCGTGTGAGCTTTACCCATCAAATCTCCGGAAGATCTGAATTTTATACATATCATACGATTATATTAATTATGATGGAGCAAAATCTTAAACTATAGACGAAACAGGTTAGTTAATTTGCATTTCCATGTTTCAACTAAATCTAAAAACTATAAATCCTGATTTTTATTGGTTATACTTTAATTATTATTATTATTTTACTTATTTTTTTTATTGTTTTTTATAATGAAAAAAAAATATATTAGGAAATGTGATTTATGTTTGTTTATAATTGTTATAATTCATATTTTATTTATCTAATTCGCTTGACTCGCAAAACAAAATACCAAAGCAATGCAAAGAGGAATGAATCTCTTATTGGGCAGAATCATATTTTAAATAAAAAAGAGAGCTTTTAGAGGTGATAAGTGTTCCCTGTTTCTCGCTCTCATAGTTCAAGAGATTCCAAGCTTAACTAGAATATGCACCGCAACTTAAAAAGCTTCAGTTTGGCAAAAGCTCACTCACTCTCTCTGATCTATGTAATCGTGTAGGGAACAGTGTGTGTGTGTGCTGCATTTGAGTGCGTCTATAAGTATTCCAGGCAGTGCAGTGGAAGGCTCAGTTTAATTTAGACTTCAGCAATGACGGGAACACTTCCAGCTACCTTCGTAAAGGGCTTCCACAATGAAGAGCTGGTTCACCGCATGGAATACCGCAAGTTGGGCGGCACCAATTTAAGAGTATCGAAAATTGCATTAGGCGGGGCCACATTGAGTGCGCTCTTTGACAAAAAATTCGACGAAGAGGAGGGCATCAGGACCGTGCAGGAAGCTATTAAGTCGGGCATCAACTATATCGACACTGCGCCGTTCTATGGCCAAGGTCAGTCGGAGCAGGTGCTAGGCAAGGCGCTGATGGATGTCCCAAGGGAAGCGTATTACATAGCCACCAAAGTGGGACGCTACGAACTGGAACCCGATCGCATGTTCGACTTTACTGCGGCGAAAACACGAGAGAGCGTCAAGAAGAGCTTGGGTCTGCTGGGCCTGGATTATGTGGACGTGTTGCAGGTGCATGACGTGGATGCGGCGCCCAGTCTTGATCTAGTGTTGAAGGAGACAATTCCTGTGCTTGAAGAGTTTGTGAAAGCCGGCAAAGCGCGTTTCATTGGCATCACCGGCTACGATGTAGACGTTCTCAAGGAGTGCGCCGAGCGAGCGAAGGGTCGGGTGAACATAGTCCTGTCCTATGCTCGCTATACGCTTCTGGATAACACTCTGTTGCGCCACATGAAGGCATTCAGGGAGCTGAATGTGGGCGTCATCTGTGCCGCAGCCCACGCGCTTGGCCTGCTCACCAATGCTGGCCCACAGGCCTGGCACCCCGGCAGCCCGGAACTGCAGCAAGTGGGTCGACAGGCCGCCGAGATTTGCAAGCAGCGTGGCGTGGAGCTGGGCAAACTGGCCATGTACTACTCCACGCAGCTAGAGGGCGCCGCGACCTTCTTGATCGGCATACCCAATCGACGTCTGCTGCAGGTCAATCTGGATGCGGTGCTCAACGGCTTGAACTCCGCCGAGCAGGAAGTGCTGCAGTATCTGCGGGAAAAGTGAGTAAACCCGTTTTTCCGTTTTGCGAAATTGTGCAATTCGGATTTGGTGTTAGCATTGCGTCAGAGCCCCACGAACTTGGCCTATGTTAACCGGTTTGCAGTGGAAGTGGAACTATCCAATTGTCTTCTCATATCTCTTGCAGTGTTTTCAAGCAGTCCTACAGCTGGGGATCGACGTTGTCGACGGTCAGGGACTTTAAATAAATCCGCCATGTCTACTTGTGCGAATGCTGGAATAGCTTTAATAACAAATCAAATGTGTTTCTAAATTGAATATAAATTTGAATATATATATCTACACCTATAGTTGTATATACTTATATATATATATGTACATATATGCCCATATGCTATATATGTATTAGATCAGCTTCAATATCAGCTCAAGTTCAGTCGCTATTTCATTTATTTGTTTACCTGTCAGCGTCTATCAAAATAGATGCATATATATTTTCTATTTTTAGCAACTAAATGCACTTATGTATTCCTATCGTCAAACAGAATACCAACAGCGAAATTATATACCCTGTATTCTTGTGACATTTCATATTTAATCTGTGAATCTCCCGGAGAATTTAAGCATTTCGTTTCGTTTTCCTGACTAACCGTCTGAGTGGAAAATTTAAATTCATGTATATGCAGATGTATAACTACAGAATACAGTTAAATTAAATATATATATACTTGTAAATATACATATATATGGCTATGAAAATATTCATAAATATTTATGTATGTAAGTTTAAAAAAAGAAAGAGTTAAGCCATGGTTAAATGGTTTTATACCCTGAACTCATTTTCAATGGGAAATCAGGGTATAATGGTAGGTAGGTAAGTATGTAACAGACAGAAGGACGCGTGGCAGACCCCATGAAGTATACATTCTTGATCAGGGCGACGAGCTGAGTCGATTTGGCGTGCAGAATTATACATACATATATTAATATTATACTAAAACTAAAATATTTTGTCCGCATTTTTACAAGATAGAGGAAGAGATGTATACATACTTATATAATTATAAGAGTCAAAATCTGTTCTCGTTTGAAGATACATCATTCACTCATCCATATGTCTGCTCTCGTATTTAACCGGACTTCGGTTGATCCAGCCCTGTTAAAAGTATTCAATTCTCTCTTTGCTTTCCAGATGTTTTCGTTTATAATCTAGCACTTCTCACAATCACACTAACACGCATGCAAAATCATTCCCGTTCTCTGATAGTGAAGCAATAAGAGCTGAGTGCTGGGCCGCACCAATTTATTGTGGAGTGTTGTTTCTTTGCGAATTGGACGGCGAATTGTGACGGCTAAAAATAAATCAATATGTCCGGAAAGTTACCGAGTACCTTTGTCAAGGGTTTTCACGATGAGGAGCAAGTGAGGCGAATGGAATACAGCACGCTCGGCAAAACGGGTCTGGAAATCTCTAAAGTTGCTTTCGGTGGCGGAGCTCTTTGCTCTAACTATGGGTATGCGTGAAAGAGAATGATAGATCGGAAATTTATCATATGTATTCTTATTGCTACAGCTTCGATCTGGATGAGGGCATAAAAACAGTTCACGAGGCGCTGAGAGCTGGCATCAACTACATCGACACGGCGCCCTGGTATGGCCAGGGCCGCTCAGAGGAGGTCCTCGGCAAGGCATTGAAGGATGTGCCAAGGGAAGCCTACTACATAGCAACCAAGGTGGCACGCTATGAGCTGGACTACGAAAACATGTTCGACTTCAGCGCACGGAAAACTCGTGAGAGCGTGGAGAAGAGCCTGCAGCTGTTGGGCCTGGAGTACGTGGATGTCATACAAATACACGATGTCGAGTTTGCCGAAAACTTGGACATAGTTCTCAACGAGACTTTGCCCGCGCTGGAACAGTTGGTTAAGGAAGGCAAGGCCAAGTTTATTGGTCTATCCGCATATCCTCTGTCGGTGCTAAAGGAGTGCATATCCCGTGCCGAGGGCAGATTCGATGTAAGTAGCACTATTTACCCTATGAAGATTTGCTCATTCTACCCGATTCACATTCTAATTCTGATTCCCAGACTGTGCTCACATATGCACGCTATACGCTTCTGGACAACTCCTTGGTCGACTACTTGGACTTCTTCAAGTCCCAGAATCTGGGCATCATTTGTGCAGCTGCCCATGCATTGGGTCTGCTTACCAATGCCGGACCCCAGCCCTGGCATCCGGCTCCCGATGACCAGAAGGCGATAGCACGTCAAGCTGCCGAGGTGTGCATTAAGCGGGGTGTGCAACTGGGCAAGCTGGCCATGTACTATACGAGTCAATTGCGTGACGTATCCACCTTTCTGGTTGGCAATCAGACGCGGCAATTGCTCCACACGAATCTGGCTGCCGTTTACCACGGTCTCAGCCAGCAGGAGCAGGAAGTGCTGCAGCATCTCAGAGAAAAGTGAGTGGTGGCCAGTCGCACTCGGAAGTTGACCGAAATTGTGCAACTCGGATACAATGTTACTGTTGCATCACATCCGACTCCATTTGCAGTCGCAGCCAAAGACAGAGACAACAACAATTCACAGCACCAGAGACAGAGACAGCAATAGGCACAATTTGCAGTCTCGATCCGAGTCAGAGCCGGCTGCCATTAGTTGTCCATTTATGTGCCCACTCATTGTCAATCTTGGCCATCGGTGCAGTAGGCAGCCAGCGACTCTCTCGAGATATTTCCATCTCTTCATGCATTGAATGTTGCTGTTGTTGTTATTGAACTTGTTTTGGTTTCGTGGCACAATCTAATTATGTCCAATCCATTGCAATTTTATGACTGTTTTTGCTTTAAATTTATCGCTGACCAAATTCAATGATCTCTCAAATTTACATAATTTTATTTTTCAGCATCCTGGTTAAATCCTCTCACTGGGAGGGCATCGAACTGGAACGCTATTGGGCTGCACTGAAAAAGAAATAGATTACATTTTCATATATATATTCAAAAAATGAATAAATACAGAGATTTTTGCTAAATATTCTACATGCTTTGATTTTATTTAAATTTCCAATTTTAGAATAATTATATGGTTTAGAAAGCTTTTTAATATAAATATATACTATATTACTGCGGTGATATTTGTATTCGTTTATTCTTTTAAAATTATTTTATATAATATACTTAACATTTTTTTTTTAATATGCTCTGATTTTTGTAAGTAAATTATTTTTGTTTTTGTCTTTTAGGTAGGCCAAAAAACTTTACAAGATTTAAAAACATTCTATTGTACCTTTCAGTCGTCCTCTTGTATCTTTCATGAGCCTTGAGCTTGAAGGATGAGTCCTTCTATGAGCTGAATGTAGACCAAGTTTTTCAGTCGCAAAGCCTTTTTAGCGAAATCTCATTCATTAAATATTTAATAGTTTTACCAACTTGACCAATATTAAATTACTTTAATCTTTGTAATATTGCAAGATAAGATTATATATTAGAAAAGATAAGCAACTGAAGAATTTGGTTGATATGGTAAAAATAGAAAGCTCTTATAATCACTACCTGATATCATTTGTTAACTAGACTGGCCAATTATCATGTCAATCTGTCTATGATCAATTTAAAAGAAATCAATTATTTAACTCACTAAATGATTTAGCTTTCAAAATGCAACTTCCACCTTTCGCTGCCATGGTCACCCGCCTGAAAGCCTGAAAATGCACTAATTAAGCCTTAATTAACGCAATTTTTCAATATACCTACATACATACATCCATATACATATGTATGTATGTATGTATGTATGTATATTAAAGAGAAAAACAAGCCGCACGATTTTATGGCTCTGTGGAGAACCGTCGAAGCGCGCTGCGGTGTACAAAACGGGGAAGTTTAATAACATTTTGAATAATGAATACTCATAGCAACAAAAACAACAACAACAGCCGCAACAACAAGAAAATGCAATACGATATAAATGCACAACAAAAATCCGCACGAAAAGCGGAAATGCTGTGGATGAAGCCGCATTTTGTTTTCCTTAAGCTGCGCTTTGCGTTTTTGCCTTGCAACGATTTGCAGCCAAAGCCGAAAATATATTTTCTTTTACTTGCACTCACTACCTGCATGTATGTATGTGTGTGTATCTGTGGATGTGTGTGTGTGTTTGTGTGTACAATCGCTGCCAATAAATATAATGTTATCAATGCAACTGCTCCAACTAACTCTCCAGCTGATTGACCAGATTCTCAGTTGCGCAAGCGCTCCTTCTCACTCACCATCTCTCTCGCTCGCTGTCTCACTCTAACGCGCCACCTGTAGCCCGAGCCGAGCTTTCGGGCGACTACGTTTATATGCGCTGCGCCGTCGCACTCGAAGCGTCAGTTTCGTCTACTGCTTTGAGACGTTGGGACGTGCTCCGTGATTAGAGACAGTTGTCCGCAGTGTATTAAATAACAAAAGTCATCCTAATCCAGTGCAATATGTTCGGGCAACAAAATATGCTTTTGATTCTGCTGGGCTGCAATTTGCTATTAGCCATTAACGCATCGGGTAACACAAATAAGAAGCAGCAACAACAAAACCAAGGTAGGCAAAGCCAGACAAAGGCCCAACGATCACCGATTCACAAAAGGTGTGGAGAAATTTTCAATGCCAACTTAGGGCAGTTCTAGGCATACCAAAACAAAAGGAACCGGTTTTTGCGTATATAACGCCGCTTGGAGCCGGCGTAGACGGCCAGTAAGAGTAAACAGTGATGTGCCTAAAGTTTCTTGAACTTGTGTGATATGTTTCATAAGGTACACATAAATAACTTACCGTTAAAATGTCGATTTCCAAAAAGAAAATGCTGGAAAATGAGAAGTTTCAAAGAGAGAACACTTTCCCAAAAACAGTTAGCCCTATATACAAATAAAAATATTGTTAGTATTATTTTTCCTTATTATACAATAAATGACAGCCATATCAGAAATACATATAATCTGTTTTACCAGCTACATATATAAAGATAATTATCTCAACACATAAATCACAATCTCAATTTTGCTTGTTTCTCAGTTTTTTAAAGACCATCAATAAACAATAATTTGTTCTCATATATTTATCGAACCGTTTCAGAAATCTGGGAACAAGACCTAACGGATACTTTTAAAATTGAGGGTAGCGATCAGGGCATACAGAAGGTTAATCTGAAATGCGGTGCCAATTCAATGAATGTGATGTTAGAGACTGAGAAACCATTTACGGGCGTCATGTATACACGTGGTAGCTTCTATAAGCAAACGGCTCCGTGCTTCATGAAACCCTCAGCTAGTCAGGGAACACGTCAATTGGAAATGAGCTTCCAATTGGATCAATGCCAGACACTGAAGGATGGTGAACTGTATTCGAACATTGTGGTCATACAGAACGATCCAGAGCTCATAACGCCCGGTGACTCGGCTTTCTCGTTGGAATGCGATTTCCGTCAGCCGCGTAGCTTGGACGTCGAAGCCACCATGCAAACTAGAGACAGGTACGTTGTTTTGAAGAAGGGTGCTTCTTAATAGCAAATATTTGAATATCTACGAATACATGTACAATATATACATATATATACATGAATATGTACGATCTAAACTTAGAAATCCACAAAAATTGCGCGGAGCACGCGGTGGAGCACGCCAGCGTCAATAGAACTTCACCCTATGACTACCTATTAAGTTCTTCAACTATATTCACTTTGAATAGCTGTACTAAAGGTACAAATTCAAACTTAAACTCTTTGACTTTGCACATGTTTTAAGAAATAACATTTTAAGTAGAGCCCTACTAACAAGCACTGGACACACACCTCACACATCACATAACCACACGAGATACGTACATACATTCCACAGAATTGCGACAAAATCTAAAATTACACTGACAAGTCCCGATCCCGCGGCCCCAACGGAAAATCTACACAACTCGGTGGTCAGCAACAGTGATACAGTAGAGTATATACCAAAGTTCTCTAAACCAAACAAAACCATAAACCTGGGCACGGTAGAGGAAGTGATTTTGCCACTGGCTCAGCAAAGAGATGAGCTTTAAATAAAGACAGTAAGCATTTCTTCCTCAAACAACACACGCAATTATTACACATACAAATTCAAACTACAGGTGAGACACCAACACACGCTTTTTGCTAAAATATTTACATACTTATTTTGTTCAACACTGTGGCGATTTTGACATATTTTGATAAATCAACTAATCTTCTTCCATTCTTATAGGAATAATACACAGAACTCTACATCGGCTGCCTAAAACGGATTTCATAAATCATTTCAATAATCTGTTTTATATCTTTATCCTGTGATATTTTTTAAGTTTGGGTTTAATAAAAAAGTATTCACCAAATTTAATTTTGAGTTTTCATTTGCGCGCGAATAATAAAGCTGTCAGCAACAGAGTTGCTATGGAATAAAATGCACATCTGATATTTATTTCTAAAGATCTGGCAGCGCTACAAAGCTTTCCGTTGTCTGGCAGGCTTTGGTGAGTAAAAAATCACAATTAAATTCGCAGTTTTTATCTGGAGAAAAATATTTCTGTACTACAGGTAGATATCACATTCAGTTTTTGTTTTCGATATGAAAAACATCAAGTGTGATTATTTTGTGTAATTTGATTGCTTACAGTTTTACAAAAGCGAAAACTTTAATCAATTGCACGTCATCTGTTTGATTTCGGTATCATTGCGCATTTATAATTACACAAAGAACTGCTCAACTGAACTACCATAATTTTTAATTTAATTAGTCAGCGACTTTAATGTTTTAAAATGGATTGCCGAGTGTTTCTAACACTGCTATTCGTCCTGAGCGGCACGGTCAACGTTTTATTCGCCAAGTGAGTAAACTGACAGTGCAAAATGCGGGTCTTCCACATTGAGAAAATAATTTGCAGATGGACGAACATTCAATCATTCGAGGGCAGCGATGGAAAACCGCATCATTTCCAACATCCTGTTGTGCTGACCCTGCTCATGTTTCTGGGCGAGTATCTGTGCTTTGTAGTGTACAAGATCGTTCACCTGCTGCTGGCTAGACGCTCTGTAAGTAGCACGGCACGTTGCATTTGCCAGTTGTTAAAATGTATTTTTACATGTGCTCAATAGCTTGGCAGCGAATCGGATCTTATTTTGACCAGCGGAAGCAATGAATTCCATCCGTTGAGCATGTTGCTGCCCTCTTTTTTGCGTACAATCGCTTCCATTTTGCTGTTTACGGGATTGTACCTGACGTATGCCACCAGCTTTCAAATGATAAGAGGTAGGTTTATCAACAGTCAGCCGGGCTGCATCTCAACATCTATATATATTGTAGGTGCTGCCCTGATATTTGTGGGCCTATTTAGTACGATGTACTTGAACCAAACATTGACTACTCGCCATTGGTTGGCCATCTTCACCATGACGTGCGGCATCGTTGATATACTGGCCTTGGATGTTCAGCGGGTTGAATATGATAACCAAACGGTCCCGCATACAGATCACAATGCCATTTTAACAGGCGATTTATTGATTATAATTGCTGAAGTGTTGCACGGCTTTCAATATGTGTATGAGGAAAAACACTTGAAGGCCTCCGATATAGTGCCCATCCAGGCTGCTGGTTGGCAAGGCTTCTTTGGAATCATCATCACGATCATATCTGCGATCTGCCTGAACTTTGTACCAAGCGTTGCGCCATTTAATGAGAGCTCCCGTGGCGTCTTGGATGACCTCAGTGATCTGATTCCACAGCTTCGTGGCAACACGCTCTTAATCCTTGCGCTTGTCTGTTTCACCTGCTCCAGCGCCATTTACAACTGTGTAGGAATGTCGATTGCGAAATTTTCATCCAGTGCCAATCGTCTGCTCGCCGATGGAATTCGAGTCTACCTTATCTGGGCGTTTGTTATCTTTGCCGAGTGGGAAATTCTGAATCTCATCACACTCATGGGTCTTCTCATACTACAAATGGGTATTATTATGTACCGGCAGGCGATCTTTCTTGAGTGGTATCGTGCTCTTTTGGCACGCTGGCAGCGCAGTCGTTATTTGGACTTGAACGCAGAAGCTGGCCCTACCCCAAGCACCCAACCTGCCGATGTTATTTAAAATGTGATGGGTGAATAAGTTTGAATTGATTGTGATAAGAGAAGCGGGCTGATAGAGCTATCCAGTTGTGGGATGGATCACTAAAAATTTACTTATCAATTGTAATAGTACGAATATATATATATACTCTCAAATTTACTCACTTCTTTCTATATATCTTTCAAAAGCGATGGTATGAAGTGAATTGGAATTTATTAAAATATACATTTTATTAATTTAAAGCATCCCAAAAAACAAGATCACTTACAATTGATTTTTAAAAATATTTCGTAAATTAAATGTAATATATATGAAGAACATAAAGAATTGTTTCAACACAGTATATGTACCATCAGTTTTTTAAATATAAAAATCTACGAATGACGAGCCTGTAATCAAGGTTAGAATGAAGGTTCAGTACACCTATTATTTAAACCGTCAAGGAATACGTAATAAATTGCCAAGGTGAAAAGACGTCTGTATGTTAATAGTCTCCGCAGTGTCCTTTCATAAAGCTAGTTCATATACTAGTCCGAACTATCTAGTCTAGTCCGAATAATAATAAAAAATGGACCCTTCAATCTCCCAGCTAGAGATTGTCATATACTTTCATTTGTTAGTATAAGACAAACACAAAAGTAAGCCCTATTTTATATCAATTCCAGAAACATAATATAATGTATGTTTCAGTATGTTCTGGTAGGAACAGAGGCCACAAATTGAATCGATTTTCAAATTCTCGACAGATTGAAACAGAGTCCCGTGTATCTTCAAGTCCGAAACATTCGTTCACGGAGTAAATAGTCTTTCGTTACTTTCGCCAATAGGGATTTAAAATTCAGTGGAATTACCGGCACCTCGAAAAAAATTCCTTATGTAGATTACTGTAATACCCAGGTCACCCATAAATAAAAGTCGTGCTAAAAGCTGTCAAATAATATATAATATATTTATTTACTACAGCATATACATTTTATAAATTGTTTCGATGTTACTTATGAATATGAAAGTATAGTAAAACCAACAATTACAATAAAAATTATGCCCGCATTAGATAAAAATAAAATATTTAACAAACAAATGGAGTAATTATGTGGATGGCATCTAATTTCTTTTCGATATTCGCATTTAGTGGCGGCGCCATAAAGCCTAACTTTCCATTGAAACTGCTTCTTCTGTCGTCCTGAATAGCTAGATCATGAAAATAATCAAGGAAGTGAAACTCAATGGAGTGGAGTGTGACAAAAAACTTACATACTCGTGTCTTTGAGCTCGATAGTGATCTTTTGGCAGAATCAATTGATTAATTTGAATCTAGACAGTCTATATATGTAGTACATATAACCAAAAACTTGTGCATAAGATGTATAATTCTTTTTAGGTTGTCAATAAATCACATTAATTTATATTCTTGTGTAATCAAAACAAATAGGCTTTAAATTTAATTTATAAATGTATTAACTAAAAATGTATATATGTCGTAAAGTTATGACAGTTGTTTGTAGAAGATATCTTGCTTTAGTAGCTATGGTCATAGTCTTACTGTTTCTAACAGTTAATTCGCTCCCTAAAAGCAAACAAAAAATGCAAATTTACTAAAAATGTCTATCATATATAGGCAAAAGAACGTGCAAATTGTACTGAACTAATTATAATTTGTATAAATTGAAATTCTATATGCGATTTTATAGATATGTGTGGCTAAAATAAATATTTACATAATAATGGCATTAATAATCATAATCATAATAATAGCATTGATATAATATAATAGCATTGATAATCATTATCTTATTGTCATTGGGATAGAAGTTCTTTTGCCTGTAATAGTTTGTATTATCACCTGTATATATAAATTTAAATACCCATATATATAAATATACATATATATTATATATATTCGTATATAAAAGTATATATATGAAAGGGATAACATAATTGCATATTTCTATGGAGCGCTTTCACTTTTTACATCGAAATTAGACAGCTTTAACAGTAACAATAACAGCGTTTACGTATACATTCACATATAACATTTGAAGCAAAAGCAAAAATGCTTCTGGATAGACTTTGTCAATTACTTCTTCTGCATGCCTAGCAAGCCCTCGGCTACGCCCAAATAGTAAACGGTTTGGGCGATACCGAACAATGGAGCAATCACAATCATACGGCAAAGACCGCCCTTGAAGAATGCTGTAGGTCCTTCGTGCTTAAGAGTTTTGCTGATGGATTCAAAAAAGAAGTTAAATTTAAAATGAATTCACATATATAAATAGATTTTACTAACGTGATGCAATCGGTGATTCCCTTAAACTCCTTCTCACCATCAGCCTTTTTGATGGCCTGCAATCGAGTTTTCACCACGTCAAAGGGATTGACTGCCAGGGCTGCCGTTGAGCCAGCCGCTAAACCAGCCAAGAAGGAACACCTATTGGAATACAATTGAAAAGAGTTTAGAAACATGGGGAAAGGCTCGAACGATACTACTTACCAAAATACCGCTTCGCCAGATCCATCATTTCGCCGTGGACCCAGTTCGTTAAGAGTGGCAAAGAGTGGGAAGTAAATTACGGAAAAAGTGACGTCACGTAAGCCCGTGGCACCAATGCCCTTGTATAGACCAAAAATGCCCTTTTCTTTAAAAAGCTGCGTGGCCAATTGTGTGGCTGAAACCTTTTCAACGGTTTTGCCCGCTAATTTTGCAGCGGCAGCTACACGGCCCGCATCCTGCATTTGGATTTTCAACAGCTCCATGGGCGTGGTGACAATGATTTGGAATGCGCCTGCCAAGCCTCCAGCCAACATTTGACAGCTCATAGGCAGTTTACCATCCTTAGTGGTAAGTTTATGTCGGAAGTAATCATTCGCCGTCAGTTTAATAGCCTTTTCAGGTGTGATAAGCAAAATATTCACGCCCGAGCCTCGATACATGCCGAAATAGCCCTCTGCAGCGTATGTCTTACGGAAGCAGTCGAACCTAAGAGAGACCGTTAAAAATTACATTTGGAATCATTAAGAAATATTTTTACTTACATGCTTGAATACATCCGTTCGCCATTTGGACCGATTTGCTGGTTCTGCAACCGAGTCTTCACCAAATCCAATGGGAAAACACATGTCACACCAATAATGCCCGCAATGCCTCCGTTAATGATCTTCGGCAGCAATCTGTGAAATAGATGTGCACATAGATAGAACTTAAAATATCAAATTGTATCTTTCGATTTGTGTTGGCTAATTGACAAATATTTGCACTGCGTTAACCTTTGCATTCAATTTGCATGTGCAGCAGTAACAACAACAACAACAGTTCCCTGAGAGGCAACCTTGACATTGACATAGAAGTGCTGCTGCAGATGTTAATGATCACTGCACACAACACATCGATATATCATGTAATCGATAGTCGATATACAATTTTAAATCACAGAAATAAACAAATAACAAAAGGTAAAGGTGTACGCCAACATTTAGATTTTGTTTTTGTTTTAAGCGAATATGAAAAATAATTGGTAACATGCCAGCATAGCACACAAAAAATTCTAAGCTTTTCGCTGTTTGCCGCTATTTTTAGTTTAGCCCCACAAAATATACAAAACACAAAAAATGCAAAACAAGACGAATAAACTTATAACCATTGTAATATGCATTTTATTATGTCAAATTAATTTTGTCTGCGTATGTGTCACAATTTGTAATAAAATACAGAAAAATTATAATGGATAAACTTGTTTATTGAAGTTTAAGTGCCGACAACAATTTGCAAATTAATAACAATATATAAATTTGATATGCATGTGTTAAAAAAATGGTATATACAAATATATGTATATGATACATATAAATACATATATATGTTTGCTCATTTCTTATAACTTATGATATCAGTTGTAAATAACTTACGCAAATTGCTGCTGCTTCGGCTGTATCAGCGGTTGGTTATGGAGGATATCTTCGCTTTGCTGTTGTGTTGCTGCCATTTTCTAGAATTAAAGAACATTTTTGTAAGGGACCCGTAAGAATTTATAAGCTCGAGACAAGCTGATTGTATTTCAATTTGAGTCAACAAATAATATCAAACAGGTTGAATGACTTCTAACTGCTTTGCCGGCAATATCAAAATATATACATATAAATATGCAATACACATATACATACATACATATGTTTTTTTATATACTCACATATACATATAAATTTTATATACTAACAGGTGTTACTAAAATTGTATATTGAATTTATTTATAAACGATAAGCGAATAATTTATTTTTTTTTTTATTAAATAATTGATATTACGGCCTTAAGCTTATCTTTTTTATTCAGGAGACAAAAATAGTAGGTTCTGGTGTATCGCACTGAATGGAGAGAGGAGCGGTCCAAGGTTTATTGATATGCAACAACAGCGCGTTCTGTCTCTTCAGAGATTAGCAGCCATATCAAATTAGAGCATTTACACATTGAATTTTCACAATATTCAATCTATATTTACTTACTCCGCGTAAGTGTATGAATGTTATGTGTGATTTTTCGCATCAATGCGTTACTGTGATAATTAAATCAGTAAAAGCACTTCTATTGCTAAATTGTCCAAATTCTAAACGATCAGTTAGCTTATATTTAATAACAGCATGACCCTAGATAAGCGATAGGCATGGGCCTTTAAGTTTTATCTTTACCGACAGTAATTTTTCGTATGCCTAAAAACTATGTAGAAGGCCAAAATGTTGCGGGGGACAATGTCGCCAAAAAAAAAAAAGAAAAAGGTAATTGCTATAACATTATAAAACGATTTAGATTAAAGCACAGACATCATCCAATAGTTGTTTATCAGCAAAGAACTGTATACGTGTGTATTTGAGCATTTGTGTTTATATATGACTACATATACATACATATGTATATATGTTTTAATTGTTGCTATCAACTCATTCGCCATTATCGATTACTGTTTACTGTTATATATCTCAGTATCGATTACTGTTACTGTCTGAAAAGTTGAGTGGATTGAAACGACTTAAGTGTGACATTTGTTAAATTAGCAGACCAAAACAAAGCATTTCCCCTGCTCTGCACTTTGTTTAATTAAAGCAGGTATTACAGGTTGAGCAGGTACAGAGACAGGCCATACTTATTATATGTACCCAAATTTTACATTTATGGCACTTTTACACTAAATTTACGTAATTTAAGCTGTGTGTGTGTGTGTAGTAGCACCTCCTGACAAATTTAATTGATTGACGCATATTTGCGTTCTATATAAATACATATCTCTCTATGTAGTATGTGTGCATATGTTAGTATTAATATATTTAAATAAATTGGCACAACGTCGACGCAGTTCAAATTGATGACACTGGCAGCAGCAAGACTCACATATTTATTGTTGTTTCACTAAGCTGTGTTTTAATTGACTGGATCACTTTACACCTAATAATTGCGTTTAATATTCAACTTTAACTATATTCTGTATGTACGACAGTGAACAAATGAAATGAAAAGAAATAGATGTGTATTTTGGTTTCATATGATTTTCGGCGCGTCGTCGTCTTAGTGCGGTACTCAACGAAAAGCTTTTACCGCAACAGGAAAGAAACTCTCCCTATGAGCTACCGGCGTGTACTGTATATTTAAGTTTTTCTTGTAACCAGCATACGCGCAATCTGCTGTGCAGAAAGCTCGAAAAATTCGATAAATCGATAACGCCAGAGTCTGGCAACGCTTGCGCGAATAGATTGTAAAAACATTGTACAACACTTCTGAATTCTTTCGATTAGTTTTATTGTTTCGTCAACTGAGACACAATAATATTATTGATAAGTTTGTAGAATTCTAAGCTATTCCATTTGGACAATGAGTACGGCACGTTTTGCCCGTTCGGGGCGCGTTAGGATCTGTATTCTGATGAGCATGTTTGTTGTCGTCATTATGATGATTGTCATTTACCACATGTCCCAACAGCAACTTGACGAGACCAGAGTTTTCCGCCTGCACTGCGAACAAAAACAGGAGGAATTGAGCTTAAGGCTGCAATGTAAGTAGCAAACCAACAAATGAAAGCCTCTTTATAGAACTATCTACATCAAATACTTTATCTATGTGATGCAGCACTCACGGAAAACAAACAAGCAGCAGAGAAAAATGTGGAGTTATTACGTGCTGAAAAGCAAAGCATACAGGATGACTATGAAAAGCAACAGGATGTGGAGAGAACGCTTCAGCAGAAGTACGATGTGCAAGTCAATAGGTACAAAGTACTCGAGGCCAAGCATAACGAATTGCTAACTGAAAGTGAAAAAATCAAAAAGAAGCACATTGAAGACACAACTACGTTGCTCGAACAGCTGCAAAAGCTGCAACAGAACAACAAACAGCAGGAGGCAACCATCTGGAAGGTGTCTTAATAATTGATTTTCATTTGGTTATAGTTATTCATTTTGCTTATTTATTACTTAAAGGAAAAGTACGAAACATTGTTGAAAGAATCTGAGCACAAAACGCATACACTAGAGCAAGCGCTTGAAAAACTGAATGCTCAGTGTAAATCGGGGGCTCCGGCGCAGGCACAGACACAACCAAAACAACAGCTTGTTAAGCCAATTGACTCCCTGACTGCCGACACAACGTCCGGTCGTCAGTCAAGTCCAGCCCAACCGGCGCACAGCATTGAGAAGCCGCGCAACAACAAGTCCTTCAACGAGCAAGTACAAGTGAGTCAAGGGCTGTATAGAATCGGTATCGCCAAGCCCAGCCAGGCAACTAACACAACAACTAAATCCCATGGTGTCGGTACGGAGCAGCGGCAGGAACTGCAACGGCAACTGCAACAACAGCAACCATTGCAGCGCTTCGATGTGCGCAACAATCATAGCCTCATACTAAACTCTGTTGAAAATTTTCAGATGGTCCCCAAAGCGCTTAAAACGGTTGCTGATGAAACAAACAAACAGCAGCAAGAACAGCCCGAGTTAGCTGCAGCTGGTTCAGCTGTTTCGCCACTGAGTGCACCGCGAAAATCTAACTCTAGTACTCCAAATTCCGAAGTATCACCAAACGCTTCTGTTGCGCCCAAGGCATTAGGAAGCAGCAGTAGTGGTCAGCCGCCATTGGTCATGCCACCAGCGAAACCATCCGCTGAAGTCAAGGTTGAACGTAAGCTGCCGGAGAATGTTGCACCCATTCCAGATAACTTCGATGGCAAAGCCGATGGAGCTGCAGACGTAGATACGGCAGCCGAAGAGCTGCCCAAAAACGAGAATAATAATCGGTATTCCAATGTCGTGAACGATATGGAGACTAACAAAAATCAAGGAGCACTTGATTCTGGAGCGCATGAAGTGAAAGATGCGCTAAACGAGCAGAACTTCAATTTACCTGGCGCCGGGCACAATTTATTTGATGGTGACCTCGCTGGTGCACATGGAGCTGAAGCGGATAACAAAATGCTCGCCGCAGATGCAGCCGCTGTTGGCGGTGGTGGCGGCGATGACGATGACGACGTCATTCTTGGAGATGTAGCTGTGAAGCAGCCGCAGCATTTGCTGGAGAATGACAATTTAAACAATGAAATCGCCGGTGATCAGGGCAAGGAATTTGGTGAGGCTGTTCATCTGGACGATGGCATGGATGAAGATCAAGACGGTAACTATGATTGTAATCACTTCTTAAATGCATAATTCAATATTTACATTTCAGAGGATGATTACAACGTGCCGGCACGCAAGCCGGGCGCAGATTCGCCCGTTAGAAATTAGATGATTCACTATAGATTTAATAATGGCTTACGATAGTATTTAATTATGGCATCTCTCTGACAGTCTTGGTTAGTTCTTTTTGATAAAGAAGAGAAGAAGACAAACACCAGCCACTTTAGTTAAGATTCAGTCCCTTTTATATTGATACAATTTGCTGAAAAACTACGAGTTCACAATCGCTGGTATATATTGCAGAACTTGTTTTAGTTAATAACAAATTAATTCAAAAGTTTTAGTTTAACCATTTTAGTATTTGAACCTACAATACAATTGGCTTAAATCATGTCACTAAACATGAAATTTTGAAAATCTTGTTTTAATGTACCCCACACACTGTTTTAAACCTTTTATATTAAACACAACATTTTTAAAAATCCATATGATGTGACAAATAAATGAAAACTCTAATAGCTAAGCCAATTATATTGTATATAAGCAAACAGATACATTGTTTAATTAAAGTTTGCAGTTGATTCTTTAATGGTGTTCAGTTTAACGAATATAACTAAAATATTCAATGCTCTATAATGGATTTTGAGGCGTTTTATATTAAATTAGCTGCGCTTTTTTCCCCACTTGTAACTCAATAGTTCTCTTGAAGTTGTAAGTATATACTTTGTTTTCTGTGATAAAAACTTGCTAAGCTGCATTTTTTGGTTGCTTTAAACAAATTGCGTCTATACTGATTTATATATGTACTAGGATATGCTAAGTCCCTCAAATAATAATTTAATAAGCCCATATGTAAAAGTAGATCGAACAAAATGTGTCTATAAATTAAATGAAACTCAGAAATTTTATTTAAAGCAAAATGAATATAAATTGCATAAATGTTAATCATGTTTTCTTTATATTAATTAAAATTTATTAATGCGATAATTAAATAACTGGCGCTCTGGCGAATTTTAAACATAAAGTCAGATGAACTGAAGAAACTGAAACAATTAAATAAAAATGTTAAAATGAATTTAAGATTCAACCAGTCGAGCGATTCACTGAGTGTGCGCCACAATCCATGGATGTAACATAATCTGATCCAGTGGCATTCGATGCATAGGATTTAGCACTAAGAGCTTGGAGATTAAATGAGCCGCAGCTTTCGAGACGTGCTCCGGTGTTTTGTAATCCACTTTAAGTATCTTTTGATAGGTCTCTTCATAGGTCTTTGAAAAGAACGGCGCATGACCCACAAGCAGTTCAAAGCAGAGCACACCTAAGCTCCAAAGATCTACATTCTTGGTATGCGGCTTGTTTAGCACCATTTCGGGTGGCAAGTAGTCAACCGTGCCGCAAAGGGTCAGACGCATCGAGTTCGGTTCATGCACGGACCAACCGAAATCGGCTATCTTCAGCACTCCTTTGTGGCCCAGAAGCAGATTCTCCGGCTTAATATCCCGATGAATGATATCGCGCTCATGCAAGTACAACAGCGCTGAGCAGAGGGCCTTGATATAAGTGGCCGACTGGCGATCATCGAAGCGTTTCATTGGCTGCGCCTGCAGTGCGCTGAACAGCGTTCCTTGGGGAGCATACTCCAAAACCAAATAGATGCGTGCCTCGTCATGAAAATAGGCATACAGACGCAAGATATGTGGATGCCTCAGGTGCGATTGAATTTCGATTTCGCGTCGCACCTGATGCTCGACCTTGGTCTCACCAATTTGACGCTTGAAAAGGACTTTCAGTGCAACGACAAATTGGGATTCCTTTTCGCGAGCCAAATACACGTTGCCAAATTTCCCACGTCCCAGCTGGCGACCAATGTCAAAGTTACTTAGCGCCCAAGTCTTTTTGGGTTTGGCTGTCGCTGATTCTGAGCATTGAAGAGCAAATTGTTTTCATACTCTAAATATATTTTAGAGTGACTTACCAGTCTTATCCTTTTCAGTGTTGGTGTTGCTGCTGCTGCTGCTGCTGCTACTCGCAGTGGCTGATGTCGGAGCTTGCTTTTCATTGTTAGACACAGCAGGATTTGCATATTTTTTAGCTTCCGCTACAGGAGCCGCTGCAGTATTTTGTTGTTTTTGCTGTGAGCCAATCGCGGGCTTCGTTAGAGGTTTTGCAAATTGTGCGCTAGTTTTGCTGCCACTAGGCGCCACATTTTCAGTCGTTGGCTAAGTACAAATTTAAACACATATTAAACTGCAAAAGCAATGCGAAATCCGATTTCCTAACAATACAATGCTCACCTTTTTTGTTAGCAATTGCTTTTTCTGCATTGCCATTGCAGAATGGACAGGAGCAGCAGCAGGTCCTGTCTTGGGTAATGCATTTTCCTTTGCACGCAACACATTATTTGGTTTTTGGGACATATTTGTTAAGCTAAAATTAATTGTTTTTAATCAGTCATAAAAAATCTTATTCAATTTAATTGGTGCAAATTCAAGGTCTGATCACAGTGATCTCTGTGTGAAAATAAAATGCCGTTCGTTTGAATTTGGAAGCGCGTGCATGCGTTTCCAAGTGAATGTCGATAACAATTCTTTGATAACTATTGTATGGGAAAATATCGAAAGAAAAATTTTAGTTCGAGTAGAAATTTTTTAGAATAAATGAATGATCAGAATGGCTGGAAGGGA
Organism: Drosophila mojavensis; assembly: GCF_018153725.1. Lineage (NCBI taxonomy): Eukaryota > Metazoa > Arthropoda > Insecta > Diptera > Drosophilidae > Drosophila > Drosophila mojavensis. The sequence goes on along the minus strand of NW_025318726.1, from coordinate 930,066 downwards.
TTTTATTATGTTTAAAAAATCATTCAAATTGATAGATACGGATGTTACTTTGTAAATATTGTTAACAACTACAATCATAATGTTGATAGCCAAAGTGTTACTTGTCATATGTGAATGTCTATATGTATAGAGTAAGAAAATGGCGTAGAAGTCGAAAAATCGTTTTAGAAAATTGTGGCCAACTCAAGTGCAAATTATAATATAGTGTTCAACATAATACCAAACAAGATGTTCCCTGGTGGCAACACAAATGCCGACCTGGGCTTCAACAAACATAATCAATATATGGCGCAACCACCGCATTTTCTGGTTGCACCAGGTCCCGGGTCTGTTCCAATTCCCGGTGCTGGACTCGCCAACCCATTGGCGGCTGCAACGCCCGTCATGCCAATGAATGTGCAAGGCGGCATAGACTGGGCGCAACTGGCTCAGCAGTGGATACACATGCGTGACTCGTCAGCAGCGCAACCTATGGCTAATTTTAGCATGAATATGCCGATTGCACCTCCGCCACCGATTATAAGCAATGCGCCAGAGTATCACCATCATCAACAGCAACAGCTGCGCCAGCAGCAGCAGCAACAGCCGCCTAAAGTTCAAAAACACTACGAGGAGCACGGCGAGGCAGAGATGGACATGGATATGGATGAGGAAGAAAATGAAAATAGTGCACGCATGGCGCATTGCATCGAAAATCTACCCCCTCCGCCTGTGGTTACGCAATCTCAGTGGATGGCAGCCAGAGTAAACGATGTACCCAATATTGCATCACACGATACGGGTGAGTGATTGCCACAACCTAGATTTGCCCCAATTACATATCAATTTTAATATTCCTGTAATACGAACTTTAGTTGGCCCAGACCCTCAGCAGTGGAATGATTGGTCAGCACGCAACAATCCAACAGCCCATATTCCATCGCTTTTAAAACTTAACGTCTGCAATCCGAATGAGCCAGCGATGCATCAGCAAGCACAACTTCCTCTGCCAAGAAGCAGCAGCTCTACCGTCACTGGCAGCGCTAGCTGCAGCGGTGTCGTCAGCACCGACATTGATGCAAACAAACGCAAAATGTTACCAGCTTGGATTAGGTAAGACCATCATAAAGAGTACATTAGATTAGTAATTTAATTGCTACTAAAGTACAGCAAAGTGGCAAGCGAATTTATTGTTAAGTTAAAGTGATTCAGATCCTAATTTTGAATGCAATTGTTTCTTATTTTGCTTTAGAATAGTCGATCAAAGATTCAATTTTAAATAATTGTCAGTTAAAGTATTATTATATTTATTATAATTTAATTAATAAATGTTTTGTATATTTCAGAGAGGGTTTGGAGAAAATGGAACGTGAAAAGCAAAAACAGCTAGAACGACAAGCTACCACAACGGAATGCGAGACGCCAGAGATCAATGTTAAGCAAGTATCAAGCAAATCACTAACAACACCTGTTAATCTCTTGAACATGTCGAATGTGGTAAGTAGCGAAGTGTGTCTGTGGGCTGCACTTGACTCGTTTTTAAGTTGTGCCTGTTGCAACAAGAATTTAAACTGGTTGCACTTGAGCACGGCACACCAGACCAAAGTGTCAGCGTACTAAATCAAACGCTTTGCCATTAACTTGAATTCGAAATTCAGGCAAGCGACAGTGAAGATTCAAATGCTGCCCCGGTGGAGGCCACACTAGCGCCCAGCCTGGCTCAGCTAATAGGTAATGAAGTATTGAGTAAAGCCAGCAACAGTGATGACGAGCAGGAGGACGACGAGCAGCAGGAAAGTCAGCCACAGCATGATGTGGACAGTGGGCACGTTGAAGCAACAGTTGCAAGGTCAGCCAATGCTGAGGCAGCATTAAGTGGTAAAAACTACGAAGAAAGACTGGCCGATCTGGTAGGCATCACAATTTTAAGTCCGGGTGCGCTCGTCCAGGCAACGAAACCCAAAACCGACTCGTACTCCTGTCACTTGTAAAAGAAGCAATTTGCATGCAGTCTATGAAAAATATTATACAGTATTACATCCAAATTGAGCCTTGATAAAACAAATATTGTTTCATATAGTTTAACTTGAAACCATTTCTTATAACTAGAGCCAACTGGTTATGCTTTAATTCCATTATTTATCTATTATTATTCATACTTAAATTCTTCTATTGGCTGTACTGCTGAATACTGAATAATAATTTAAACAGAGAACTTTTTCATTTTAACCTAATATATTTCGGCAAGGGGTTTCATTGTCTGGCGCCACTTAGTTATCGTGAGGCATTTGAAATAGCGCAATCAATCTATAAAAAAACCAATCTATAGATGCTTGTTGTGCGTCGCACACTAACCGAAATACTGCTGGAAACCACCAATGAAGAGATTGCAGCTATTGCTACTGAAACACTCAAAGCGCATCGCGCTAAAGGTACTTTATATCCTATTTAGAATATTAAGATTATCGAATTTTTTACAGTGAGAACACATGTATGAGTGAGTGTGAGTGTGTGTGCTTGTGTGTGAGTATGCGTGCGCGAGTGTGTAAGTACAAATGATATATTTGAATTTTTGATGGCTGTGAGGCACAAGCTCCAGTAAGTTGAGCCATATTTTGAATGAAACCAGAGATGAAAAGTATGGAATTATTCATCACCTCCGAGAGGATGTCGTCTCTATCGTGGTGTACTCAAGCGTTCGCGTTTAGTTTGAGTAATTAATTTTAATTCTATGTCACTGTTTATACTTGTAACAAACAATCCAATCACATGCTGAATTTCTCTATATAATCGTAATCTATGTATATATATCTATATGTGTATATATATATATATATATATATATATATATATATATATATACATGTATATGTGTATGTAAATCAAAAGCGTCATCAGCCCAAGTGATTCGCAAAAGCGCCTTGTCCTCCATTACCGGCAACCTGGGTAAGTAACAAATTCCAATTTAGCCTTAAGTTCTTGAACACTTTTGTTTAATAGGTAGTCTGAGTTCTGCTTAAAACCCTAAACCCCCATATATAGAATTATCTCCACATTTCATACACAGTGAACGGGACTGCCTAACTTACTTTCTTATCATGCATATAAATTCGGTTTCTATTCCATCCAACCCAAATTGACACTGACTGATTCTAAATTCCTGAAGACTTCCATTAAATTTCTTTTGACTAGACCACATTTATTCTCACTTTCTGCATCCTAGTATTCGTATTTCTCAATCTTTCTCTGCATATCTGTTTGCTAAACCATTTTATCTAAAAAAAAAAAAAAAATGTCCCAAAAAAAAAAAAAAAAAAAAAAAAAAATAAAATAAAATAAAATAAAATAAAAACAAAGAAAAATAAAGAAAAACCAAAAAGACCGCGCCTTTTTCAATGTACGCCTGGCAGCCACAATTAGCACTTGATTGATTTGAATTATAGGATTAGCTGTTTATGGCGATTCTTCAAGCGAAAGCGATGACGATGCTGATGATAATGAAGGCGGTCAAACCGAGCGCGGGAATGATTCATCCGCGGACAAAACTAATGAACTAAGTGCGGACGAGTTAAAGGTACGCAATACATGAATTATAATCAAGTTCAATGTTTCACAATATTCGTGTGTAAATCCCCTTATAGGCGCGTATAAGAAAAAGTAAACGTGCTTTCGAGCGAGTCATTGATGACATCGAGGAGCGTGTATTGCTGCAGGAGCAATTGGATGAGCGGAAGCTGCAACAACACCGCAAGCTCGAATTGGAGCAAGCGGAAGCTGCCAACAGGCAGCGGGATAACAGCGAACATCGACAAACAGAAGCTTCTGTTGATAGAGCAGGACATGAAACCAAGAATGCTTCCACAAATGAAAAAATGCAACATTTTAATGGTAACAAATATCGAATTCTCTGTACGAAATTGAAATATCAACCATATTTAATTGAACAGGAAAACGGCTCAGTCGCAAAGAGCGCACAACGCGCTTTAGCGACAACAAGGACGGCAAACAGGCGCAGACCTTTGTGACCCAAGTGGTAGCAGTTCCCGCTGTGCAGTCCACCATTATTGCGCAGAAGCTGAAGCCGGTGCCCAATCCGGCCACCAATTTGCTGCAGATGCCTGAGTCTGTGACGACCATGCTAAGCGCTGCGGACAAAGCACTCGACAAAGCAAGCAAAACAGGAAAAAAATCGAAAAGCAGACGACGTCAGTCCACGTCCTCTTCGTCGTCCAGTAACAGCGGTGACAGCAGCAGCAGCAGTAGCTCAAGTAGCGATAGCAATTCCAGTTCAAACAGTTCAAAGTCCTCCAGCAACAGTGAAGACAGCAGCACTCGAAGCAGTGCTCCGGCCAAGAAACACGGCAAGAGCAGTCGCCATCAGAGCAGAGGCAGCAGCGGTCACAAGCAGAAAAGCGAGTCCGACCGTAAGAGCCATCGTAGAGGTCCAAGTACCAGCAGCACGCGCAACTACGATCGCCATCGTAGTAGTCGTGAGAGCCGTGATCATCGCAGCAGTCGCGACAGTCGCGATCATCACAGTAGTCGCGACAGCCGGGATCGTGATCGTGCACGTGATCGTGAACATGAACGACGTGCAATGCAATACAGCAGACAAAATCGAGAAAGGCGAAGGCGCCGAGATTCCAGTCAGTCGGGCGAGGAGAATGCCAGTAGCAGCTACCGACACCACAGCAGTCGCAGTCACCAGAGCAGCTCTAGCTATGGCAAACATAGAAGGAGAACTAGATCCCGCTCCAATTCCCGCAGCACACACAACTCCCATTCGTCCGTTTCCACCTCCGCTTCACATCAGCTTCGCAAACGCAAGTGAATCCAATGCAAATTTAGTCTTCTGTTATTGATGAGGATACTCTTTAATCAAGCTTAGAAAATATACATAAACTAAATAAATTGTGTTATACTTGAGATTTCTAATATGTGCTGAGTTCGGTAGTAAGTATAAATGTTTCATTGATTGTAGATTAACTTCATTTCCAAGTATTGAGCTGACCGAAAGACTCCTCAGTTTGCAATTCCACTATCCAGTAAATAGAATCGATCGAAATTTCGAATAGACTTGGTCGCTGCATGTTCTTTCAAATATGTTGGACTTGGCACACATGCTCATTTATTGAATATCTTAAAGAACTTGATACATACATAGTCGTAAATACAATTGTATAGTTGAAAGAGAATATTGAAATAAGTAGGTGTAGAGCTATTCGTATATTGAAAATATGGCTGGATTGTACAATCTATTAAAAATGCTAGAAAAATGCTAAATTTCTCGAAATATATAAACAAACTAGGGCAATTTACACATTAAAAACAACTTAAAGAACATAAGTAAGGAGATTACAAAACTGAACACTTTATAGTTAAGGACAAAAATAACATATTAAAACTTGAGAATTGCTATATACCGGAGACTATCGCAGGCAATGCATTTAATTACTACTAGGCACTCCGATAAGGTTGGAGTTAGTTCGCATAAGTTAAATCCATGTCGATAGTTAAGTGTTGATACAAATACGGATCATTACATAGGTATATATATAGATGCTAGGTCTAGGTTTAGCGGCGATTATTTTGACTTTTGTTGTTCCAACGTGACTGTTGCATTCGCTGCACGCGCAGCGGTTGACTTTGGTGCTCGCATGCGTCAGCACGGCGCAATACTTCCGCATATGAGAGATCGAGCCTTTTGAGCTTGTGGAATTCCTGGGACACCGTATTTGGATGAAACTCAACGCCATTGACTTCGATCACGCGACCCGTTCGCTTGGCGCGAGAGGCGCTCATGTTCCGGTTATAGATTACCATTGGGGAGCCATTCCATTCGCCGTTGCTTGAGGGATCCGGTTGTCTCCGGCGGCCAACACGTTCCGTTACAAACATTTCTGGAGGGATTGGCACAAAGTCTTTGCGGGTGCGCCGCGCACTGTGTGTCGGACATGGCTGTGCGAGAGGCGAGGGCTGTGCCAGTGGCGACTCGACTCGGCCACTATTGTTATGTAGACTTCGATTCTTGCGACGATTTCTCTTCTTGATGCCCACACCAACAGCCAAATACTCGAGTGGTTCGCGCTTCAATGGAGTCAATACCCGACCGTTCTCCTCAATGGTTTTGATGCCATCCGTTTTGTTCGGGCCGCTCAGTTGTGCGATGGACGTGGAGCTTCCTTGAGACATTCTGTTCTCTTGATTTTTGCACTCACTTATATGCTTCTTGGCCGTCTTGCGTTCCAGCTTGGTGACGCACTCGGACATGGCAACTGAATGATCCGAAAACACAGATGATATAATACTTTGCGTATCATCGCCAAAGTCCACCGAGAACTCTTCCTTAACGGCCGCATCCACCGTGTTTGACTCGGCTCCATTATCGTCCGTCGATTTTGGTTTCTCCCCATCGTCCTTGTTATCGGCGGCCTTTTTCAACACACCGAAAATTTCCTTGAATAATTCTCTGTACTCGGGCCGGCTCTGGAAGTGTGTGTCGATGGGGGTAACGTCGTCATATATGCTTAGTTTACACTCCTCGCCATTGCTGATTGAGCACAAGAAGTAGCCTGGCCTCTCATCCGTCTGAGTATACTTGTTGCTAGTCTCCTCTGAGAAGCCCGACGATGAGGTCTCTGCCTCTGAGAACTCCGTTGAGGTTCGGCCCCGCGCAGACTTTGCGTTGTTTTCTGTCGCAACCGCTGTTTCCTGCCTGGTGGCCGTCACGTTGAGCTTCTGTGGTTGCTCCAGATTGGACTCGACTGCATTCGAGATTTCCTTTGAGACCGGGACACCATTGGGGGGGTTGCCATTACGCACATTTGATGTACGCTGCACCTCCAACAGAGCTTCGTATTTCTCGACCAGGTCACGATACGGATTTGGACTGCCAGCATTCTTCAATTCGAGCAATTCGTTTTCATTGAGCTTCGATGAGAATTCAGCACTATTTCCAGCCAATTGTAAGCTGAACTCACTGCCCATAAGGCTGCGGTCGTCCTCTTCGCGTCCGTCCTCGGTCTGGGCCACTGATGACTGGCCGTCGTTGTTTGACGCCTGCTCCTCCATGACTCGCAGGCACCGGCTGCACATTTGTCCCTGCCTTACGTCATCTAACAATGAGAACTCATCCTGCATGGACATCATCTCTTCGTTGGTGCTAGTGATTGCGATGCGGCTCTGCAGTGTCTGGTTCTCTTGGATGATGGCAACCAATTGCTCCTCGAGCTCGCAACAGCGCTGCTTCTCCGCCATAAAATCACGTCTTACCGACTCCATATCAGTTATCAGACTTAACAGTTCCTCATTGTCCTCCCCCTTGCTGGCAGCAGCAGCAGCGGCAGCCGCTGCCTCAATAATCTCCTCCGAGCTACCCATATCACTGAAGGCCACCGATCCACTGGTTTGCGACATTTCGGTGACCCCCGTCGAGTTGGCATTTGCAGCAAATGGCCCGCTCTCTATGGGCGTCGCATTCAGATCAACTCCTTCACGATCATTGGCAGTCCATGGCTTGGGCAAACCATTTAGACGTTCAGAGCTTGCCGGTGCCGTAGATCGATCCTGTGGCTGTTGTCTCTCGTTTTTGCGCCGCTCCGTGTTCAGTTGTTGCCGCATCTCTTCCAACTGCTGGTTGAGTTCTTCACAGCGCGCTTCCAGGGATTCGATATTGGCTCCCAGTGACTTGATTTGCTTCTTATCGCGTGACTTTTCCAGGGTCAAGCGATGATTGCTGCGCTCCAAGTCCTGTATGCCCACCTCCAGCTGCTCGTAGACCTTTAAGCGCGTATCGTTGACCTCGGTCATTGCATTGATTTGCTTTCGCAGATGCACAATTTCCCGCTGCTGTTCCTCATTGCGGGTTTTGTGCTCCTTCAGCATTACTTCCAATTCTCTGTTCCGCTCCAGCAGCGTTTTTCCCAGCTCCGCCGCCAGCTGCAAGTCGTCGAGCATAAACTGCGAGCCATCCACATCCGGCTCGCAATTGTCTGCATCGACTTTGTTCCCATCCATTTTTGTTCGACTGTTTTTCGTTACGTTTCTGTTGCGGCAATAATTGGGTATTCATTAATCTTAGCAGCCAAAACACATGCTTATTGATTTTTGCTTACATTCAGTTGCTGGAGATTGTGCGCATATTATGCAAACCATTTACACACTGAGCAGCAGCTTCAGTTATCCGATATGTATTTTTTCGTATTTTCTTTCGTTTTGTATGCAAATACTTTGCGTATTACGTCACCGATTTTACCAATGACACTTGCACAAGTTAACGACGGCAAAACTTTTCGCTTTATTCTCTCTATTTTATTCTTTAACGCAAGTGCAAGTGCATTGCAACCCTACAGCAAAGCCAGCGCAAACCAACCCCTTGTAGCTGTAAAAGCCAGTGACGTAGACAGGGACGGCTTACGACTGATTACTGGCTTATGTATCTACATACATACATATGTACGTATGTATGTTTAAGCATAAGCAAACAAAAATTAAACATGAGCTTACGCTGAAGAATATATTGATAATGTGCGCACGTATCTATGTGAAAGTCCATTCAAGCCATAACTGTAATATTTGCATATTCATACCGAATGATTTTCTAACTGAACATTTATATGCATTCCACTCATTGTTTAAACAGTATTATATTGAGAATATTTCCTGTTTTATTATTTGTCATTTTAGTTTAGCTGCATTAAGTATTTGAGTTCACTCTTTGCACGTTAGTATGTTTGTATTTCACGTATTGAACACCGAAAGCTTAGCTCAAGGTGCGACACTTTCAAGCCCCCATAAAAAAAGGTTGCTACGCATCTGAAGCAATAACAGCTGTTGTCTTTGGCGAGGGTCCAAAGGTGCGCAGAAAATGAAATGAAAACAATCACGGCTCGATCGTAGAGATTTATTGTGGTGCATTTTTAATGAAATTGCAATAATAATATCATTAAGCCAAAGGCCTCAGTTGTTTTGTTTTGATCTGTAAGTTAGTTCTATCTTTTTATTGTCTCTAACCTCTAAATAAATAAGAAGAAATATGAGCATTAAACAAAGATTGTTTCACCCATTTATTTGTTTATGTGTTTTATTTCACTTTATATATATATATATATATATATATATATATATATATATATATATATATATATATATATATATATGTATAATATATGTATATATAATATAGGTAATAATATTCTACTTTTTTGTTTTTGTTATTATACCTTCCAGTTCATAAAAAATAAAATTAAAATACTTTAGTTGTTGGTAGATTAATAATTGGATTGTACAATGTACATTTAATATAAAATGGCATTAATAATATACAATATTTAAAAAAAAAACTTTCCACTTACATATTTATTTAAGTGATAATTCTATATATTATACTTATATAAATAAATATATATTAAATGTATAATTTTTCTTTTTAACCTTATTTCCAATTCATAAGAAGAACGGGTAGATAAAATGTTTCTTCATTATCAGAAATTAACAGATTAAAAATTGTAGTTTTGAAAATCTTATTATAAACAAATATTTTAATCTTCACATAGCAAAACTCTCAGCCGATGTTGTTGCTGCTGCTTCCTGATTCTTCGTTCGTAGGGATCGCCATAGTTTACCTTGCCGACCTCATAGTGACCCATTTTATTGCGATGTCTCGTGAGTAGAGCCCCAATATTGAAGTTTTCTCCGCAGACGCCACAAGTGTAGGGCCGGACTGCAGATGGTTGAGTCTCGCTCTCGCGCTGTAGTCGCATTCGTTCAATGTCCTCGGCCCGACGCTTGTTCACTCGACTATTCTCATAGGGATCAGACTCCAAGGTACCGTTGCCTTCTGTTGCAGTCTCAAAGTGTCGCTTTTGGTTCCGATGGATGTTCAGCAAAGAACCGCAAACGAAGCTTTTGCCACAAACGTTGCACGCGTAGGGCCGCTCGCCCGTGTGCCGTCGCATGTGGATCTTCAGGTCGTTGGACTGCACAAAGCTCTTGTCACACTTGTCGCAGGCGTACGGTCGATGACCAGTGTGCAGGCGCATGTGCCGCGCCAGCTTGTTCTGCGAGATGAACTTCTTGGCGCATATTTTGCACTCGCTGGGTCGCTCCCCGGTATGCTGACGCTTGTGCAGACTGAGGTCCTGACTGCGTGGAAAGGCCTTCTCGCACTGGTCGCACTTGTATGGATTCTCGCCGGTGTGCCGCCGTATATGTATGGTCAGACTGGAAACGGGAAAGCTAACGCCACAGTGGGGACATTCGCGCCTCTTTGCAGTACGCTTTGGTGTCGCGCTAACTATAGCATCTTCTGAACCACCGCTGGCGGCCACCACGTCCGGATGAAAGGCAATCATGTGTCGCCGCAATGTATCCTGGCGCTTGAAAATGCGCGGACAATGCTCACAGATCAACTCACCGCTGCTGCTGTGCTCCTTAGCCAATTCCTGGGCGGCTACATCTGCCGCTTGGCTATGAGCCGTTGCAAAGTGGCGTTCCAGGGACGCGTTCTTAGCAAAAATGCGTGGACAACTCTCGCATTTGTACATAAAATTCTGCGACTGTGCCAGTCGCATTCCTAGGTACGAACTACGTTTCTTGTTTCCTGAATCATTATCTGCACCATCAATAACGCCAGCATCACATTCTTCCGGCACCAGTTCTGTGATCATTTCAGTGAGGTCAATCTCACTATGGGACAACTCGTCAGATGGAACTTCGGCATGAGATGGCGCCTCATTTTTCTGTTCGTCATATTTCTGTTCTTCAGAGCCTTCATATGATTGAGCTGCATATGGAGTGACTTCGCATAGATCCTCCTTTAGGGACGGATCGTCAGCGGCCAGTTCCACCTCTTGCAGCTCAATGACGGATCCACATTCTTCCAATTGCAGTAGTTCTTCTTCTTCATGGTTCGCCAATTCTGTAAACTCACTGATTTCCGGATATTTGCTCTGCTGATCCGCATCCTGAACACTACATAATTCCAGCAGAGTCTGATTGGACCTTATAACCTCACGAATAAACTCGTAGGCACTGATCAGACGACGCGTACAGCTCTGGCATAGGTGTGAGGGTAGGTTAGGGTCATTCCAATCGCACTGTAAATCATTTTCGAATTATGTTACGCTTCTTATGGCTGGTACAATTCACCGTTGTTACCTTCACATTGGATACATTTTCTAGTAACTCCCACAGCTCTACATTTAGATCATTAAACTCAATTTCATCGTGAAGGCTCAAAGCTGATTCGTGAGCCTCCAAACAAACCCGACAGGTTTGCTCGTTGACAGTAATGTTAGTAGTGTTTCCATGTATTTGAATCTCATTTTCGGTAGTATTCATTTTGTCATATCCTTAGTTAGGCGCTTCTTACTATTCCTTTATTATTTTTAACCAACACTAAACACTCCACACACAGCTGTTTGCTCTTCAAACTGTAAAATGTACAGAAATTTTGTTTACATGACGCAATTTTTGGCTTCTTCTGTAAATTTTTGGTATATCGATATATGTAACTGTGGGACGATGTCGATATATTCGCAGCAATGCCATTTCATCCCTGGTAAAGACGAATTAAAAGGCAATTCTCGCGCTAATTTTGAAATTTTTTCAAGCTTTGTAGTAGGTGGATTCATATCTTAAAATTTGAATTTATTTATTTATTTATTTATTTATTTTCTTAAAGCTATTGACAAAAATGAGAGTCAATTTTAATTTAAAAAAGCCTATACAAAGTACACGATATAATTTCAATAGTAACACCAACCCGATGGGGGTATTTTATTTGCCAGTCCGGCCGGCTATGCCCACGTCTCACAGCCAAATATGGTCAGTGATACTATTGAAGCTATGAAAAGAAAGTGTTAGTAAGAAAACTTAAAAAAAATAAAATATTAAAATGTAGGTTATTAAACAATATTTAGCATACTTAAAATAATTCTTAAAATAATAATAAAAAATAAAAAAATAATAATAATAATAAAAAAAAATAAAATAAAATAAATAAATAAATAAAAGGAGTTAAAAAAAAACAATAAAAAAAAAGAAAAAAGAATAAAATAAGAAGAGGTAAAGTATAGAAAAAGAAAAAAGGCCGGTAATAAGAGAAGTTGCAAGAAAAGTTAATAAAAAGAATAAGAAATAATAAAAAGAAAAGAGTAATGGAAGAGCCAAAAATAGAGTATAAGAATAGAATTGAGAAATCACTAACACAACATTAGCAACATTTACTTTCACAAATTAACTTATTGTTTCCCAAAACTTTTTTATTGATTAGAAAAATTATAATTGTATACCTTTAATATAATGTGTATATTATATAGTGTTCTTTATCACGAGCATTTGCAAGTTTAGAATATCGCTTACATAAATACAAATATACGTAATTTGAGCGACATAATTGAGATTACAAATTTACCAAGATTCTATGCTTTCTTTACGGACGGAAAGCTTACATATAAATGCAAAATAAAACAATAAAAAAACGTAAAACGGAGATATACAATAGCGAAGACAGATTAACAAATTAGAAGCGAGTAGATTCCCGATAAGACTTAGGGGCTTAGTTCCGGAGCTGTTGCGTTCTTAAATTGAAATGTTGGATAGCGCGGAGCGAATGTGCTGTCTCCAATGATTTGTGTGTGCTCGGAATCATCCCGTCCGGTTATTTTTGGTGCGCGGTATTCCGTTTCTACAAACTGGGGCGGCGCTACAATAATTAAGGAAAATAATTATAATATATTTTATACAGGACGATTAATGTTGTACTTACGTATATTAGGGTAGAGTGCACCGCCTGCACTATCTGCCACATTCCATCCAAGAGCACCGCCCACACCGTCGCCCGGTGGACTGACTGGACTCACCGGCTGTGTGGGTGCCAGAGACGGATCCTCAACTGGTGGCTTTACGGAAGCCAACGGAATGGTGCCCAACGTGATGGGCACTTTGCCAGTGAGATTACGATGCGGTCCACTTACATCACACTCGACATGCAAATCATAGTCCAACGCGATGATGCCGCAATTGAGTAAATTGGTCGGCGGCAGTGCTGGTATTTCCATTTGCTGTGAAAACGTGCGAGACTCTCCGGCATTGACAGGCCCAACGCTCAGTTGGGCAATGATCACCTTGGACTCGCGTTTCTCGCTGCGCGGCTGATTCGTATGGAACGTGACAAGTTTGCGCAACTCAAATTTAACAGCGGTGAGATTCACATTGCTAGTATTGTCCACCTCGCAGGTTATTGGTAGTATCTGGCCCGATACGTAACCCGTTTGTGGTATGCTTGTGACGACAGTCAAGGGGCCGGAACGGCAGCAGAAGCAACAGAATGACTTCTCCAGTTCCAGCTTAAACGGCTCCTTGACACGCGGATTTAGATTCAGGTCAACTGGCGCTATGACAGTAAAGGCCATTTTCATATCCTGATCGAACTTCCATGGCCTATCCAAAGTCACTTTGATAGTGTAGCGTACATGTCCAAATTCACCCTCGAATGATGAGGGCAGATTTGGAGGCAAGGCGCACGTAAACGGATACGTGTGTGTGCCCGGCGGTAGCTCAGTCTCGGAGCCTACACAAGTATTAAATTTAAAACTGAATTCTGGACGCTTAATGCATTTCCTTACTGTTTTTGCCGCCGAGCAAATAGTATTGTATTTTGAAGTACTCCTCATGTCCTTTCAGGCTCGTGATCTCGTTCTCAGTCTTACCCTCGCTCGTCGTCACATTACGCTCCTCGGTCCATTCCGTATTGGCTTCGCCCAAGAAACGTATGATAATGCCTGCAATAGCACAAGTGGTTAAGAATGTTTATTGCATCTGTTTCCCCACTGTGTTTGTAAAGAAAACAATTTATTGTCGCGCCACGCCTTGCCTGTGGACTGCGAGTATATTATATGCTATAAATAACAGACTACTGTGGCGAATGCGACTCTCGCCTACCAAACCGATGACATCATCGCGAACAGCATCATTCCATACTATTGCGTATAAATGTGTTGACACTTATTAAAATCTAGATACATTTTAATATTTTATAATTTATTTTATATTATTTTATGATATAATTTTGACATTTATATATGTGGTTGAATCATTTTTTATTTTATTCTATTTAAAATTCTGAAGAAAACAAGGTCCATCCATATGTAAATATGTAATAATAAATGCCTAACGGGACCGGCTTTTTACAAGCGAGAGGAGAAACTAGAAATGCAGCTACAGCTCAAGCCTAGAATGGAATTCGAGCTAATGATTTCACTGTCATCTGTTCAATACTTCATGTCGTCACTTTTATAAGCAATACGGGCTCAATTATAGTTGTGTTGAAATCCATATATGTACATATATATATATATATTTAAATAAAAGTCTTACCTCTTACTTTTTTGGGCGAATCAAAGGTGATTTTCACCTGACCGTTGACTGTTTGCCCAGCGTAGTACGTATTCCATGGATTGTCCAATTGCACTTCGCAACCCTTGATACCCATTATTTAATATTGATCTAACGTTTACCTATTTAAAATTATAAAACTTAGCAGAGCTAAGAAAGAGATTGCTTATTCGTTTGGGATAGGTTCGATCAAACGACTCATTCAACTTGACCTACGAACTAGCTCGTTGATTCGATTGTAAAAAGAATACATTTATCGATATCTTCCAACCGATTATAGAAGGCGGTAATTGTTTAGTTAATTAACATAAACATTTCTTTTAAAGAACAATTTAAGTCAGGATTAAATTGTTTTCAATGTTAGGTATTTTGTATTTTAAACATTATAATAAAATAGGAATTAAATTTTAATACTACAAGAATACTTTTAAATTGATAAATTAAAGTTTTTCTTTTTTATAAAAATAATTTTGATGTAAGCATATTAGTTCTTTAATCGCGTGTTATTTTATATGCATTTGTTAATAATTATAAATTTATAACAGCAATAGCTCGATTTATATTCGATATAAGTGTAATCGATATTGAAGTATTTTTGTGCCTCTTATTTGGTATTTAGATTTGCGCACGTTGTTATTGCATGACAATAAATAAGTCAAACTAAGATGCGAAATCTGAAGCTACAATATTGTAAGGAGCAGAGAACTGGTATTCCAAGTGGCAATCAAATCTTGCTTCAGCCGGATTTCGAAAGAAGTGGCCATGAGACCACGTACATTGTGACTGACAGCAATATATACGCTGTTGATAACGATGCCAGCTCGTTTCGGGAACCAAAACTTGTTGCCGAACTGCCGGACATTGTCGGCGCAGAGTATTTACAGCTGGATAACGCAATATGCGTTGCCACGGCTGCCGGCGAGGTGATGCTCATCGATCCTGATACGCTGTTTCAGCGTGAGGGCACCTACTGTGATGTGGGCATTGAGTGCATGGCCTGGTCACCCAATCAGGAGGTGGTTGCCTTTATAACCAAGACAAAGAATGTGGTTGTAATGACGTGCACATATGATGTACTGGCTGAACAGCCACTAGATGCGAGTCTCGCTGACGATCAGAAGTTCGTGAACGTCGGCTGGGGCAAGAAAGAGACACAGTTCCATGGGTCCGCTGGCAAGCAGGCGGCCAAGCAGTCAGCGGAGTTTGTTGCCCCATCAAATGTCAATCTGCTGCCGCAGGTGAGTGACAAAGTTTGGTACATGTACATAAACATTTTTACAATTGTATTGTTTGGCAAACAGGAGGTACAGGTTGCCTGGCGCGGCGATGGTTCCTATTTTGCTGTGTCCTATGTGGCCGCCAACGTGGGTCGCACATTTAACGTCTACGACTCTGAGGGCAAGCTGCAGTATGCTGCAGAGAAATGGAATGGGTTGCAAGCACCGATAGCCTGGCGGCCGAGCGGCAATTGGATTGCCCAGCCACAAATCATGTCCGGCAAATCGACTGTGGCGTTGTTCGAGAAGAACGGATTGCGTCATCGTGAATTCGACTTGCCATTCGATTTGACAGTGGAGCCCATTGTGCAGTTGGCGTGGAGCGACGATTCAGACATCCTGGCGCTGCACACTAAGACTGCGGAAAAGCAGAGTATTTATCTCTACACGATTGGCAACTATCATTGGTATCTCAAACAGGTGCTGATCTTTGAGGAGCAATATGATTCGCTTGCTCTGTTCCATTGGGACAACCGCCTTGGTGCCGAGCACACACTGCATATCCTGCTGATGAGTGGCAAACATTATACCCATCGCTTTCGCTTTGGCATCGATTGCCAGCCCAGCACGGATATTGTCTATGTCATCGATGGCAAGCGTTTGCTATTGACCCGGTTTTCGACAGCTGTGATACCACCGCCAATGGCCTGGCGCGTCGTCCAATTGAAGAGCGACATTAATGCTGTGATCACGTCCGAAAACGAAATCTATCTATATACGAGCGATCATTGTATATACTCATATCACCCAAAAGACGATCGAATTGAGTTTAATTGCCAGCTGAGTCAGCCCTTGTCGAGAAACCAGTTGACCAATTTAAGCTGCTTTGGCAATGAGTTTTTGCTGGCCGTAAATAGTGTGGATAAGGAGACGAACATCCTTTTGCTACACAAGGGAAATTTGAAAACATCTTCGAGAATTCCTGGCACTGTGAATGCTCTAACCGTGCCTAATAATAGCAAGGATCGTTGCTATATCCAGACCCTCGAAAATGAGCAGATTTACGAGATAATCTTGACACCCAACGGTGAGCTGAAGACATTGCGCAACTCTTTGCAGCTATCAACTCCCGTGAACTACATGATAATGCACACAACTCCCTCTAATCCAGCTGGTAAGTTATATAACTGCTGCAAAGTTTAATCGATTCTAATAACATTTTCTCTAAAATTGCAGGTGAACTGATTTCGCTGCACTTGCAGCAGCAGCTACATGTGGATGGCAAAAGGGTTGCCGAGGATGTCACTTCATTCTGTGTCGTCGGCGACTATTTGATATATACCCAGCTGAATGCATTGCATTTCATACGGCTGAGCGACAAGTGCGCCGTAGGCACGCGCAGTATTGAGCGCGGCGCCAAGCTAGTGACACCAGCGAGTGGTGCCCGACTGGTGTTGCAATTGCCTCGCGGCAATCTGGAGGTGATCTGTCCACGTGTGCTCGTTCTCGACTTGATCGGCAAGTCGTTGAATCGTGGCGACTATTATCAGCCGATGTGCTTGCTGCGCAAACATCGCATCAATATGAACATCATCTGCGATCACAACATGGCGAAATTCGTGGAGAGTGTGAGTGAGTTTCTGGACCAGATCCAGGACAGCCAGTGGATATGTCTGTTCATCAACGAGCTGCAGAACGAGGACTATTCATTGGGCATGTATGGCAGCAACTATAACACAGTGAAGCAACGTCCTCCGCCCGACTTCAAAGTGGACCAAAAGGTGTCCACCATCTGCGCGCTGTTGATCAAGCAGATGACCAGCACCGACGATCCTAAGCAGAAGGCACGCTTCCGCCTGCCCATTATAACGGCTTATGTGAAGGCCAATCAATTGCCAGAGGCTCTGGACTACATTTGGCAGCATAAGCAAGGGGATGCCCAGCTGGGCGAACAGATGCTCAAGTATCTGCTTTATCTGGTGGATGTGAATGAATTGTATAACGTCGCTTTGGGCACATATAATTTCGGCACAGTCCTCTTCGTTGCTCAGCAGTCGCAAATGGATCCTAAGGAGTTTCTGCCCTATCTCAATGAGCTGAAATCCTTGCCGCCCAACTATCGCAAGTTCAAGATTGACGAACATCTGAAGCGCTTCGATCTGGCCCTTCATCATTTGGCTGCCTGCGGAGCAGAGCATTACGAGCTGGCCTTAAACTTCATCAAACAGCATAATCTCTACAACCAGGCCTTGGTCGCCTATCAGTCGCAAACGGATTTCCATCGTCGCATTTGTGTGGCCTACGCGGATCATTTGCGCTCCAATGCCCAGCTGGAGGAGGCCAGTCTTCTGTATGAGCGTGGCGGCGAGCTGCAGCAGGCGCTACTCAGCGCCCGTCACACCCTCGACTGGCAGCGGGTCCTGCTGCTGGCACAGCGTGCAGGTGAGCCGCTGGCCCAGGTGGCTAACTCGCTAGTGGCCCCGCTGCAACAGCATGATCGTTATTTGGATGCGTACGAGCTACTCAAGAGATTTGAGTCATCGGACAGTGAGGCACCGCTGCAGCAGCTGCTAAAGGGCCATCTCTATGGGCGTGCGATCTACGAGGCGGGCCTGCTGGACCAGGACGGTACAGCTGAGCTGTTGGGTAAGCTAACGACTTTATAGAGGCCTAATATTATAATTTATTTGGTATCTCTCTCAATATTCAGCTAAACGTGTGAAGCCCTCGCTCCTGGAATATGTCGCACAATTGGAGGCTTCGCTCAACGCGGATCGGCAGCTGTTCCTGGAGTACAAGCAGCGTCTGCTGGACATACGCAAACACCAGGCGACGACAGTTGCAGCCGCGGATGGCGCCGGCGATCACGGTCTGGATATTGATGAGGCTGATCTGCTGTCGGACACCAGCAGCATTCAGTCGTCGCGGCACAGCGGCAGCTCGCGCGGCACCGGGTAAGGCGTCACTTGGCTGCATATTTTCCACAATTTTCTTTTCTCTTCCACTCACTTTTTTGTTGTTGTTTTTTTTTTTTTTTTTTGTATCTTAAGTAAAACATTTCGCTCGAGCAAAAATCGGCGCAAACACGAACGCAAGTTGCTTAGCTTGAAGCCGGGCAACCCCTTCGAAGACATCGCGCTCATCGATGCGCTGCACAACCAAGTCACGAAGCTCGGCCAGCAGCAGCAGCAGCTTCTTGTGCGTGACACATGCAAAGCGCTCCTCCAGCTGCACACAGAGGATGAGCGGGCAGCGCAGCTGCAGCGGCTGTACGAGAGCATCTTGCTGGAGCTGCAGCCAGCCGTGCTGGATGAGATCTGGCTGCCGGAGCTAATGGGCGGCACCGCCCAACATCTGACCGGACCCAATGTCAACTATCTGGCACTGCAGAAGGAACAGCGCTATGCTCTAATAAGTGAGTGATAAAAATATAATTCTTGAATTGTTTATAAGTTATAGAAAATAGCCGGATAACCGGACGGGGGAGACCGGGAGACTAAGATAATATTATACAATATATATTTGAATAGTTTTGAAAAAAAAGTGTCCTTTATATATGTAACAGTCAAAGATTTTAATTGAATATGCCATTCTCTAAATTCAATAACATGAACTTGTTTTACAATTATCCGAAAGGTCAGACAGTCATATGGAAAACCACTAAACTCTTTTCATTTCGTAGGCCTGTATAAAAACGTAGTTTACTATGCAAACATTTTCAAAATATATATGAACATACTCTAGCATGTAAAAATTAAAGATTTAGATTTGTTCGGAAATTCTGTTTTGTTAATACAAAACTGGTATAGTTTTAAATTTTAATTAGTATCTAAATTTATTCTATAATTTTTTTTTTTAAATGGATGGAATGGATCGCTACAGAGATCCGAAGTATGTGTATATAAAATTAAATATAGACGAGATCTTGTTGACATAACTAATTTCTGATTTATTATTAATATTTATAGTTATTATATTGTGGCTGTAGATATAGAAAATTTAACAAATTTATTTTGATCTCTTTATTAATTAAAAATCCTCTTTTTTGCAGCTCCCCTGAAGCGATACAAGCCGCAGTTGAATATTATCGACTGGAAGCATGGCATATTGCATTAGTTCTAGTCATAATCGTGATCACATTATGGTTATTTTAAATGGATTTTCACTTTTCATTGGATAAATATAAATAAACTTTCACTATGTTCGCCTTGCTCTAAAATAAATGTTGCATTTAAATAACCAATTGCTATTTTTTTGCTTTTTTAAGTGAGTAATTAATTTATTGGCACGCAACAATTTAGTCTGTGAAAAGTGGGTGTATAAATGGTATTGTTGGTACGATTAATAAATGACTAGTCATCATTTAGGAGGCGGTTACTTTTACTTATCACTGTGCAACGCCCTTCAAAGAATTGCGTGTAATTTCCTGCTCACTGCATTTGGTGCTCTGGCGCTGGCAGAGATACAAAAAAGCTAGCAAACTGAGTTAAGCATTAAGCTGCAATAATTGAAAAAAAAAAAATAAAATAAAATATAGAAAAGCTAAGCACTTGAAACACCCTAATGCCTGCTGGACATGCGCTCTTTGTCGCTATGGGCGCTGCGCTGGCGTTAGCAACGACGAAATGCGACGTTGGCGTCGCTGCATGAAACTGGTTTAAAATGATTTATTACAGCACATAGCAAAAAGCAACAACTAAAAGTAAAATCTATTTGACTTGACTATTGTTTTATATATGGCATCAATATTAAATGAATTTTGAAAACATTTAAGCGTTCATTAATTAACATACTGACCACCAATTGTAGTATAACACCTTAATGCACGCTGGACATGCGCAGGTTGCATTTGCTGCGGCTGCTCTGAGCGCCGACGCTGATGCCGACGTCGCCGTCGCCGTCACCGTCACAACTTCATCTGCTCTCTTAGCAGCACTCACGGCGCGTTTTTGTTTTCGCCGCGCATTCCAGTGTTGGCTGTTGAGCGGTTCGGTCGTGTGTTCGGTGTTGCTGCGCAAACAGTTCGCCAAGGCGCTTCTCCTGTTTCGAAAAGTAAATAAAGATCCACAATCAAACAGCCGTGAATTTGTTAATACACCAACACGAAATATTTTTGTATGTGGATTTGTATATAGTTAAAGCAAGCTGTAATAGAAATTCAAATTGAAAAGTCTACCGAAACAACAAGTGCGACAGGAAGCGCGCGCGTGGAAAACGTAACGAAAACGAAAACAAAGTGCACACTAAAAATATATTGTTGTATGTATATGAATGTGTATGTGAAATTCCATTTATTTGCTAATTGGAAATTGTTTAGCTATTGATAGCCAATAAAATCAGTCACTTAATTGTGCTAATTGAAAAGAAAGTGTGAAATATAGAAAACCTATATACGTTCATACATATATAAGTAAAAAGTAATAATACAAATTTCAATACAAGCTTGTTGCGGCAGAGCTGTTATAGATGTGTTGCTGACCATATTTCCCAATTGGAATCGGCCTAAATAACAACAACAGATATTAAATTTTGTTTTTGGTAAGTTCTGCTTTGTTTCATAAGCCGCGCTGTCAGCGTTCTCTCGTCGTCTCGCTCAGTCGCTCTTTGACAAAACATTGTCCAGTTATGAGTTTAGCATTTTTTTTCGGTAATTCACCTCTGGGTGTTCTATTGGCAGCGCAGTTGCCGTCAAGTGTCGCCTCTCTCTTTCGCTCTCACTCCCTCACTAGTACACTGTCCAGTTTAAAGCTCAGCTCAAACTTGCAAAACGACTTTCAACATCGTTGGCCTGGTGTTGTTGTTTTTGCTACTTCTATTCGCCGCACTGCCACTACAGTTGTTGCTGCCTTTTTAATTACACCTACTGTTTTCGCCGTGCTTTAGTTTTGGTTTTGTTGTTTCGGCTGCTGTTTTTAGCACGTTTTTTTCGGCATGTTGAAATCGCCGCGGGCCTTAAATTGTTTTTCGCACAATGCAATTATTTATTTATACACTAAATGCCATAATTTGGTTGGTTTTTTTTTCGCTATGGAAAATTATTTTTGAGACACCAGTTTATTGCACATCCGTTGAAATTGTTGATTGATATAATTTTTTATGACGCTTTTCAATGTCTTGACATTGGTTAAAAAAAATTATTATAATGCGGTAAAAATCCTTGACAACATTTTTTACAGGGTTCTTAAATGAAAAATAATTAGTTATATAAAATAAATGTAGGGAAAAAATAAACAAGAAAACATATAAATATTTATACAATATGGAAGAATCAGAGTAGGAATAATAAATATGTAGAAATTCAAATTCTTTAAATATGGAACGTCTTATACAGATAAATACCATTAGTCCCTCTATGGGGTTTCTATTTCAAACTTGAGCATAAATATAGAAAACCATTATCGGTTATCTCATAGTTCACCATGCGAATGTTCACGGCGTTTTGCCATTTCTTCGTTTCTCTTAGTTCTCTATGTCGGTTGTTACCCAATCAAAAGCAAAGAAGCAGAAAAAACTACACACAAGTCGGGGCACGTCTCACAAAAGTGAGACCCGAAAAAGTGCAGAACGTGACTCACAGAGAGCAAACGCAGCGTTAGCTACGCTTATCTACGGAGCGGCTCGAACCTCTGAGTTCGAATCCGAGTCCGAGTCCAAGTCGGAGAGCGAGAGACTCGCAACAGATTTCGACCCAAACCTTATAAAATACTTGAACGTAAATAACAATCATAAGCTACCTAATCTTATGCTACATTTATACACATCAATTTATAAATATATACGTATGTGTATATATTTGTAAACCGGTTTATAGGTAAACGCGTTCTGGGACTCGAATCGACGACATTCCATGGAAGTCAACATTGGATTTTGGGTTGGGGCTTTGGTTATTTTATATCAGCTCCCTCTTAACTCATTTGGCATTCAAAATGTTTGTAGAAGCCCTGAGGCCCATTATTAACAATTTATGTTGCAACTGCTAAATGCATTATGCATAATGCATTTGTTGACTTTGCTGCTTGTCTCTAATTAAAAAATGTGGAAAAAATAACAACTTACAACTTGCAACTTGCAACATGATGTGGCAAAGGCGCTCGAGTCGCAACCTTCGCCTGAGGTTTTCGATTTTGCATAGATTGGCTTTGCATTCACTGCAGCAATAGCCATAAATTTG
This sequence comes from Drosophila mojavensis, assembly GCF_018153725.1. Classification (NCBI taxonomy): domain Eukaryota; kingdom Metazoa; phylum Arthropoda; class Insecta; order Diptera; family Drosophilidae; genus Drosophila; species Drosophila mojavensis. Next base: position 907,302 of record NW_025318726.1, on the reverse strand, counting down.
TATATGTATAGATGTACATATATATATATGGAGACAAATAGACATCGTCTCAGTCGCAGCCACGTTTTAAATGCAGCTCTTAGCACAAGTTAAGGCTTTTGTTTTATGACCTTCCCAGCGAGCGAGCAGTACCTCGCTAGAGGTTTTACAGCCTAGGGCACAGTGGTACAAACTTGAGTGAAAACTACATACATTCAAATATTATTTAATGGAACTTCAAAGATTATGATGGAGTATGTTATATTGAAACTCTCGGAATTTAAAATGGGGAAAATTTAACATACAACAATTACAAAGTTTATTATATTAATAATTATTAATTAATGCAGCAATTAATTATTGTATGTTCAATTAAGTTACGTATAATAATTAATTATTGCATTAATTAATAATTATTAATATAATAATAAAGTTTCCCAACATCAATAAATTAGTCGGTTATCAAAAACCTCAAACTATTAATTTTCTTCGAAATTCAGGTCTTGAAAAATAAACTTTTTAGTTTTAACTCCAGCTCTTGCTAAGAGGGAAATCCCTTCTACTGTTAACATTCTGCAAACTAAGCATTTAATTACAATTAAGCGTTTAAATGTTATTTAATTAGTCAGCCTCTTAACTAATTATAAAATTGTCGCTTAATGATTCCAAATTTGTTTAAATTTCGCTTCGGTCTTTGCTTTGAGCTCTGTGGGCGTTATTCAACACTGTTTCGAGCTGTGTGACTCGGACTTCTTAATCGCATCGCATTGCATTAAGGTTGCCCTGCAGACCCACAGACCTGACCTATGGCTGTGTATGTTTCTGTCGCTGTCATTTCGTATTCTTTCTCTTCTTCTCCCTCTTTTTCTGCTTCTTATTTTGCATCTCTGTGTGTCCATTGTCTCGTATTCGGTTGTATCTGTAGACTTCTTCTTACAAAACCGTTTGCGGTTGGAGTTAGAGTTTATTTTTTGTTAAATACTTCTTTTTATGCATTTTGCAATCAGCAATCAGCACATGGAAAATTGTTTTTTGATTATCTGCGGTGAGCCACGCTGATTAAGAAAACTTTTTAAATATTTGCTAACTAAGCGCGATATTTAAATTTGAATACTACAGTCATAGATAAAGAGGATATTTTAAAGAAAACAATTAAATGATTTGAAAATTTTGCAATTTAATTGTGAAAAAAAAAATTCTGTTACAAAATCTTCGTATTCATCAAATGTATATGCACAGTAAATCTGAAGTCTCCGGAACTAATAGTATTCAAATAAAAAACAAAATCAATTTATCGTAAACACGTACTACGTATGCATGCAAAATTTGAGCTCTCTAGCTTTTATATGTCCTGAGATTGACGTGCTGGTCGCCCTATTAAAGAATATATATACTTTATGGGGTCTGCGATGATTCCTTCTGCCTGTTATATACAATACTTCTCACAAATCCATTATACCCTGATTTCCCATATAAAAATACAGATAAATCAATTTTGATTAATCTTTTAACAACGAATAAGCAAATGCTCAAAGATTTAAATGAATATAAAAAATAATAATAATAGTGCAGATATATATATAAAATGTTAATTAAACTCTATTACTAATTGCAGTTGGGCTATGTATTATTGCATTTATTTTAATTTAAAATTTGTATTGATTCAATGTAAAAAAAGCTTGAAACAAAATCGGTTTTTCTTTGATCTTAGGGGTAGTATATTATTTCAATATGATGTGTAGACAATGCCTGATTTATACGTTCAAGCTAAGCTTTTAAAACCGTTAGTGAGTTTCCAGGAACTTCGGATTTGAAGTTTTCTTTACCTTTGAGTAAAGCCTATTGTTTAAAGTCTTTCAAGTTTGTTTCTTCTCCTTTCCTTAATTTGATTATATTAATTTACTGTTAGTTGTTGAAGATGCTTCTTGAGCAGGTTAATTCAGTTAAGAGCTTAATTATTTTGTTGACAAGCGCTTTTTAATAGTTAATAATATGGAAAAGTCAACGAACGCTTAACTTATTAGTTTAACTCGTTATAGGAAGTAAATTGTAATTGTTGTCAGACACCAGACAGCTTTAAAACGAGAGAGACTGTGTGTGTGTGTGTGTGTATGAATAATTCTATTAAAGTACCCACACATTCAGTTTTCAGTTTCTGTGATGATATCCACTGACAGCTCTGTTTTCTTTTCCTTATTCTGAGCTTCATCTTACACTGCATTCGAATGTCAATTCGTATTTTCAACAAAATGACCGTGGATTACATGGGATTATATGATTCTTTGAGTCATCAGATTATATGGCTTTGAATAGCATCATTAATTGTTTGTGGAAAAGAATAAATTGAATAAATAATATTAATTGAAGAATATTTATACTTGTAAACAAATAAAATCGGTCAAATGATTAGGTTTTATTCAGGTCAGTTTAGTCTATAATATAATGTATTTCGTAATACATACACGAGTATATATTTAATATTTTAAGACTCGAGGGACATTACATAAAATAATAAAAATAAAAATATTATTATAGAATTATATATGATTATAATAAATATATATGTAAATGCTGAAAGCTTTTTACAAACGCATATCTTGTATACATACATATATGTATATACATTCATACATATATAGGGCTATATATGTATCTAGTTCAGCTTCTTTTATTGAGCGCTTGAAAATGAATTCAATTCTGGAAAATTTTGTTCTTTTTTGTAGGCACAGTTTATTATTCGACAAACACTTTTGCACTGATTGAACTTAATTCAATTACGTGCACCGTATGTGTGTGTGTGTGTGTCTATATGTGCATTACATGTATCTTTGACTGCCTTTCTGCTCAGATCGGCCATGAACTGTAACCCGACCCTGCTCCCCTGGCCCATAGAGCAGGAAGTTGTTGTGTTTGGGCCTAGTTTTATTCTGGTAACTGGCGCTGGCGACCTAAAAGCCATTTGTTTTGGCTTTTGTATTTACCTCTGCACACATGTCGCTAAATGCATACGTGTGTGTGTGTGTGTGTATTTAGTCACAGCTGCTGGCACAAAAATGCATTTAGAAAAAAAAAACTATCTCTGTTTACCTTTCACAGGCGGCCATTGAGGGCAGCCCACACACGCACATACACACAGACACACACCAACACACATAGACAGTCATTGTTTGTTTATGCTTCTCACTTAGATACTTTCCGTTTTAGCTTCTTTTCTTCGTATGCACTCAATGAAGACACACAACCTATGCCCGGTGCAATATGGCTTGCAATTTTCCATCATAAATAAACAATAAAGCATACGCTGTAAACAGCCGGTGTGAGCAGCTTACACTGGACGAAAAGAGGTAGTAAGTCATCAGCGAGTCTTCCTTTTCGGAAAAATGCAGATTTATTGTTAAGCAGTAAATTATATGTTTAATATAGGACTTCTTACGACTGACACTGAGCGAATTTAGTTATATATTATATATATTATTAAACTTAAATTCATTTTTTGGCATACAAATTTGTATGCATTATCTGAAAGATGATTATACGTCTTATAATTAGGCAAACTTTTTAAACAGTTAGATAATTATACACAAAATGTTGATTTTCTTTCAGTGCACTCCCTCGCATATATTATAATCATTTACGGTTATACAGTTTATCACGTGCTACCCATTTCACACTTGAAAATCTTACTTAAATTATTATTATAATAGAATTTAGTATCTCAGAGTTCTCTATACGGTTTTTGGCTTTTGTTTGTTTATTGTTTATGGTGTGCCCTTTGTGCCCGCCGCGAAAAATTCCCCGAACTTAAGATAGGTATAGGAAAACAGTTGGCATATGGAGTTCGCTTGAATTTCTATTTATCTCGACATAAAAACCAGTTTTTAAACTCATTTATTTTAGCAACAGAAGTCAGGCAACAGAAACAGTTGGCCAATCGTGGCAAAACCCACACAATTTATTATGCATTTGCGATTATAATTATTATTATATATAGTCGAATATCTGTCTGTATATCAATTAGCAAGCGAGACTTTACTGACATTTGCTATCAGTCGGAATCGCGCATTACACAGATCGTATGATATACGTAAGATATACGTATAATACTTTATAGCTGAATACTGATTACTGAAAATGCAAATTAGATTGTTCAATTCATTGTTAATGAATATTCTGTTGCGCACTTTCAATTTTTGTCAGCTATCTTATTGAATCGGGCAATATTCCGTAGTTAACTTTAAATGTAATTTTTAATTAGGTTTCTCTCTATATATATGTAAATATGATTGTGTTTATAATAGATAGTTTATAAAATATAATAATTAAATTCAACTTCCAATAACTGTGATTAAACCCTCTTCTAAAAAAGACTCCGGCTCTGGTATTGGGGTTGTCATCCTCTTAAGATTGTGTAAACAGGATGTCACAGCTTGCATGCATATATACACATTTCCGTCTTAACATTAATTTATTAAAATAGTAATATAATTGAATGATTGAAGCACCCTTGAAAATTAGGAAATTTTTATTGTGTTGTGGGGTAAGCTCGAGGTGTTGAGTTGTTAGAGTTAAAAATTAACGCTCCAATGCTAATCAATTACATGAACAAACCTTGAACTCGGGGCATAGATTAAAATTAAAGATAATATATATATATATATATATATATATATATATATATATATATTTTTATTTATTTGTATATGTAAGTATATGTTTATTTTCATATTTCGTTTTTTCTTTCGCTTTGGCAATGACAAAGTTGCGTGTAAAGCAACAACAGAAGAGGAAAAGCGAAACAGCGTTGACCCCAAAAAGGCAAAAAGCAAAAAGAAGGCAAATGACCAATAAAAAGAGAAGCCCAAAAAGAAGAAAAAGTTTTATATAGACATATGTATATGCTTATATACTCATTCAATAAATTATTGACTCTTTTTGTGGCAGAGCTGCAAAAGTCTGGGAAAATATTTGAACAAGTTTCTTAGGCAACCAAAACAGACATATGAAGACGTCATACACCTAATTCTGTCTGATTTGAAAATAAGAAAAAACTACAGAAATTCGGCTTTGGCACAGAAAAGCTCATTAATTCGAGTGAGATCAAGACACCCACAAAAGCTTCCTATATATCGGGGTTTGAACTGTGCTCCGCAAAAAAAGTATAACGTCTCGGCCGATTGAGGAAATGTTTAATAACCCAACAGCTATGCTATAATATGCACCTACATAATAATATAAAGTATATACATATACAATATAATATCTACATATTCTTCATGTGAGAGAAATCGTCCAATTGAGTGGAACGCAAATGAAAGTCGGGCTTAAATTTAATTATATAATGCCGCCCACATGGGCCGCATCAAGTTGTCGCCTTTCGCCCCCATATACTCTGGTCTGGCATTTAAATGTGTTAAAATGCGACGGAGTCTGGGGAAAAACTTGTTTTTTTTTTCGGTGTTGTTGTTTTTTCCAGCTGTCTGCTACTGTGAAAATTAGCCATGAAAATGTTGCTGTAAGATGCTCGGAGCTCAGCTAGAAAGCAAAAGTAAAAGCTTCGGCGCCTACTTTTGCTTTCAGTTAACAACTTGACAACAACAACAACAAATATTTTAACATTTGAGCGTAGTTGGAGTACTTTCAATTTTTCAAAAATATCAAATCATTTAGTTGACATTAAAGTTAAAAAAAAAAAATAATCAACTTTCATATTTTGCATGTTTGGGCATCCACATATTTTAAATCTTATTTAAAGGCTTATCATTTTATATTTATTATTTATTTATTATTTATTATTTATTATTTATTATTTATTATTTATTATATATTATATATTATATATTATATATTATATATTATATATTATATATTATATATTATATATTATATATTATATATTATATATTATATATTATATATTATATATTATATATTATTTATTATTTATTATTTATTATTTATTATTTATTATTATTGAAATTTTAAAATTTGTTCATGAAACTATAAGTATTTTAATAAATTTCCTTATTTATTTATTTGATGTATTTACTAAGCTCATTTTACATTTGGTTGTTAAATTTCTTGTTAATCTAATTGAAATTGCATAAGGCGTAGAGATTTTCCAAGTATTTCCACAGCGTATTAGTTAACGATTCATTTGTATGCTGTGAACTGCGCGTTGGCAACAAGCAAGACAACAATGAATGAACTCACATGAGTCACAACTCCAATGCACACATACGACACTAACACTCGCACTCACACTCACACTCACACACATATGCACACTCACACTCTGTGGAGCTGGCTTAAAATGTTAACTCATATGGTTATTCGGTTCGTGTTTAAGCTTGTGTTTGTGGAATAACCTCAATTTGGCTAACATTGCAGACTGAGACAGACTCAGACAGAGTGCGACTGCGTCATGGCTTTAGTTTTAGTTGTATTTTTTATGCTCCTAACAAAAAGCCAAAAGCCCAAAAATAACAACAAATGCAGTTCAAGCCCAAACCATAACAAAAACGAGTACACGTGCAATTGTGTCCAGCGACAAAGGCAGATCCAATAGCTCCACGAACTGCACAGTGGGCAAACCACATAAAATATGATATCATGTAGGAGAAATTATTAGGAAAGAAAATATCCTATGAAATTATAATAATTATGAATTATTATTATTATTAATATTATTATAACAAGAAAATAAATATATGAAAAAATCTTTCTATAAAACTTTTCTGTACCATGTTTATAAAATAAAAATATCTTGAAAACTATGAAATAAATCTATATTAAAAAATATATATGATATAACGAAACAATAGTTAATCCATATGCTATATAAAAATTACTAAAAAAAAATGATTAATTCAAATTTACTTTGGTATAATTTTTACATATATGTATATATATATAATTATTGCAGCAAATTACATCAAAAAGAAAAGAAAGTGTAACGAATAAAAAAGACTTATAAATATATTTCTTGCTTTGGATTTGACTAAGCGTATTATGTTTGAAATATAATTAATTTATATTATTCATTGATTTAAGCAATTTAGAGTTACGATAGCTTCATTTCGGGAACAGCTGTTTCGTACCTAACTAAAAAAAATACAGACCACAGCACGGAGGTCATGGGGGGATGAAATCACTACAGATTAAACCTAATGTTAATATAGTCCATACTGAAAAATCAATACAACAAACACTCATATCATTCTAACTCTTCTAGTACAAACCCTCACTTTATACTTATAGCTAATACTTTATAGCTAATTATTGATAAGAATACTTAAATGATCTTTCCTTTCGTACCGCATTAAGTGTATTAGAATTAATACTAATGCGACAATTAATCATCCGCAAATGCAAAGTATACGCCACAAATCAAAATAAAATTGCAAAAATATTATAAATAAATTTTAATTATTTGCATAATTAAAAATTATGAAATATTAAACAATTATTATCTGCATTAGTATTATAGTTGGCACAAATATTTTTGATCGAAAGCTGTTGAAAATTGCCCACAGTAAGCGGTAGCCCTCTTTACCAAATGCTTTTCAATTTCGTGACATTCAAATTGGCCACGTAAAAAGGGCAACGATTTACGAATTAGTTGCCTCCGAATCCATATGTAACAAGTGGGTAATTGTTGTTGCTATTTTCGATGCTGTTGTTGGTTTAGTTGTTGTTCCAATTTGTAGTTTATTTTGGTCACCTGAAAAGGTTTATTTTTGTTTGCTGATTGTTGTGGGTGTGTAAGTGATTGTTGATTGAATAGCTCTTGTCCTTCAATTGATTGAATGTGACAGCTTGGCGACAAGGCTAGTCCAAGTGGATATGTGAAGAGAGCATGTTGGATTAATCATGGAATGACTATAAATATTTTAATTGGCATTTTACATAATATTAACAAAACTACTTGGACAAGCTCTCTGAAGGCAACACTTTCATTTTATAAAATGAAATAAAGTTTTTAAAGTAGTTTGAGCCGTCATAAAAGTTGTTATCATAGCTATTACATTTTTGGTGCTATGTGGAGCTACCCTCCAAAGTGTGCACTCCTTTGCTCATTTCCTCCTTTCCGTGCATGTAAAGAGCAACCCTAAAAGGCAACAGGGCACAAGTTGCCTTTCAGTTTGCCGCTTGGCCACACTTTGCCATTTCATTAGGCAGCATAGATCACAATCTTGGCCACACCAAATGCAACTTATGGGGGCCCAGCCCATAGCCATATAGATACATATGAATATATGTATATGTAATTTCTTATATACATATTGTATATATATGGAGATAAATACAACTGTCTGACAAGTCGCGTGCCCAAATTTGTTTTGAAATGAGCTCACTAAATCAAATTTAGTATTTGCCCCAAATGCAAGCGATGTGACTTTGTTTTTCACTGACTACAATTACATTAATGACAAGCGTTATGTAGTCAATGCAGATAGATAGATAGATTTACTACTATATGACATATGAGATATGCGACACGAAATAAGTTCATTTGCTGTTTAATGCTTGCGCCCGGCCAGCTGTATAATTGCCCCTAATGCAGTTGAACAATTATATAACCATTGCACTTGTTCCCCATGGAACAATGAAAGTTCCCCTTTTTTTAGTAGAACATAATATTCGATTATCATACCATAATAAATATACATACATAGCATACAGACTATTTCGAAAATTCTTCGCTCTTTTCAACCATTTATATAGCATATTTTTGTCATTTGCCATTCACAGCGAAATTGGTACAGTTAGAGCAGTTAATGCAACTTTATTTTATTTATTTTCTTAGAAATAATTCTATGTGTGACTGTATGTGTTTATGATATCTTGAACATTTTTAAAAATTATTATTAATTAAAGATATTCATAGTGAATGCCAAAATTTGAAATATTTACTACAGTCTTAGTATATTTTGTATATACATATATCGTTATTTTTAGTTTGGTCCAACTGCGAATGTGATACAGTTAGATCATTTGATGTTTCTTTGTTTGTTTTTTTTTATACCCTGAACCCATTGAAAATGGGAAATCAGGGTATATTGGTTTTGTGAAAAGTATGTAACAGGCAGAAGGAATCATCGCAGACCCCATAAAGTATATATATTCTTGATCAGGACGACGCTGAGTCGATATAGCCCTGTCCGTCTGTCCGTCCGTCCGTATGAGCAAAAGGATCTCAGAAGATATAAGAGCTAGAGAACTGAAATTTGGCATGCATACTCGTGTATACCATAGGCAGTACGAGTTTGCTTTATTTTTTCGATAACTCATCCGATAACTTTTTTATCGAGAATAATCGAAAAATCGACTTTGTTTTTTCAGCCTAGTTTGAACACTTTTAAACCTGGAGACTTCAAATTTGCGTTGTATATAGAGTTAATGGACACAAAGATTTTGTAATTTACAGATTTTGGATACCACACCCCCTTCGCCCCCAATTTGTAAAAAACGCATTTCAAGTACTAGAGACTTGTGCTTTGAAATGTACACACATTTTAACCATATGATTACGCTCTGAAAGTTTCATTAAGATTGTGTGTCTACAAAAGAAATGATTCAACAAATAAATTCTCATAATATTGCCCACATTGCAGCGCAGCCCAAGCGCTGCCGCTGCTTACTGCGCAGTTAGCAGAGCGCATGCTTATAAGTGCATGTGTATGTATGTGTACATAGAAGAAGTGCAGAATGATTAGAATATCAGCTTGGAGGGTTCAGGGTATCTCCTAGTCGAGCAGTCTCGACTGAAGCCTTCTTACTTGTTTTTTTTTTTTTTGTGATTATGATAATTTACAATATCTACATCAGATTTCTCTGTTGCTTTATAATTTTTATATAATTTGGATTTACAGCGAATGTCTAAAGTTTTTATATCTTTGTCTACTCGGATATGCTTTTCTACTCCTAATGCTGTAATTTATTATTTGATTGTGTGTCATTCATAAGACTTTTATTGTAAATGCGTTTTATTTCTTTTTTTTTTTGGTTTTGGGTCAGTTGCCATTCACAGGGAATGCAGTACAGTCTCCGCTTAGTTGTGGGACAAACTATTGTTAATTAAATAGAGCGCACATTTGTCAGCTTTATGATTCCACTCAGGTCTTAAAGCTTGTAATTCGCATACAGACGGACTTACATACATACATACATACATATGGCTAGCTAACGAAATGGACAAATTTGCTTGCTTTTCGCTTTTAATTTGCGCGGCTTTTATTGTGGTTCCAATTTGTGTGAAACCATTTTATGATCGGACAATTGTAGTTGATGCAAACTAAGCGGCTTTTGAATCGGCTTTGTGTAGCTTGATTTCGACATGAGCTTTATAAGTAATTGGAACTAAAGCAGTTTATGTCAATAAGTTTACCCAATACTTCAATTGATTATAATTAATTGCGAAAGTGGCAAAAATGTATAGAAAATAAAATACATTTTGTTAGGATCTCTAGTTATAAACTATAGAGGTGTATGAATGGTCATATCAAAGTATTCCAAAATGTGGAGATGTCTTTTATTGAACTTTTTTCAAATTAAATTTCTGAATATTAGCGAAACATATATTTTTTAATTTCATTTCAATTCTGATTTTTATATAGGCATTTACAGAGCGTCTTCAAAGTCTGCCATTGCTTGATTTTTAATTTTGCAAAAAATAAAATTTGCGAATTTCTGCTAAAAATCTGGCAAACATCTGATGTATTCATGGAAATTATTGCTAATGCATATATAAATACCCTGCATCCATATATTGAACAAGGAAGGGTGTATAGAACAGATATAACAAATATATTGTATGTTATTCTATTGATAATTTTATTTCAATACTCAAATAAAACATTGTTTATTTACATTTTGAATATTTCTATTACAACACTACGTCATATTTACTAAAAATAAAATAGACAACTATTAAATGTATCTAATGCTTCAAATCTGTTCAATGGCGAGCTGTGAGATCTAAAATGATATTAAACATTTTTTAAATTACTAAAAGCCATAGGCATCGCTGCCTGGTTCAATAAACGCCACAGCAGTTGGGCCAGCAAGGTCAACATTTGTTGGTATTTATTGGCATATTATGAATTTGTGAATATGTTTTTTTTTTTTTTTTTTTTCTTCTATTCTTTTGATTTCTATTTTAATTACGTTGAAAGTTCAGCCCGAGGGCCAAAAAAAATTATATATGTATGTATACATCAATGAACAGAGATTTGATTTCCCCTGGACTGCGTGATATAAGCAAATGTCATGCAAATGAGTCATCCAAGAGCGAAGTCAAATGAATGGGATGTGATTAGGTTGCTCTGAAGTGTGAATAGAAAATAGCAAGAAATATCGATCTACATAATAAGTAAATATAAATAAGTTGATATAGAGTTATTTCTCTTTTTATTGGAAGCTCGTTTAAAATTTCTCTAATATTATATAATGATTGGCTGTCACACGCTAAACTAGCTCCAATTATAATCGAGTGCTGATGTGTTCAATCCTCGTTCCCGATGTGAGATGTCCGGTTTGCGTCACAGTTTTTGGAATCATAAAAGCGTGGCAAATCGGTAAACAGTAACTTTTTATTTAAGGTGCGACAGACTCGAAACTTAAAGTACATAAATATAAAAATATTCAGTAAATAAATCAATGGACTGCGGGGAGAATCTCAAAATGAATGTCTATTGATTTAAAAGAGAATAAAATGTTACAGTATTAAAACCAATTTAACTTACTATAGATCTATCATATATCATGCATATATAATACAGGACTTTTGGAAGAACGGATCCAGAATATTGCAGTTCAATAAATTAATCTTCAATAGTTTTGAGTTCATAATAATATTTGCTCTTAGTCAGATTTATTCGAAGTTACTTTAGTCATACTTAAGCCAAATTATATATTTTACTTTTAAATTTTCATTTACTGTTAGTTGTCTAACCATTTCACTCTCTATAAGTAACAAGCCCCGTTAGGTTTCTTAGCAGTTTTATATCTATTTTTGCACCCACAACTCGACTCGACTTTTTCGAAGTTGGGCAACTGTCAACATCTTTTTTTTTTTTTTTTCAAACAATTAGTTTCACATTTCGACATACTCATAATTATAAGAGTCTAGCAAAACAGTTATAAATAATTTTACTCGTCGTACTGTGAATTACAAGTCAAAACAAGAAAATGGCAAAAGCAAACATGGAATCCCTGCTTTGTATAATAATTATCGCCTGGCAACCGCTATAAAACGTCATGTGCTTCATTCCTCACTTGGCTGATTTTTAAAGTACAATAACAATAATAAAATAAAAATAAAAAAATACCTTTCAGAAAAATGAAGTAAAATAAAATTACGTATTTATTATCGTTAACTAAATGCCAGTGTAACTGCATGAAATACTCAAGAGCAATTAGTCTGCTCTGAGATCTTTGATTAACTAGCCTAACTGTCTGCATTCTCCGTAGATTCTAGAATTTCCACAGTGCGTGCATAATGCTAGATTTAGGTTAGCTTTAGATTTGGTTCGTGAATTGTAGTGATTAGTAACGCAATCCGCAGTTGGCTGCTGAAAGAAAGCGGCAAATGCTTCAATTAAGGCTAAAGATTATAAATAATTGCCGTTCTTTAAGAGTTGATTTAAATTTTTTCAAAGATTATCAAAGAGTGAAACAGATACAGAGCAAGTGGGGAATGAGACGGAGAGAAGTAAGTGAATGAAAATGCTTCTCCCATTACATTTTCCCAATGATCATCAAAGAAGACTTTCCAGCATTACAATCATTGCTTTATTTCTTAAGCCTGTCTAGATTAACGCTCTGCAATCGCTGCTTAGCTTTCGATCATTCCTGTTTTCTTGTGGAACAATTTTGTTATTTGTTAGATATGTTGGGCTTAGTTACTAATGTTTTCAAGAAAACGATCAACGATCAAGATGTGCAGCTGACACGCAAACAGAATTATCTCACGTTCCCAGGAGTTCAATTAAATTTATTAAGACGATCTTCAATGTAAAGTCGAACAACACATTTTCTGTATTACTCTGTGAGCTCACCGATCAATGATCATCTCTTTGCTTAACCTGCTGATCATTTGAAGACGAAATTCCTCACGTTCTGTTCATCAATCAGAGAAACAGTTCAAACTTATGAATGACTGTCTGATCAAGTTTCAGGTCTCTGGCCAGATCATTAGAGAGGATCGTCACAGTTTTCAGCAATCAAGTTTCCAATGTTTTCTGTTTCACTCGAAGTGAAATCATCTTAATTGCAAATCGATTTCATACTAAAGATCATTTGTGGATCTCTGCTGTAGCTTTAGCAAAAACTGGTTTAGCACATGCATCGCGATCATAAGTAGATCTCTCATATTGTTGTTGGCAGACTTTTTTTTTCCTTCTAGATTCTAAGCCATTCGTTCATCTTCAGTGCGTTGCTGCTGAAGCGGAAATGATAGCTCTTCTAGTCTAAGGTCTGCGGATTGCTTCAGGGGTTTCCATTACCATTTCTTTTGGTCTGCACTTGCTGTAATATTTCGCTGGAGTCACGTTTATAACTTGTTTTGATTTGGGTTAAGTGTAGGGTTCAAATTGCAAGCCAAACTCTGCGCTCTCTTCTTTCATCAGCGTTTTTTTTTTTTTTTTTTTTACTCTGCAGTATGGGTTTGCCCGTGGCTATAGTTCAGCTATGTCTCGTAATTTAAACTACGTAATGGTTCGATTGTGCTGTAAGATTGTGGTAGGTCAGTATGAAGAATATCTCAGAGTTTATATGCCAAATATATGTATGTAATACTAATAATAATTGGATTATTTTATTACTCTGTTTAATATATATACAAATCTAAAAGCTTGTTTTAAACTTTCGTTATTGCTTAAAAATGTTGTATTTAGTTATATTTGGTTTTATTATAAATAAATCTTTCCCTACAATCTAAAAAAAAAAAAATAATAACAAAAATAAATGAGTAAATTAAATAAAAATGAGTAAACTAAGATGAATTAAATTTTGTATTAAATATTATTTTTTTAAATGTATTAGTGAATTATTTGGTATTTTTTCAGACTGATTTAAACCCTATTTTTGATTTCATTTAAAAACAATTAATACATACTAAATTTTTGTTTAGAATTAAGCTATAATAACCAAATAAATATTTGGAAGAAACTTCTCTTTTTTTTTAATAAAAACAAATTGAAGTCAACCATTTTTCTGTTCATTTGAAATCACTTTCGATATTATTTTGGTTAAGCCTAAAAGTATGCTACGATTTTGCATATTAATAAATTTCTAAACTCAATCATCGCTTTGTATCTCATCGTATTCCAATAGTATTTTTTTTTTTTTCATAATAAATAATACTACTTTTACTTTTACTATTTTTAGTTGAGATAAATATACATGAGATAAATATTCTGAGTCTAATATGACAACAAATCAATGAAAATATATGAATAGTTCATTGAAATAATATAAATAATATTGGCGATATGCTTAATATGTGGTATATGCATTCCGTTAAAGCTTTGCGATAAGCATATTTATTTTACTTTATCTGAGTTTGCACATTTAATGCAAATATGTTTACTTACATTTTTTTTTTATAGATTTATGATATTTGCAGATGCAAACTCTTTGTATTCCATTATATTAATTTGGCTATTGCCATGGAAACTTCTAAAAGTAATATTTTGCCTTGTCCACTTAGTGGACAGACCTTTTAACGGCCTCCAATAATAACATATATACCGTTTCTTCTTATCAGCAGCAACAGTTGACATTCAGAATAATAAAAAAAAATATATATATATAAGAAAAAAAAACAGTATTACAAAATTCTTTTTTTTATCTTATCTCAAAGAGTTCATTTTAAGGCTTAGTAAGCAATCAGAGTTGATACCTAAAACATTTTTTACACATTTATTTATGAGCTTCTGTGCCGTGGAATTTGCTTATATTTGTTGTAAAAAACTGCACAACTGCTGAAAACTGTATATAATATAAATATAAATAAATATGTATATGTAAATATTTGCATGCTCAGGCGCACACTACGAATCCATGTGTTGGCTTGAAAACACCCTTGACACACCTGAGCTCTCAAAACACACCTCAAACATGAAACTGAAGCACATTGGTTCGCAAATATATGATTTAATTGATAAATAATGTTTACATATATATAAATAATATATAAAAACTCTATATAATTATTTATAAAAATATATAAAATATTTATTAAATATACACACAATATTTTAATAATATATAAGTAACTAAATAAATAATTTGAATAAAAGATAGATAAAATATTTATATAAATAAAAACTATACATATGTATAATATATGAAAATGATAAATAAATAGTAGTAAATATATTTAAAAAAAAAAAAATGTTTACACATTTAAATATCTCAAATATTATTGAAGTTAGCTACTTTTCAGCACCACGGTGCAGTAGCTGTTAAGCATTACGTCTTAAATACTACATTATTGTTTCAATGTTTATTAAAGAATATAATTTTCCAAATGCTCTGTAACATATTTTTTTCTACTTTTTACTACTTAAGCGACTGTTCCACGGTGCAGCAGTTGCTTTTAACGTTAATTGCCAAGCCGTTTAGGCCCTTTGGGTAGACTCACCTCGTGACAAGGGAATCCGGGAGCCATTGCATGCATTATTGACATGACATCGGGCGAATCGGTAGATAACAAAGCCACGAATAACCATGGTGAATGGTGAATGAAACCAGCCCCCAATATAGTCAACATAAACATATATACAATATATATACATAAATGTATATACATACTGACTGGCCCTATATACAAACACTTTGGAATAGTTATTATTGCTTCATATGAGAGACGATGAACTTTATTGGGGGAAGCCCTTGCATTGAAATGGATATTGCGTGCAAGTCGCAGTTGAATGAACCCCAACACTACTTGATCCATTTTAGTTGATTTCATTTCATTTCATTTCATTTCATCAATAGTCAAATTGCAGTGCACTGAACTTTTGAGGTATTGTTTGCCATAGTTAAGATCGTGTTATCACTATATAGTGATATATTAGCTATTAGCTATTCACATTCACGCTGAAACTCTGTGTGAAACTATTAAGGAAAGTAGTTTTTGGCATTAACCAAACTGTTTCCTAAATGGGAATTAGTTATTCTAATGATGATGAGCAATCGGCTGTTAGGAAATGTTACGATTAGCTAAGCTCCTATTGTTATTGGGCCTGATTGAAGTGATTGGGTATTCGTAAACGATTTATAACAAAAAGCGAGAGTTTTCATGTAGATGGATTTTCTTCGATACTCTCTATTTCCACTGATGACGCAATTTATTATTATATATTCAATTAAATATGCAAATTATACTATTTTATAAGTATTGAAATTGAATTAATAGCATTCTCACACACCTACAATCTATATTTAAGCGACTGAAAAAGTATAATTAGGAGAGCCCCACATTTACATTTTCTTTGGTTTTCCTTTCACTTGACCCATTTGTTTATGCCTCGAACCTCTTAACCTTGAACTTAGGCGACGCTTATAGAACTTGCATCTAATTATGGCTTAGTTCAGGCACATTTCAAACGTGGCCTAATGACATTATAAACGTTTATCAAGAAATTGCTTAACTAAATCAAAGTACTAGGAAAATTATTGAGGTTTACTTTCATTTTAGTTATTGTTCACTTTCTTTGGAATAGTTAAACTCATCTGACCTTAAAGAGCGAGAGAAATACTTAGATAAAATCAGATGTAATTTTAAAAATTATTGTCAATTCTATTGCTAATTTATGTTTATTATTTACGCCTTCTTACAGGTCGCGTTCATTGCAATAATTGCAAAATGGAAACGTGAAACGAAAACAAAATACGCAAATAACTAAAACTATTAAAATAACAACAACAACAACAAAGAGCGTAAAATGGGCACATAAATGCACAAAGCCACAACAATAACAATAATAATAACAACAACAACAGCAAGCGTTTCTAAAGCTTTAAGCAAAGCAGCCAAAGAAGAGGAAGCAGCAACAGCAGCAGGAGAACAACTACCAAAATTGCAGCAACAATTGTCAAGAGCCAATTTCAATTGTGAGTGCAAGCGAGTCCCCAATATGCGTCTAGACAGCGGCTCTCTGTCACACCACAGGGCCAGAGGCGGCTGTTCGCTGTCGCTACCGCTGCTGCTGCTCTTACAGTTGACGCTTTGGACTGCGACGGCGACGGCGACGCCCGTGCAGTCACGTTTTCTTGTAAAAAGAGAAACCTCCCAGGTGGGGGATATGGGCGTGGATGCCCATACGACTGACCCTGACATTGTTAAGCGAAACAGTGAAAGTGCGAGCGGATCCAAAACGACAACAGCAGCAACAACAATTCTAAGCAAAAGCATGGTCGAAACTGAGTTAGCGGCGCAATTGCAGCTGAGCACAATAACAACAACAACAACAGAAGTGCCCAAGCAGACAACACTGTTAACAAATGAGCTGGGCCCGCTGCCTGTAAACAGCAGCTCAACAGGGAGCCTGGCTGTTAATCAGCAGCAATCTGTAACTAACGGGAATGTTCTGTTAACCTTAGCAGAGAAAGAGAATGCTGGAACTGTTAAGCAGTCGGAGCAGCAGTCAGAGCAGCAGCCAGTTAACAGTGGCATGCAGCAACAGAGCTCAATAAATATTACAACAGAGAGCGTAGCAAAGCAACAGTTGAATGTAACAACAGAGACGCCGACTGTACAAATGCAGGATCAGCTCAAATCTCAAGAGCAACAATTGAAAGAACCGTCAACTGATGCTTCAACAACAACAACAACAACAACAACTGCAGCAACGACACAGCGTGGCGAAGATCATGCACGAGCCATGCAATTCGCCAGCAGCACTGAAAGTCTGGTAGCCCTCTTGGCTGTGACACCCATGAAGCTGCGGGCACTGCCCATGAAAACAACAATAACAACCACATCAACGCCGCAGTTGCTGGCTGCGCTGCTGCACGCTGGCGTCACAGTTGCACCCAGTGCTTCGCATGAAAATGTTATCGAAGAAGAGCAGGTGAAGATGCAACCGCAGCACGAGAAACGTGCAAAGTTCATCAGCGACAATTCGACAAATGCGCAGCAGCTGACGCTGCCGAATGCGGCCGAGGTATGGAGCTTGGCAGCCATGAAAATGGTGCCAACAACAACAACTACTACTTCAACATCAACAACATCAACTACTATAGCGCCTACAGAGCTGGGCAATGAAGTCGAGCTGCAGCAGCAGAACCAAACCGAGCAGCAGAAGGAGAAAAATCTGTTGGACTGGCAACAGATAATGTTAATGCAGACGAGTCAAGAGAATCGAACAGAGCTTACGATGAGCACAACGCTTGATGCAACGGAGGCGGCAACGCAGGCGACAACATTGAAACTGGATGCTATGTTAGCTGAGACAGAGATGGTAACACCATCTAACAGCGCTGTAACAGCTACCCCAACAGCAACAGGGGATGATTCTGACTCAACAGATCAGCTAATGGCAGCTTTCTATGCAAAGCCTGATTTAGCATCAGGAACAGCAATAGTATCTGCACAGCCAGAGATAAAAACTGCCATAAAAGACAATTTCGATATTATTACAACAGAGACAACAACACAGCCCACGCAGTCAGCGTTAACAGAACTGGAAAACAATAAGACAAAACTAGTCGAATCTGAGGAAATAATAACAGTGAATGCAACTGCGCAGCCATCATTAACAGAATTGGCAAAGCTTAGCTCAAAATCAGGTAAAACAGACGTGAATGCAACTGCGCAGCCAGCGTTAACAGATCTGGCAAAGCTTACCTTAAAAATGAATGAGACAATAGATGAAGTTGAATTAGCAGCCAACGAAACGCAAGCGAATCCAACTGCGCAGCCATCATTGACAGAACTGGCGAAGCCTATCTCCAAATCCGGCGAAACAGAGGTGAATCCAACTGCACAGACAAAGTTAACAGAACTGGAAAAGCTTACCTCAACAGTAAAGGAGACAATAGATGAAGAGGAGCTAACAGCCAACACCACAGAGCAGCCAACATTAACGTCTGCACCAACAAAAGAGGAGGCCACAACACAAACAGCGAATACAGTTGCGCAGTCAACGTCAACCGAGTCGACAAAGCTTGATGATGTTGCTGTGATAACAGAGCATGCAATAACAGTGATGACAACAACAACAACGGCAGAGCCAGAGACAGCTGCAACAATACCGACGACACCTGCTGCGCCGCCAACAGCTGTGCCCGAGCAGCCAGCAACAAGAGCAACAACAACAGCAACAACAACAACTACTACTACTACAACAACGACAACAACTGCTTCAACAGCTTTGCCAAGTGCGTTGAACGACACCCGCAATGCGAGCGAATTGGCAATGAAAGCGACGGCAAATACAAATAATGAAAACGGCGATAAAAGCAACAATGTCGACAGTGAGAGCAACAGAGGCGACGACGACGACGACGTCATCAACGTCTCCACCGCCGTCTCAACAGTCTCAACGACCGAGCGACAGCCAATAACAGTTAGTATGCGAACAGCTGGCGAAGCGAGCACAACAACGACGTTGAGGACGACGACGCAAAAGTTAACGTTAACGTCAGTGCCGACGCCGACGCCGCGAATTTTACTCGAGGAACAATTAGCAATAACAACAACTTTGGCAACGCCAACGCCAGAGCCAACGGAAATAGTCCAAATTAGCAATGAAGTCAATTTAGAAACAATTACAGTTAAAAATGTGACAAAAGACAATAATAATTTATTAATTGAAAATAGCAGTGAGAGCAGTGAGGGCAAACACAATAACAGTGACAGTGCAGCGCAGTCAATCAATAACAGCGCCGACAAAATTCCAGAACTTCAAATCGATAATAACAGTAGTGCCACTACAACTACAACAATCACATCGCTCTTAACAGATGTCAAGTCTAATAGTAAACTGAATGTGCAGGAGACATTGTTGGAAACGAATAACATTGGCGAAACAGTAGCAACAACAACATCAACAACAGCAATACCTACTACTATTCATACTACTGTTAGCTCAGCCGGATCAACAGAGACGGCTGCTGTTAATGTGCTGGTAACAAAAGTAGCACCTACAACTCCTGCCACCGTCGAGCTATACAATGAGGACAGCGATGATAATGAGGATAAACGGCAGCAAATTGAACATGAAAGTGTCACTGAGCAACAGTTGCTAAGTAAAACAAAAATGGCGAATGCAACAACAACAACGACAACAACAGAAGCAACAGTAAGCACTGTGGCAACTGTTACGCAGCAGCTGCCAACAACGTCAACCACCACAGAGGAGCCTTTTATAAGTTTACTGGATGACAGCACCACAACAACAATAGCAACACCCACAACAACAGCCAAAGAAGCAACAGAAGCAACAACAACATCAGAGCCCATTTACAGCTCTAGCAGCGCCACTAACGTTAGCATTCATAGCCACAATAACAGTATGCTGCCTGATGAATTAACCACCAGCAACCCCATGTTATTGCCATCACAATCGCCCACCGATGTGACTCACAACATGCAACAGCCGCACGGCAACACTGGCACCGATGTTAACGTCATTATTGCCATCACTGTTAGCGTTATTGGCGTTGTGGCCCTCATCCTCCTTGTTGCCTTCCTCTACTTGATGCGTAAACGTCAAAAGCAGATGTCCTACAGCCAACGCTGTCGTCCAGTCAGCTTGGACGCCTACTCCCTGGACAACGTTTCTGTGTTGGGCAGCGTGCGACGCAAGGGTCGTGATTTGCGTGCCTCGAAACGAACTTATGGCAATGCCGCCTTCGATGATCCCTCGTTGCGGCATAATTTGCTCAGTGCCACGGAGCTGGGCAAGTTTCTGGAGAGGCGTTCGAGTATATTTGAGGAGTTCCGGGATGTGCCGCAGATTATTGCGCGGGCCGATGAGGTGCCAGCGGGATGTGAGGATAAGAATCGGTACGTTAAAAAGCAAATGGGTGGAATTCGATAAGGGTTATGATGGGGAAATGTTTGAAAAGTGAAGAATAGATAACCACGAAAGTAAAGCATTGAAAAGAACGCGAACAGAATAATTAGGATTAAGAAGAGAGAGTGTATGTGATTAAGAGAATGCATTCATTCTTTCTCATTATAAAAAGATTTCATTAAATGATGAAGAATACGTGATGTGCTAGGATGAGTAAGGAAGCGAATAGAAAGTGAAAGGTATAAATTCAATGATTAATTCACGAAAGCACTCAGAGAACAAACTTGTTTCTCTGTAACAGAAGGGAATGAATTAATAGTCTGTGCAGCTAATTCAATTGTAGTGAATGGAATAAAAACTTAAACGAAAATAAATCTAAATGATTTTAGTTGAGTTCGAGTGTTTTTAAGCAGCTCTCAAAAATATCTCACAAAGTACACTAAAAATTATCTCGTTTCTTATCTTATCAAAAGCGTTTACATTAACAAAAAACATTCATGTTTCCAAGTTCAAGTTGCCTTTTAGAAAAGTTATCTATAGAAAATATAAATACTCTCATAAAATATCTCATGTGAATGTTGAAGATTACTAAATATAAATTATATAACTCTTTGTATTTATTAGTTAAATGTAAAAACTTACATCTGTTTATATATTATATATACTTATATATGTATGTACTCTTTTTTTAACTCAATGAATATACAAAATATTGGAATGGATCATTGACTTGTTACTCACGCTGAATCGTCGTAACCTCAAACTTGGAACCGCAGCTACGCTAACGTAATTCCGCTTCCTGAGACTCGGGCTGTGCTCCAGCGCCAGGGTGATGATGACAAAACGGAATACATTAATGCCAATTATGTGCGGGTAAGTCAGACGAATGGATCTCCTAACTAAGCAATAAATAAGCTATCAAAATCAATTACAAATCCGAATATAGGATACCCTGTACGCAGCGCCAATCTTATCTAATCTAATCAAAATTTATTGGATTTTCTATTTGAATTATATTGACTAATCAAAAAATGGAGCTATTTGTTTAACAATATGTTTATATAATTAAATATAAGGACTATAAAAGAGGGGTATAGGAGTAGGGTATTATTCTTTGGGCCAAAAACAACATTTGGGATTATTGTCTTTAAACTTTTAAATGACTATTTAAAGAAGTATGAGTAATATATGATTACCAAAAATAAATATACCCTTGCCCAGTGACTACAACGATTACAGGGTATATAAAACAATCAAGAGCTGCCTCCCACAGCCGCAGCAACAACTTTCTCACATGTGTGTGGGCGGTGACTGTATATGTGTGCGTGTATTTATGTGTTTATGGGTGTGTGTGTGTGTGTGTGTGCCTTAATCTTACAACGGTACTGAACAGAGTTGCCATCGCGTCTAGCCTTGCATGACGTGTGCTTGTGCAGCGGAGAGTCTTATGAGAGGGGGGAGCATAATTATACGGCCCATGAGATTAGCGAAGTGCCAGGAAAACTGTTTCAGCCTCTTTGTTGCATGGCCTGTTGTAAGCAAATGAGTTTAGTGCAAAACAAAGAAAAAAATAATAATAACAAAAATATGGAAACTAGCATTATGCATAATCATAATAGGAGGGAAAGTTTGATGAGTGCACAACGAAGTGTAAATATTCTACTGAGCAGTTAATAGCCCTGCAAATGATTCGATTAGATTAGAGTTAGAGCTAGTTACATACATACATGCATATGTACATAAATACATAAATACATACAACTGCCTAAAGCGAATCAATTTATACTTTGCCTTTTGTATAGGTACAGAATCATCTAAGCTCTATGATTTTGTTTTAAAATGAAACTTTAAATATATTTTTAAGCTCATTGCAACATCGAAATTAAGAATTTTGCTGCTGTTATGTTATCAATTGTCAATTGTCAATTTATTGATCGTAATTAACGAGGCGTGATTTAAGCTATCATAATGTTTACGATAACTGTCGATAGCAAAAACAAAATAATAATAAATCAAAAAGTGAGTCACATTCGCCAGCAAATTTATAATATTTTTGCTGTCTAAGCAAATGCCTAAGCTGTTATGCTGCATTGAATGTTTAGGGTATTCCCGAGATCAATTAAAAATCAAACAAGCAAATGCGCTGCGGCATTGACGCGTGACGCGAGCGGCGCACTGCGCTGCGTGTTCAGGCGCTGCCCAAGTGCATTCAGCCAAAAAGGCTGCAAGCGAGAAAAGAGACAAGGTTCGATAGAGAGGGAGAGAGAGGGAAAGATAAGCAATTATATTAGTTAATGCATTTGTATGTATTGGAATTGATGCTAGCTAAGCCTTTAAAACGTAGCAATAAACCCAGCACGCTGTGATTTGCGTTTGTATACATGCATAATCACATATATGGATACATACACAATTGCATGCATGTGTGTTTGTGTATAGAATAGCAAAAGTAAAGTAATTTATCAAAAGAGCGCGCGCGCAGCTCAATGGCAGCCATTAAATGACGCATGCACACGAGCAAACAAAAGGGAGCGTAATTAAAAGACCGTAATGAAGTGCACGCACACATAAGCAGAGATCAGAGTGGAGAGTGGGAGCGCAAGCTATAACTGTTATGTCATCGACAATAAATGTTCGCTCATCTGTTAAGTTATGCATTAAGTGATGTAGTTAATCTTTCATGTCTATTAACATAATGTTAACCATTCACTTTCTCTGTTACACTTGCAGGGACCGCGCGATGCGCCCAACTATTATATTGCCTGCCAAGCGCCCCTGGTGAGCACTACGGGCGATTTTTGGCGCATGATCTGGGAGCAGCAATCCCGTGTCATTGTGCAAGCTACCGATCTCACCGAGAATGGCATTGAGCGCTGTGCCGAGTATTTACCGCCATCGGTTACACTGGATAATCACAGCAGTTATGGAGACTTCCAGGTGACATTGAAGCATCGCGAAGTCAAGGACAAGTACGCGATATCAACTCTAATGCTAAAGCGCGTGGATGGCGCCGAGTGCCGTGAGCTGACCCACTATTGGTACAAATGGCCCGAGACGGGTGTACCCCAAGATGAGGCGCCCCTCATTGCGATGCTGCTCGAGGCACGATCCTCCCTTAAATCGTATGCTTTGGAGCAGGCCAATGAACTGAAGCATGAGAAGTCCTCCACGCTGACGCTAAAATCGCTGGAGGGCCAACAGGCGAAGGCAGAGGAGGCCAATGCGACGGCTGCTCAGGAGGAAGCGTCCAGCACATCGAGCAACGAGATTAACGGCAATGTGGCCAACAGGACTCCGCGCAGTCAGCAGGGGTGAGTAGACAGAGACAAGAGCAAAACAAAAACCACTTGTCAATTATGTGACTCTTGTTTGTTTATGTCTCATTGATTTACGTTAATTGTTGCTGTCCATTGTTAATTGTATCTGTTTTTCATTCCTTGTGTGTGTTTCTCATTCTTTGTTTTAGACCGCTAACCGTTCACTGCTCCCCAGGTACGGGCCGTACCGGCACGATCATTGCCTGTGACATGGCTATACGGAGTCTGGAGACCCCGAAGCGTTCGGTGGATATACCCCAGTTGGTGTACTATGTGCGTCGGGGTCGAGCTAGCGCTGTGCAGACCAAGGAGCAATACGAATTTATCTATAAGGTGGCCAATATGTATGCGACCAAAATCACAAATCTGTCAAATGATAATTGAGAGACTGTTCTATATAGAGAGACAGCTGAAACCATTGGAACAAGTCCTTATACATAGAAATGCTGTATGCATATTATAGTCATAGTTCATATCTTATAAATATTTACAGCTATCTATATATACGTGTGTATGTATATATTTAGATAGTAACTTTATGTATTAGTATATTATGTACCTAGGTATTATCTATGATATATATACACCTGCATGTGCTGGCAAAAATTTCATTTGATTATTGTATGTATTCCTTTATTATTGTGATATATTCGTATATTTGTAAATCTCTTGTATAATCTGTTGCATATTTATAATTAAGGCTTTGTTTATTATATTTTTTTAATATTGCGTAATATGTGTTATTTTAAATTAAAGCATTACAAGAACTTATATTAATTTGGCGCAATTTTGTATTTTGGAAAAGCTTTAATATGAATGAAATGTTTAATAAATATTTGGCATATGTTGTGCGTAAACTATAAAGTTTCAGTTCAATTCAAATGTTGGCGGTTCAACGCGGTGCTTACCGCAAATCGAACGATAGCTAGCTTTATAGCGATAGCTATCGATAAACGATATCTAGTTTGCTAGGCTTTAACCACTAACCAGAGAACACATAGACCGGACAAGTAGTGTAAAGCGTTTTGCACACTTTT
This sequence comes from Drosophila mojavensis, assembly GCF_018153725.1. Lineage (NCBI taxonomy): Eukaryota > Metazoa > Arthropoda > Insecta > Diptera > Drosophilidae > Drosophila > Drosophila mojavensis. The sequence continues at coordinate 881,940 of NW_025318726.1, read as the reverse complement.
TTTCGGGAGTTATCTCCCAGACACTTCGTATTTGCTCGGCTCTTCACTTTTTGGGTTCGAGCTACGAAAACATACGAAAGCACAATCATTTCACTTCATGGGCTCGACCGAGATGGTCGACTGTTGAACAAAGGATCCCTCTGCGCTGAATGTTTCCCTTGCTCTCTCTCTCTCACGATGCTCTCTGCTCTCTCAAATATGTATATGTATGTATGCATGTGAGCACAAGCAGCGCTCACAAATTGAAATTTCTTCGCAGCGAGAGCCCATGCCTACCCTTATGTGTGAAGAGTATACCGAACTTTTCAAACCGTTTGCCATGCGTTTTCGTTATTATTTGTGGGAAGGGTATGAAGGCGTTGGTGCGCATAATGAAAATGTTTTCGCGACGAGCATGCACACACACACTTACAGTATGCTACATGTACTATGAGCATTTGTATGCCTGTGTGCGAAGCTCTTGCTGCCTGTAGCAATTTTAAATCCCAGCATTTGCATTTGGTCGATCTTGTGAAGTGCTCACATACATATGTATGTATGTATGTATATACATTTGATTGTGTGTACGCATGGGAGGCGCTGCTCACAATTTTGGGATATAACTTGTAGAAGCACTTGTATGCCTGTGTGCCTTTACATGTGCGTGTGTGTATGTGTTTGTATGTATGCATGGGAGATGAACATTGGCGTGTGCCTCCCTCAACTTAGAATGGTGTGAATGATTTTGGGCTTTGATTGAAGAGGCGCGCTTATGTTTAAGTACCTGTTTTGATTCAATGATCGTGGGTTTACCTATCAGAATGAATGTTTTTTAAAAATGTGGTACCTGATTAATCCAAATTTTTGTAAAAATTATCAATTTGACCTATTTACGTATTCATCTTTTTAAAAAGGTGTCAAATTGACCTACATATGTATGCACAAGTGCAAGGGTTAAAAAACACATCCCATTTTGCCCATTGGAATTAATCAGGTACCACATTTTTAAAAAACATTCATTCTGATAGGTAAACCCACGATCATTGAATCAAAACAGGTACTTAAACATAAGCGCGCCTCTTCAATCAAAGCCCAAAATCATTCACACCATTCTAAGTTGAGGGAGGCACACGCCAATGTTCATCTCCCATGCATACATACAAACACATACACACACGCACATGTAAAGGCACACAGGCATACAAGTGCTTCTACAAGTTATATCCCAAAATTGTGAGCAGCGCCTCCCATGCGTACACACAATCAAATGTATATACATACATACATACATATGTATGTGAGCACTTCACAAGATCGACCAAATGCAAATGCTGGGATTTAAAATTGCTACAGGCAGCAAGAGCTTCGCACACAGGCATACAAATGCTCATAGTACATGTAGCATACTGTAAGTGTGTGTGTGCATGCTCGTCGCGAAAACATTTTCATTATGCGCACCAACGCCTTCATACCCTTCCCACAAATAATAACGAAAACGCATGGCAAACGGTTTGAAAAGTTCGGTATACTCTTCACACATAAGGGTAGGCATGGGCTCTCGCTGCGAAGAAATTTCAATTTGTGAGCGCTGCTTGTGCTCACATGCATACATACATATACATATTTGAGAGAGCAGAGAGCATCGTGAGAGAGAGAGAGCAAGGGAAACATTCAGCGCAGAGGGATCCTTTGTTCAACAGTCGACCATCTCGGTCGAGCCCATGAAGTGAAATGATTGTGCTTTCGTATGTTTTCGTAGCTCGAACCCAAAAAGTGAAGAGCCGAGCAAATACGAAGTGTCTGGGAGATAACTCCCGAAAAAAAGTGTGCAAAACGCTTTACACTACTTGTCCGGTCTATGTGTTCTCTGGTTAGTGCTTTAACAAAACTAAAAGTCGTGTCGGAATGAAGTTGCAAAGTTTATTATTAATATGCGCGCTTTTTGGCGCCGCCGTTGCTAGCGAAACCCCCAAAGTGAAAATCGGCGTTAAGAAGCGTGTGGAAAACTGCACGCGAAAAGCCAAAGGCGGCGACTTAATTCATGTGCACTACAAGGTAACAATGCATAGGATTTGCCGGACACGACAGTTTTAGTTGTTTAATTAATCCATATGAATGCTCAGAGTTTCATAAAGTTAAATAGAGTTTGTCAATGCCATTTTACATGCTGTGAGCAAACTGTCTAAAACTCAGTTGTAAAGACCCCCGCCACAGATAATTTTAATAGACATAAATATACATACATACTTATCGTGCAATCCAGCTACAGTTTGAGAGTCACTGCACCTGGGGTTATATTTTGAGAGATTAGAAGAGAGCTTTTAAGCACTTAATGTGATTGACATATTTATTAATAGATTACATTTGGCTCCGCAGGGCACTCTACAAGATGGCACCGAATTCGATAGTAGCTACAACCGTGGTAAGCCCTTCTCCTTCACCCTGGGCGCTCGCCAAGTGATCAAGGGCTGGGATCAGGGTCTCTTGGGCATGTGCGAGGGCGAACGTCGCACCCTGACCATACCGCCAGAGCTGGGCTATGGCGCCAGTGGTGCAGGCGGTGGCAAAATACCGCCCAACTCAGTGCTAGTATTCGACGTGGAGATGATGAAGATTGACGCGAAGAATAGCGGGGATGAACTGTAAATCAAAATAAGTAATATTTATAAATGTACAACAACAGTGTGTTAATAAAAACAAAATATATATTTAAAGCAAATTCTTGTAAACATAAACTAAGCGGTTGCTGTGTGGCTGTTGTTAGCGTTGGGCCGCTCCTCCACCTCGTCGAAGTGACGTCGCATCATGCGATGCTTCTCCAAGGCGGTTCCCTGTATAAAACGCTCGCCACAGGTGCCACATATGAAGGGGCACTCGCCCGTGTGCTGCTGCAGATGGAGTTTCAGATCCTTCGCCTGGCGATAGCTCTTGTCGCAGTAGGTGCACTTGTGTGGCTTCAATCCGCTGTGCGTCAACATGTGTCGCTTTAGCTTGTCGGACCGGGCGAAATCCTTGCCACAGACCGTGCAATGGAAGGGCTTCTCGCCCGTGTGCATTCGCCGATGAGACATCATTTCCGAGTGCCGCGGGAAGGCCATTTCACATAGATCACATTTGAACGGCTTCTCGCCCGTATGCCGACGCATATGGGTGACCAGTGTCGCCGCCGACTGGGTTTCCCGACCGCAGAGCGAGCAGAGGAACTTCTTGATGGCCTCCTTACGCTTCCGATCCCCATTGATGTGCACATCGCGAATGTGATTGTTGAGGCGCGCCTTCATCTGGTACGTGCGATCGCAGTGCGGACACTGCAGCAGCTGCACATCCTCGGCCGCAATAGCGGGATTAGCCGCCACAGCTGACAGCTGATCTGCGCTGGCTGCATCGCTAATGGCGGCCGCAGGAGCCGACTGCGGATCAATGCTGCCATGCTGCAGCAACATGTGCTGCTGCAGATTCTCTGGCCACATGAATTTGTAGCTGCATTTACTGCACGCCAGCTTCTTCTCGGCGCTTTGACACTGCGATTGCTTGTGCTGATCCATGATGCTCTGGGATGTAGGGAAACAAAGAGCTCAGAATCTCATCTAGACAACAGGTAAGATCATATCTCTCACCTTACACACACACTTGAATATGCAGAACTCGCATTCGTGCGGCATTTTGTCGAACCGATGCATCGCTCGCTGGTGCTGGATCATCTCGTATTTCCGCTTGCACTGCACTTTGCACAGCTCGCACACGTAGACGGGTCGCGCGCTTGGCGAGCCCCTCGCCTGCTGTATTTGCAGCTCATCCTCCGTTTCAGAATCGCCCAATTGCAATTCGTACCCGGATTCGTTTGTAATCGAGTAGTTTTGCAACGAATCGTAGTTCTGGTGCAGCGACAAGGCCAGCTTAAGCTCCAGCTGGATGTGCGCTCGCAGGTCACAGATGCGTTCAAAGTGGAGGTTACAAATCTTGCAGGTGATGCGCTTAACGCCGTTTGGTTTCGCGGTGGCTGCAATTAGCGTCTCGGCGAGCGGTATATCCTGCTCTCGTATACCATGACGCTTCAGATGCTTCACCAAATAATCACGTCGATAGAACTTGCGGGTACACCATTGGCACGGTATGAGTTTCGATTCCTCCGCATGCACGCTGAGCATGTGTACGGTGAGGGATTTCTTCTTGTCGAACACACGCTTACAATCGTTGCACTCATAGGTTTGATTCTGGGGAAGGAAGTCAATATGGTTTACATATATGGAGTATATAGATCAATATAAAACCTTGCAGAAATAGCAGATCGATTAATGTATTTCCTCAACTATGCTTGATTACTCTACACATATCTCATATCTGCTATGTTTGCATGGTAATTTTAATCTTATATCTCTTACAATAATTCGGTGTTCACGTATATGCGCCTTTAGATTGTGACGCCAGCGGAAGCGCAGCGGACATCTGTGGCAGAGGAAACGTTTCTGAGCATTTTTGCACTGCAGCTCGTTGTGTTGTCGCAGCAGCTGCAGGCTAACAAAGCGCGCATCACAGCGTCCGCAGACATGCGGCGCATCCAGCCAGGCGTGCGCCAGACGTTGATGATCAAAGAGCTGGTATTTACGTTGGTAGCGTTCGTTGCACAGTTCACAGGTGTACTTGGCTTTGGGTATGTTGCGCTTCAGCTGCTGCTCATCGACATCCCGCTCAGCATCGCTTTCTGTCTCGGAGCTATCCAGGTCCATTTCATAGCCCGACTGATTGGTAATGGAATAGAAACGTTGATAAATGCCGGCATCCAGGTCTTTGCGTATGAGCGCTTTTAGCTGCTCCACGCTGATATGCTTGGCATCTGGATAGAAGAGCTCGGCCAGCTCGTGCGGCTGCATATTGGAGCGTGCACCGAATCCAACGATATCCGGATGCTGTTCGAGATGACGTCGCAGATCCGCTATCTTATCGTATTGACTCTGGCAAATCATACACTCGATTAGCTTATAGCCATGTGGCTTGCACATGTTTAAATCTATATCCTTGGCCTTTTTACTTTCGCCCAGATTCGCCGACCGTTTTGAGTCCCGATGCACCTTCAAATGCGACTGCAGAGCCTCTCGATGACTGAATTTGCGTATGCAATAAGAGCAGGAAAACCAATCGGTCTTTGACTTATGCGCCCGTGTTGCATGCTGCTTCAGATATTCCGGTCGTTTGAAAATCTTGGGGCATTCGGTACACTTGAAAATGGAACGCTTTACAGAGCGAATTGTTCCAGTTTGCTTCCACTTGCGTGCGCGCTGTTGCAAAGGCAAATCATCAAGGGATCTGTAAATAAAAGCATTAATTAATAATTAATAATAATAATAATATAAGTTTAATATATATACTCTTCATCTTCAATATCAGCTTTATATTCTTGTGGCTCTTGTGTATTTGGAGTGCGGCCGGCGGTTGGCTCCACCTCCTGTTTTACTGGCTCGAGCATGTTAAGCGGATCATTGGACTTTTTGTTATCCAGCTCCAAGTCCATATCGTTGGCATTTTGTACTGTTGTGAACTCTGGCAGTTCTGTGCAGGTGATATCATTCTCAGCCTCCTCCTCCTCTGTTTCCATTTTGATCTGCATTTATATACATAAATATGTGAATACCCATTTTTAGTTGCGACTTGACGGTGATAAACCTCCACATGTTGCTCGGCACACAGCTCCATGGGCGCCTCCTGCAAACAGTCGTTGACTGTAGTTTTATTGCTCTCCAGGCGGTCCACATGATTCATCAGGAGCTCATTTGCTGCCAGCGCCTGCTTCACATAATAATAGGCTCCTATTAGCTTTCTCGCACAATTACCACACAGACATTGTGGCAGCTGTTGCGCTAATGTTTCATCCAACTGCAATACATACAATTTTTGATTAGAAGCAATATATATTTATGGGAAAACTTACTTCAATGTGCGTTAGTTCAGCTAAAATATCGGAGAGCTGTTTATCCGGAAATCGTTTTGTGGATGTAGCCAGCTTGTATAGTTTATCCGTGTCTCTTGCATCGCATGTGCGACACATGACGGGTAGCTTCATTATGTTGAAGTTTTAATAATTCTTAACACATTTACAAAACAAAACATAACACAACAAAAATTTGCATGTCCTGTTAATTTACTAAATACAGAGCAGTGCAACTGTGATGACACAAGCACAGGCACGAAAGAACGATTGCAAATCGATAAGTCACGTGATATCGTATCACATATCGGTAACATCAAGACATGAATGATTTTTGTATGTCATTCGTCTGACATATTAGAAGTTTTAGTTTTAAGGAGCTTTGCCAAAACAATTTCTTCAATACACCAGATTGACAAGCGAAAAGTAAGTAAACAATTTTGCCAATTATTTAAGACAAGTTTATTTGTTCTTATTAGGTAGTGTGAGTGTGCTTATTTATTGCTTCATCATTACCTATCTAGACCTAGAATATTGCAAATAAAAAACTTCTTCGCCCGCTTTAATATTGTTTTCTGTGTATATTAAAAAAATCTGATATAATTTGTAAACTACTTTTTAGCCGTGCTCTAACTTTTCTTCTTATAAATAAAGTGGAGTGTTGTCTTATGAAAATGAGAAATGAAAATAAAAAGTATCCTCTTGAAAAATCAGATACCACGCGAACGTACGTCCTGCACATCTAGTATTTCTTAATAGTTTTCCTAATTAAGGCCAGACGCTGTTTATGCGCTTCGGTGACTGCAGCACGTTTATACGGACGCAGCTCATCCGTGCCGAAGCCTGGTATCCACATATTATATTTCCGCTCGAAATGCAGCTGTACATCACGCACCTCGATCTTATTTGATTTGCGATGTTTGGCAAATGCGCTCGTCGATTTCACGGTATCTTCAACAAAGTCATCGATGATCTGCAGCAACAGTTCCTCAACATCCTCATCCAGCTGCGTGGTGGTGTCCACTTCGCGGACCAGTTCTGTGAGTCGCGGCTTGGTTAACATCTACAATAGAGTAAATAAGGAATTATATGTATGCATATATGTATATTTATATATTTGTACAGTGGTTGGGTTTGTGCTTACAGGTGTATTCTCTGCGCCCGTTGCTGCACTGTGGCTTGTGCTCTTATTACCACTAGCCCCTGCACCACCGCCACTACCACCACTACCACCACCACCAACACCAGCAGCAGAGGCTGATTGAGCCGCTGTTGCGCCACCGTTCTGTGTGGACGAGGAATTACTGTTGTTGTTGTTTGTCATGGGGCTGTGCTGTGAGGGCGATGCCATTGGTGTGTCGTGTTGCCCGCTGTTGCTATCGAGAGTGGTAAAAAGATCCGACATTGCGTTTTCGATAGTTTGATTTTTTAATAGATACAAATTTTGTTTTCTCTTTCTTAAATACTCTACTTAGGCAATGGGATTTAGAATTTGGAAAGAGATGAAACCAAAGCGTTGCAGTTGTGTATCGTTGTTGTTGAATGTTGTGTACTGTAATTAGTGTGTATAAGTGCTTGATTTGTGTGAGAGATAGTTTTAATTGCAAAATAAAGGTATACAAAAACAGAGTATAATTTGTATAATGCCAAACATTTTACATTTACTTCATTTATATATTTGTGTGCTTGCGTCTACATAGCCATTAAGTACATTAACAATAAAACACTTACTATTCGACTAATTTATTTGATTTTTTATAATTAAACTGTAAATTTATTAAGAACAACAAAACAACAAGTACATCTGTCTTGCAGGGTGTTGTAAAACAACCAAACATTGCTAAATCAGTATTAGTGTTGGTAGACTCTGTCTGATAACTATACGATACTATGCTGCCATACATCGATTATAAGATATATAATAACACAAAATAAGAACACATTATTATATTGCTCCAGTTAGCACAGTATTTTTCTTCACCATTTTTATTAATGTACCACAAATATTTATTATAATTATAATTTATTGACATAAAGTTGTCACTTCTTAGTAATCGATAACTAATGCAAGCTAGTCTTATCGAATATTGTGAAATCGAAACGAAGTTCATTGTCTTGAGTTCAAAGAAGTTTAAATTACGCATCATTTAGTAAAACGTATATATAATACGTACTTTAAATTCAGTCAAAGGCGAACAGAGAGGTTAGTCAAAATGTCAACGGAGGCGGCAACACTCACTCCAGATATCAAGGACACAAGTGAAAATGCAGAAAGCGCTGACGTCAATAATGAGGATTATGTGGACATGACTTTTACCAAGGAAGTGCGTCAAGCGACAAAGGATGTGCACAAGTTAACGGATGTATTGGTCAATGCTAAATTTGCAATTGGTAAATGATTGCCAAGATATAAAAAACAAAAGTTCTTTATTCAATCATATTTCTGCAGCTCTATCTGATGATGAGGTCTGGTACGATGGCCTTTTGGTCTTCTATGAATTATATAAATTTTTTGAAACGCATTTGCCAGAAAGTCTACTACCCAAAGAGTTGCATCGTGTCGCTGCGTTTGAACGTGATTTTGCTTATTTCTATGGCGCCGATTGGAAGAATTCCTATGAGCCGCGTCCAGCTGTCAAGGAATATTTGGCGCACCTGGAAAAGGTGGCGGCCAAAAGTCAGGTGCTACTCTTTGCCTTTGCTTTTCAAATGTACATGGCCTTGATGTCTGGCGGGCAGCTGTTGCAAAAGAAGCGCATGATCGCACGCAAGCTCTGGATCTTTCCCAAAGACAACGCCGAACAGGAGGAGCAGCAAAAGCAAGCCGAAGCGGATGCTGCCGCGGCAACAGCCAAAGCAGCAGCCACCGCTGCAGACGATGGCATTACTGAAAACGATCTTCGTGCACGGCCGATGCCGGTGCAGGTAACTATCTCCCAAGTGGGTTGCGAGGCGACATATTTTCCTGTCCGTATAGCCACACTGAAAATCAAGCTGCGTCGCATTTTCAACGAAGTCTATGGTAAACTGAATGAAGAGGAGCGTGCCGAGTACATTGAAGAGAGTCGCAACGTCTTTCGCATGAATATTAAATTGTTGCGCACAGTCAAAGGCGTGAATCGTGCTAATCTGAAGAAATTAGCCATAGCCGTTGTTTTTATAGCCGGTATTTATGTGGCTATCAAATTAGCTGTGAAGTGATATGTTGTTTTAAAATGTGTTTTTAATGTTACATTTAATCTTAGTACACTTATGGTATATATGTTTGTTCGAAGCCAAAGGTAATAAAATTTAACGTTAGTTAATCTTATATATCCAATAGACCGCGCCTATTTATCCACGGCATCAGAAGCTCAAAGTGCTTTTTGTAGGTTTCGCTGCTATATAGCTGATCACATAATGCATCGATTGCTGAGCCATCTTTGTCAATTAGATCGGTATCTAGTTCCTCAATGGGATCCCTCAGACATAGAGACAAGGGGCCAATCACAGTGCCAGCAGCTGAAATACAAAATTGTTAACAACAGGAATAATATCAACCTAGTTGAGTACTTGCCATGTATGGGATGTTTTTGTAAAATTATTTGCAATTCCTTCAAATTGGGAACAAAGCCCGTATATTTTAGTAATTGAACGCTTTCTATTAAATTCTCATGATAGTATCTGATTAGATAGTCGAATTGCTCGATTTTTAAATTCAATTCTGGCGAAGTCATCAAGAAAAAGTAAAGATCTTGTGCAGGATTGCCATATTTTGTCACTTGATGATCTATTAAATAGACCTCTTTCACTCTGCCTTCCTGATCATGCTGGAACATCACATTGTTTATCCACAAATCTCCATGATTTAACACATTAAACTCCAGTTCATCCACCTTCGCATCCTCAATGCATCTGTCAATGTAGACATTGCAGTAGGCTTCCTATTCAAAGAAGTTTATTTTTGAATTTATAGTTATTATTATTATACATTTGTGATTTACCAATTTATGGGCATATTCCTCAACACCCTTGAAGTTATGTTTCATTCTACCAAAACTCTCTCCGATGGATTCGTAGAGCTTCTGGAAAATTTTCCGTGAGTTTTCGCAAATCTTTCCATCGTTGTATTTGGATGGATAGGGTCCATTCTGCTCCTTGTATTTAAGGGAGGCAGCATGCCACTGAGCAAGTTTCTTTAGTACAGATTTGGTATGGTCCAAGTCAAGGCCTTGTCTGCGATCCGCCATCTTAAATCCAATCCTCCGAAGATCTTCCATTAGTAAGTAGCTTTGCTTGATTGCCTTGTTGAATCTGTAGCTCCTGGGACTAAACCGAATCGAGTGACCCGCTTCCGTGTATAGCTGCTCAAAGGCTGGCACGTATTTTCCATACACCTCCAACTCCTTAGGAAAATAGTTGGCGATCTCACTATCCGCCTGTATTTTCAGCACGAAATCAAAGTTCTTAGTACTTTTGTCTAAGAAGTAGTTGGACTTAATTTTGGTTATTGTGTACACTTTATGTCAGAGTTACCTTTCAGCTGTACTTCTATATTCACTTTGAGCAGCGAGTCGCCATAATTGTCCCCTGGTTTGGTTGCTGTCGTTGAGGTGCCTCCAACAATCTTTTCGAATTCGGGCTCTTGAGCGACAATTAACTCTGCAAAATCTTGACTATTCAACCAATCCAGACCAAAGTCCTCTTTGGATTTGTTTTGCTCAACTGGGACGATTGATGGTGCAGCTGTGACTGGCAGGGTCTGTGGTGGCTCGCTAAAAAGAACATAATTAGTCTGATTTAAGCACTGATTAGGTAGAGCCTAACTTACTAGATCTCCAATAAACCCCGATTGTCCAGCCATTGCAGAATCTGTTCAATGCAATGCTGGTATCGCTTGTTCGTGTACATTTGCTTCTTGAAGTTTGCTCCTGCCTCACTGTCACCAAAGAAGTTATCGAACGTGGCCGACTCCGTTGGATCGAGGAGCACCACAGGCAGCACCAAATAGCAGGCCATTATGGACCAGCAGCCATATTTATAGGTCTCCATTTGCAGCTCCACCAACTTGGGCACACGCTCCTTATAGTCGAGCAGCTTGAGATGTTCAACCAGTTGATCGTGATAGTATTTTATGAAGTAGTCAAAGTAAGTTAGCTTGTAATTCATGTCCACTGAGGTCATAATAAAATATAGAAGATCTGAGGCAGGATGGGCATATCTGGGATTCTGGAAATCCACAAAAAGCATATCCTTCAGATTTCCAGCCTGATCGAACTTGAAAAGTAAATTGTTGACCCAACAGTCTCCATGGTTGATGACATTAAACTCATGAGGTTTTGCCATTCCCAGAGATATAAAATTTACACGCATTTTTTCAAAATACGTTGCCTGAAAGCAAATGTAAGTATGCTAAGATAAGTGACTTCCAAATCATTATAAGTGATTTTATTACCAATTTCTTATGATATTTATACCCGTCTTTATAGGTCTTTACATTCTCAAGGAAAACTTTCTGCGTAGACGCTAACATAGTGTTCAACATGTCCATAGCCTTTTGAACATCTGATCCAAACATGCCATACATAATACTATCTGTGTATGGTCCATGAATGCTTTTGTAGACAGCGCTTGCGGCGTGATATTGAGCTAGTTTTCGAAGCACCAGCTCGGCCTGTTCTACGTTGAGGCCCTTTACGCGATTCACGTTCTTATATCCATCCTGACCCAGGTCGTACATGAGAACGGTGTTTTTGAGTTTGGGCTCGATCTTGACGCCTTCATTGAATCTGTAGGCGCGGGGTGCAAGGGTTATATCTAAACCTTTCGACTTGTAGAGCTCCTCGAATTTCGGTATCAGATCTATGTAGACCTCATTCTCAACGTCGAAGAAATTAGCCACTTTCAGCATTTCTTGCATTTGAACAGAGTCGTGCGGTACTTTCATCATAAACGAAACTGGTTTTATCGTCTTATCTGGTTGAGAAGTAAAACAGAAACTATACATTATAATATCGGATAAGGGATCCTCTTTTAACGCTTGTTGCTTTGCTTGTTTATCTATTCTGACTTGTAGGATAAAAAATAAATTTTCCCGGCCTCTGCAGCCACTTTAAAACTTATTGGTGCTTAAATAAATATGGTGACGACTCTGTTGATATTATGAGTATTGCAAATAACTTTATATCAAACTAATAAACGCAAAACGTGATTGATGAATATTTAAATACATATGTACATACATGCCTGATTTATCTATTGTATCAGCATAGCTCGCAAATGAGTGTTCATCGGGTTTTCTTAAATGCTCTGCTTCGTAACATAGCCGAAAAGATTATGCCGACCGATTCGCTCTGAGCGGCTCTCTTTGTTTTGTTTAGAATCGGTTTCTGTCAAGCGCTTCGCATTGACTCATTCGTGTGACGTTCTCAAATGAGTGTCGCGTAAAGAGTATTACGATTTTCGCTCCCACAAAGACTCTCAGCAAAAGACAATTTGACTAAAGAACTCATCAGAAATGATCTTTGTCTTCGTGTGCATAAAAACATACATGGTATACATTCCAAAAGAACGAAACAATCGCGTGTGATTACCCATACATACGCAAAAGACATTTGCCGCTCGTTTGCTTACTCAATATTGTCTTGCTTTTGGTACACTTAGTCGACTTGTTCGATCTTGTATCCAATAAATGATCTCGACAATAGAACTGGCTTTGATGCCAGCAGTTAATTTGTCAATGATCGAAGGCAGTAGTCTGGATTATCTATTTCATAACGCTGCTCAATATTGCGCTCTATAAAACAACTTCAAATGAGAGGAAAAAGATCAAAACCGTGTGACTTTCTCCGTAAGTCATTTTTCAGGAATGCTAATATATTTTTCAAGAACCCTATAAATATATATATTTATAAATGTTTCTATGTTAAAAAGTTTTGTCTTAGGCTGATAGTCATTTATCAGAAACTCATGTGCACGGGCAGTTGGTCCTAAATCCAAACTTAACAAAAGACAAATTGCGCAGCGGATAGTATCATATATGTAGACATATACATATGTTATCTCTAAGCTTATAAGAGTGTGTATTTAGCGACAGTCGCCGCAGGTTATTAAATAAATAAAATTAGATAACATGAATGTTATAGTTATACAAAAATGAAATCTTTAGAAGTTAGTTTAGAAAACATAGCGAACGCAGCTCTAAAATTGAGAGAGATATTGCTAGATACCGATATTCTAGCTGCTATTCTAATCATTATTGAAATACGCAAATATAATAAAATGAACAACAATTTAAATTTACATTTCACTCACCTATCAGCTCCGCCTCAATTTTTACTCTCAGCATGAGGGTCGCATAGTTCTCTCCAGCTCCCATGGCGGCTTTCGCATTAAAGCTGCGAATCTCTGAGAACTGGGGTACGTTTTGAGAGAGTATTTCCACAAATTGCGATTCATTAATCCAATTGGGAACGGGCGTCGCAGTGACTACCACTGGAGGAGCATCGGGTACTGTTGTCACGCTGGGTTTTGACTGAGTATCGTTCACGGGTGCGATGCTAGCCTCTGGTTTTTTCTTGCTATTATTGAGACCCATGACAGATATAAAAACTAATAAAGATGTATAGCGATTGCGCGATATTTCGTTCGTACGTCTGTACGGTTGGACAAATGATTTTCAACTGAGCACTTGTTATTATAATTACGTTGATATTTATACCCAAGATTCACTGATAGGCGCTACAACAACTATTTTATCAGCGTTTGTTGGCCATTTGAGTACGAACAAAAAAAAAAAAAACAGTATTATTGAATATGTAACAAACCCCATCAACGACAATTTAATTATAATTTTATAAATGCTAAAAGCAAATAGATAACAAATTGCAACAGTATTATTCAATCTAACAGTGGACTGTTGAAATTAACTAGAATGATTTGCCTGAGGTCTATACAATAATGACTTCTATTATATTTGTTCGTATGTCGTATGCATCATATACTATACAAGTCGTATACGTCATATAGGGAATTTTTCGTATCTACGCTGCAAACTAGTTTGGTACAAGTTCGAACTTGACCTTGAACTACTATTAATATGAATATAATATAAAATAAATATTGTAAATATACTTCATTGTTACTATCGAAGTTGGATGCATGGGAATCAATGATCTTGTTGAATCGTCATTATTGAGTGATTTTTGAGGTATAATTTTCAATAGATGCACATCATTCAAATTTCTTTAAAAAGCATCAAATAACGGAAGTTATATATTTTTTGTAGTTTTTAGGTCGGTTTTTTTTCCATTACTAATGATTTTATTTATTTATTTTTTTGATAAGACACTATCAAATTTGGGTTTCATTCCTTCTCATAAACTTTAGAACCTCTTAATGGCATGAAACAACGGAAGTAAAATATTATTTATGGTTTTTAGGTCAGTTTTTGCCGAAACTATTGCGCTGAGGAAACAAATTGATATAGTAATTTTAACTAAGTGTAAATTATTATGAACCAATTTTGGTCAAATGATGATATAATTAAGCTCATATTTTTAAAGTTATTAGTTTTAAAATTACTTCTATGTTCATTACTTTTATGTTCATTAAAATAAACCTTTACAAATTAATAACATTAAAAAAAAAATAATTTTATACTGTTTTATGTTCGTTTCGCATCTAGTTGGATGTAGCTGTTCCTCCCGGGAAATGCAGCTGTTCCTCCCCATCCATGGTATCTGATCTTAGTAACTACAACAGTGGAAATTAAAATATGCATTTATATGGCATTTTCTTGTCGTATTTGTTTTTTCTTATTAATTCCTCGCATTTCCCATTTTCAATGGGTTCAGTGTATAATTAGGTATAATGAGGTACGTATATTTTCTTTATAATTCATTTCTTATAAATATAATTTCTTATAATTTCATTTCTATAGCAGAAATATATACAGGCGGTCCAGTTAAATTTTACTCAATATCTAAGAGGCCTTTGCTATTTAGCCAAGGATAGACCGCCTCAGCATGTCTACGATATCTGTCGTTGCAAAAGAGCTTATTTTTAAACTCCTGGCTCTCCTCATTGGTGCCCATCATTGTATCAATGCTCGCATTTTCGGTGGGATCGACCAGTACCGTCGGCATTATCATCGCCGTTGTAGTTACGGCGCTCAAGGGATTCTTCAGCAGAATGGTGTGGAGCTCACTGAGCGTTGGTATGTGTCGGGGATACTTTAACAACTCCAGATTGCGCTGCAGTTCGGTGTGATAGTAGCGTATAAAGTAATCGAATTTCTCAAGCTTTATATCTAGACTAGGTGAGGATATTAGTAGGTAATACAAATCAACGGCGGGAGTGTTGAAGGTCGATCTCTGGAAGTCCACAAAGATTGTGTCCGTAACCTCGCCCTCTGCATTGTATTTGAACATCACATTGTTTGTCCAGCAATCGCCATGATTTAGGCAATTGAATTGGGTTTCATCATAGACGCCTGCTTTGATTTCATAATCGATGACATTGTTAAGTATTTTGGCCTGTGTAATAATTATTAATATTTGAATGGAGTAAGAAATATCTTTTTCATTTTTTTGTATTTAACCTTCAGCTATAGTATATAACTTACCACCTTATCGCCAAAGATTTCGCTGCCTTTAAGGCTTTGCATTGCCTTGATATTTGCAGCGATAAAAGATTTCGCCAAATCATTTTCATATACGGGACGTATGCTCTCATTGTAGATCGACTTATCCAGGCAGTCAGCATAGCGTCCTTTGGTTACATAGAGCTGTGCGGAAGCGGCATGTAACAGGGCCAATTTGGACAGGACCTGCTCCGTTTCCTTTAAACTCAGTCCCTGCAGGCGATTTGCGTTTTTGTAGCCCGTTAGACGAAGATTCTGCAAGATAATGTGATCGTAGTCGGGCATACTCGGCAGGCTATAGCTCTTGGGAGCAAAGACAACGGTTTGGCCAGACTGCTTGTATAGCTGCTCCAGCTGCGGAATGACATCGGTGTACATGGCTATTTCCTTCTTGAAGGTTTGCATCATGTCGAGAATCTCTGCGTCTTTCGCTGGTGGAACTTTCAGCATGAAAGACTTACTCAATGGTTGATCATGAACTGTTTGGAAATCAATATCGACAGAGAGCATTATGGAGGCGTAGTTATCACCCCCTTGGGTGGCTTTCTTAACACGGAAAGCCCGAATATCCTTGAAGTCTGGAACCTCTGCTTTGAGCAGTTCTACGAAATGGTCTTTTTTAACCCATGAGGGCACACTTGAGTCGATCTCGACCTTCTCAGCTGAGGGAATTGTTGGCACAGCTGCAGCTTGGAGTGCTTGTGGAGGCTCGCTAAAGAAACAATAGTATTGTATAGTCAGCTTTGGACTTCGATTATATAGAGTAACTTACTAGATCTCTAATAAGCCGCGGTTATCCAACCACGGCAGAATCTGTTCGATATACCGTTTGTATCGTGTGCTCGTGTACATTTGCTTCTTGAAGTTTGCTCCTGCCTCACTGTCACCAAAGAAGTTATCGAACGTGGCCGACTCCGTTGGATCGAGGAGCACCAGAGGCAGCACCAAATAACAGGCCATGATGGACCAGCCGCCATACTTATAGGTCTCCATTTGCAGCTCCATCAACTTGGGCACACGCTCCTTATAGTCGAGCAGCTTGAGATGCTTAACCAGCTGATCGTGATAGTATTTTACAAAGTAGTCAAAGTAAGTTAGTTTGTAGCTTATGTCCACTGAAGTCATAATGAAGTATAAAAGATCCTGTGTAGGATGACCATATCTGGGATTTTGGAAATCCACAAAAAGCATATCCTGCACCTTTCCAGACTGATCGAATTTGAAGAGAAAATTGTTGACCCAACAATCCCCATGGTTAATGACATTGAACTCATCAGCTTTAGGCATGCTCATTTCAATAAACAATTTGTTGACCTTCGAAAAATAGGTCCTCTGAAATTTAAAATTAAAATGCTTAAGGCATGTTCTTTAATATATATTTGATGTGCTACATACCAACTTCTCGTGATATTGTTCGCAGTTTTCATAGTTTTGTAGAGTATCTAGGAAAATGTTCTGTGCGGACACAAGCATTTTCTCCATCATAGCTATTGCTACCTGAGGATCATTACCAAACATGCCATACATAATACTATCTGTGTATGGTCCGTGAATGCTTTTGTAGACAGCGCTTGCGGCGTGATATTGAGCAATTTTTTTGAGCACCAACTCGGTCTGTTCTACGTTGAGGCCCTCGAAGCGATTGGCGTTCTTATATCCATCCTGACCCAGGTCGTACATGAGAACGGTGTTTTTGAGTTTGGATTCGATCTTGACGCCTTCATTGAATCTGTAGGCGCGGGGTGCAAGGGTTATATCTAAACCTTTCGACTTGTAGAGCTCCTCGAATTTCGGTATCAGATCTATGTAGACCTCATTTTCAACATCGAAGAAATTGGCCACTTTCAGCATTTCTTGCATTTGAACAGAGTCGTGCGGTACTTTCATCATAAATGAATTATGTTTGATGGTATTATCTAATTTTAAAATTGTAGCCAAAATAATCATATTATAATATCATTCCGTATAAAAAACTAGAAATATATATAGTTTTCTTCTGTCTCCAACGAATCTAACGGCTTCTACACATACATACATACATATGTATGTATTAATTAATTTAAAATATTTATTGTTCGCTATTTATTGTTCTATCTCATATTCCAAAATATTAAAAGTCATAGCTGAATTTATAGATTTTGGCCTCCATATAGGAACCTAGTATTCATAATCTTATCTGAGAACGTATTGGCGTGTGCAGACCTCCTGCGATTATAGCAAATTTAATTTTAGCATTCATTCATTTAATTCATACATTGAATCGGAATTGTTAATCACTCATTTCTACGTTTTACTAACCTTTGAGTTCTACGTCGATTTTCACTCTTAGCATGAGGGTCGCATAGTTCTCGCCAGCTCCCATAGCGGGCTTTATATTGAAGCTATGAATTTTAGAAAACTGGGGCACAGTTTGGGTGAGAATTTCCACAAACTGTGCTTCGTTAATCCACTGGGGGATGGGCACTACATTCACAATCTCTGGAGCTGCACTTGGCTTTGTGACAGATTCCTCTTCATACTTATTTTTTGACTTGCTAAAGCTTAGACCCATTGCTGATCTTCAATACAAATATTTCGCGATATTCCAACGTCTGCACGGTTAGACAAGTAACTTTCAACTGAGCATTTGTTATAACATTTACGTCGATATTTATACCCAGCCTTTACAGATAGCTGCCGATAAAACTAATCATTTTGTCAACTGGTGGCATAAAATAAAAATTTTATTGTGTCACCCTTCTAATAGATTATGATTATCGAATTTTTTATTTTTTTATTTATTTAACTGTTACAAAGAATTAATTCTAAATAACAAAGTTTGAAGCCTGTGAAACAAAGGCCTTCAGGCAGCTATTATCAAATATTATGTCTTTTAATAGCGAAGCAAGTTGGTTTCCCATATATATTGTAAATATAACATGTATCTTATGTTTTTGCAGTTGATATGTGAGGTCAAAACTACAGAAAACTCTCTCAATATCTTCTTACTAAAGCTCACTTTACAGATCTTTACAGATCTCATACATACTATTACATACTGTCCATCTCAATCAATGAATATGAAGCGGGTAATTAATATAGATCATATAATATAATATAAATCAGTTTAATATAATTACAACCGTGTCGAATTGCTTATAAATCGATTATTGGTAGAATCACAATGACTACGTAATAATTTAATAGTAGAACTTTTCCCATAATTTGCTCGGCTATCTAATCGCCATACACTCAATTTTACTACTGATTATATTTATATATATTCATAAGTGTAAGAACTCCGTTTGTGTGTGCGTCAGTGGTTCTGATTAAAAGGTAGCTCACTTTTTTGTGTTTCTGAAAGGTCTATGACCGTATGGGGCCTGGCCCCAGAACGTATTGTAAATATATTTTAGATCGGCACGATGAACTGAGTCGATCTAGTCACAACTTTTTAAATGACCTCGAAAGCAAAAAATCTAAAGACCAATATTTCAAATACATATTCATTATATCAAATATGATGATGAAATTATAACTCTTTCTGGAATAAAATATGTTCTATAATTAAGTTGCCATAGTAAAGCCTATGAATGCACAAATTCTGCATAAATATCAGTTCTGCACATTATTATTATCGAAAAATCCGCAATATTAATATACGAAATGTATTTAAAAATATTATTTTGATGAGGATCTGGGTTTATTACTTTAACAAAAATTTTAAAATCTCAAGCAAAATGTATTTGTTGATAAATAATTAATAAATCTATTTCATTTGAACAACCCGAACTCTTGAATCTGTAATCTTAACCTGAAGAGCTGATTTATCGAATTGAATGCTACAAATCCAGTAGACCACGATTATCCAGCCAGGGCATTATTTGTTCAATATTTTCTTTATAGCGCACATTCGTATATAACTGGCTCTTGTATTCCATCGGTTCCTCACTTTGATCTAATAAAACGATGGGTAACACCATCACAGAGGCTGTAATTGCCCATATACCATATTTATAGAGTTGCATGTGGAGTTCGCTTAAGGTGGGCAAACGATCCTTATATTTCAGTAATTGCAGATGTTCGATCAACTGATCGTGATAATACTTAATGAAATAATCAAAATGCGTGAGCTTGTAATCTATGTGTACCGAGGACATGAGAAAGTTGAGCAAGTCTGTCGATGGATGGCCATATTTTGGTAATTGAAAGTCCACAAATTTCATGTCCTTCAGATTGCCAGCGGTGTCGAATTTAAAAAGTAAATTGTTTATCCAACAATCACCATGATTGATAACATTAAATTCACTGTCATCAAAGACGCTAAGACTTAGAAATTTGCTGCTCATTTTGGCGAAAAGTTTTGACTAAAATAAAATAAAAATTGATATAATATAAAATTGGATTGAGGATCAGCTCTACTTACAAACTTATCGTAGTACTTGTCGCCATTTTTAAAGTAGTAGATATTTTCTAAAAACATTTTCTTAAACGGGCCCATTATACCCTCTAATATGGATATAGCTCTGTCCTTGTTCGATGCAAACATAGTCTGCGTAAAGAGTTCCGGGTAGGGTCCGTTGAGGGATCTACATTGTGCACTAGCTGCATGATACTGGGCCAGCTTTCGTAAGACCAACTTGGTCTGTTCCACATTAAGGCATTCCAGGCGATTCACATTCCTATAACCATCCTGGCTCAGATCGTACATGAGCACCGTATTCACCAGCTTCGGCTCCTTTCTCAGGCTCTCCGAGAATTTGAAGGCACGTGGAGCAAAGGTGATGTCAAAACCTATTGACCTATAGAGTTCCTCAAACTTGGCAATTAGTTCCGTATAGGCAGCGTTTTCAACAGTAAAGAAGTTCACAGTCTTTAGCATCTGTTGCATTTTTGCTGATTCGTGGGGTACTTTCATCATAAAAGCCAATGACTTTGTGGATTTATCTTAAGAACAAAATAAAAGATAATACAAATGAAGCGGTTTTACGATTTGGGACTAACCTGTTAGCTTCACGTCTATGGCTATTCGCAATATCAATGAGGAATAGTTCTCACCCGCACTTGAGGCGGGCGATATATTAAAATTTTGAATTTTCGAGAACTGTGGCACATTGGCACTTAGGATTTCTAAAAACTGTTTCTTGTGGATCCAATCAGGTACTAAATTCGAATCGAAAAAATTTGGCGCCTTAAACTGAGGACTGATCTCTGCATTCACATTTCGTACTGTTTCCATAGGGATGGACTTCTGGATATTACTTCGATTGTTTTTAGTGCTCTGTGTTTTATTATTCTGTACTTTCTTCGAACTGCTCTGACCCATGTTGATACATTGAACTAAATACAGAAACTTTTACAACTGTAGAGCAATAGACAAGAGGAGACAGACAAGTACAAATTACTAATGAAGCTGGTATATAGAAATGATTGATTTCAATCTATTCGGCTAGTTGTCAGGCTTGGTAAACACCTGTATTATTCAACTGAGCTTAAGCAGATATTGAAGTGACTCAACGTAATTCTTGTTCAGTATAAAATGTTCATTAATGAGTGATTACTAATAGGGTATCTCCTATTTCGCAGATGTAATATATTCCAATCTGTTGCCTATCCCATAGACACTTACTGACATATCTTCTGTTTTTTCCCAATTGACAGCCATATTAATCTAATTAACATGACTAGGCCGGTATATTCCTCATCTTTCTGTTATTTGTATGAATATCCGTTTTAATACTGAAATTTCTATTGTTTATTTTCCATTTTTGAGCCTACTATTTCTATTTCTTTCTAAAATGACAGTTAACAAATGATAAGTTATTCAAATCCGTTTTATATCAATATTGTTTTATTTATCTTTGAAATAAATTTATTAGATTATTCGATTCCTTAATTGTGAAGCTTATTTATAAACAGTAAGTACTTCCATCCTTATTTTATTCTTTTCCAATTCCTTGTAGTTCATCGGCGTCGCATTGGGTCTGTTGCTGTTGTCCTTCGTATTTAAGAGGGCAGCCTTTTCCAAAGTATCTTCAGGCAATCTCTTACAGTGAGAAAGCGAATTCGATGCAAAAAACGCTTTAATCAACCTCATTGCTTTAAGAATAATAACTGTCTGATCTTTCAAAAAGTAAATTAATTTATACAACAATTATTGTCATAGGTCTTGCTATTATACATCAAAAGCTTTCCCTTTCAACAAGTACACGAAAATGCTCTTAATCTTATCTTCATCTAATAAAATGTCTCAATTCTGTGAAACGTATCAAATTTCTTTGGTCAAATGATGAAATAGGTGATGAAATCAATGGTATGCACTTTTTTAGATTCTTATCGAAAAAGCTCTTAAATAAGCTACTTCAGTCGGTATTACGTAAATAATACCTTCATCATTATCAGCTGTAAACTTTGAAAATACGATTACAGATCATATTGATTTTGTGAAAATGTAAAATGTAAAAAATGTAAAAAACGGAATAGCCGGATTACAAGTTAAGGCACAAGTACTAGAAGTAAAATCTTCTGTACTATTTCCCGCAGTTCCTAAGCTCCAAGTTCATTCATAAATACCAAATTCTTTTGGACTCTGATATTAGTACTTAGTACTTTATAGACTGCATGCCTCCTATGCATATACTCTATATCCATATACAATAGTATGTCGTAAATCAAATATAATATACATAGTTTGTAGCTCTGTTCTTTTTGGGTTAATACAGATATTGAAAAAATTCGTTGGCGTGTGCCATTCCTTATCAGGAAAAAGAATACGAAAATACGAACACAATATTTTTTGTTATCGCTTGGTCTTGTGCCACCTTATCAGGTAAACTTGATTCCAAACTGCGTTCTTGAAGCGGGCAGATGGCAACAATTGTTGATAAAGGCTAATCACACTTATTTCTTTGGATTGTTCTTTGTTGAATCACAATGACTTCGTTTTGTTTAGGAGTAGGCGTGTCAGATCCTAGAAAGTTTATATTCTTATAATGACAGCCGAGTTGATCTGTCCATATGAAAACTGCGATCTCGTAAGCCACGAAATTTTCGAAAACTTATCATTCATAGATACGAACTGATTTAGATATGCATATATTTCAGACCGGATACTTCACCCCTTTCGTCATTTACAAAAACATATTTTAAAATAGTAGACTTTTTCTTTGAAAATATAAATATATTCTTCTTCTTCTTTGTAGATTTATTTATAATTAGATATCACAGTTGTCTCTCATGTAATTTTCAGTTTTGTACACAAATAGGCCGCGATTGTAAGACCATGGCAGCAGTTGTTTGTATTGCTGTACCACACTGTGATGCCCAAACATGGTCGTCCTCAGTTGATCGCCCTCATTGTATCCATATTTGTCTTTTCGCTGGGATCGATGAGCAGAAGAGGTAGCAGAAGGGATATAACGGGGTAAACTACAATATTTGAATTGAAATATCAATTTAAATAATAATTCGGAGGTTTGCTCACCCCAATCGCCATGTTTTAAGATTGCAATGTGCAGTCCCGTCAGTGTCGGCATTGGCTGGGTATAATCCAAAAGTTTAAGGTATTCAACTAGTTTGCTGTGATAGTAAAAAACGAAGTAGTCAAATTTGGAGAGCTTAAGCTCAAATGAAACCGAAGAGAGCAAAACGTAGATCAAATCCTGTGCAGGGGAGCAATAGCGACTCATTTGCAGATCGATAAAGTATGTTTCTGTAATTTTCCCCTGTTCGTCATATTGGAACATGATGTTATTGCAATGCAAGTCGCCATGATTGAGGCAACGGAACTCATCCTCAAACTTAGGCGCATGGGCCTGGAACATATCCGGTGCTTTGGAAGTATAGGTTTGCTATAATGCAGTTAGATGATAATCGTTCTCTAAGTACAGGTATTTCAGTTAAAGTTAACTTACGAATTCGCTCTCCATATAAGCAGCGTTGTAGAGTGGCAGTGCCTTGATCAGAGAGTTGGCCTGCGTCTCACGGAATTCTTGGAACTTGTCCTCTTCACTGCAAAGATTTCGATCGTACATTTCCAGATAGGCGCCTTTCAACTCGAAGCGAACTGCAGATGCTGCAAAAATTGAGCCAATTTATCGAGGGCCGCTTTAGTATGCGCCATATCGAAGCCCTTCTGGCGATTCACATTCTTAAAACTTCTATTTCCTAAATCCTCCAAAATGATCAACTCGGCACTGGCTGGTTTCGTTGGATTGGTAGTATTTGGGACCAAATAATATCTATTTGTTCTTTTTCATAAACATTTGCTCGAACTCAGGTATATAGCTGTTGTAGGTTAGCTTCTCCTTATTGAAGATCTTCCAGCTGGCAATCATATCTCGTATGCTTGAAGTGGTGGGCAACAATTTAGCTATATATGAGGTTGCCGTCTGGCTCTCATCTATAAGTTTTATATATAGTAATAAAACATTTATTTAAAGTTTCTACTGACCATTAAGTTCCACAATAATCTTCACGCGCACCACCAAACATGTAAAGTTTTCGCCCTCGTCACTTGTTGGCACCACCTCGAAATTGTTGATGGCTTTGTAGTCTTTAAAGTCGTGTTGGAGCAATTCTATAAACATATGCTCATCCAACCAACTAGGAAAGTCTAGCAATTTTTGTTCATCTGCCATTGTCATGATGTTTCCTATGAAAAATTTTTGTCTATACTGAGAGTTTCTATTGATACTACACACATTGCGCTCACTGTGCCGTATGTTTACAAACAATGAATGAGCTTTCAAGTTGATTAGCTTAAAGCTCTTTGAAATTACGCCAGATTAATAAATATGCTAAAGCTTTGAAGCCCTCTTACATTGGAACTTTCGTTGCATTATTTTAGTATTTAATGTTTATATTGCAATTAATGCAGATACTCAAAAAGGTGATTTGGCCAACATTATTGGTTATTATCTGATTGATCTTGGATCTTTGTGAACCCTACTTTTTATATTGCTTAGCTCAATACAATCAAAGGCAAATCATTTTAGTTCTATTACGGAATATATGTATCTCTATCGGATAATTTCTAAGCATCTGTTGGGCTCATTTATCATGCCGTCAAATATATATTAGATTTTTCCCTAATATACTCAGAAAGTCTCGACGTTTTTGTGCAAATTTCGCTGAAAATTGTAACAAAGTTCAATTAATTTGTCACATAGATTTGACATGCGCACAATAGAGCTGAGGGTAGGATTTGCGCGGATTACGCCTATCTCATAAATTGTTCATAGATTCACAGATTGTATATGACTAATATGTATTAAGCAAAGCGTGGCAAGAATCTCAGTTCATATAAGCAAAGGACAAAGGACAGGAATTTGAAATGAAATTGGTTTAGCTCGAGATTCTCACACACAACAGGTGGTCAAGTGTGTGGGATTTGAAGAGCTCACTCTAAATATAAAATGACTCTGACATAAGTCGCTAATCACAGACACGTGAGCACACTTCATAAAGACAAACTCAGTCTGCAACCCTCATTGCAAGGGTAGGGAGTGGGGTGACCATGCTAATGCGGCATGAAGTGTCACGAATTCATCAAAACATTTTGCCAGCTACCGATGCTACAAAAACAAGATCAAATTAGGGTCGCAGCGCATATGATACAGTTGCAGTCAAACAACCCTCAGGTGGTTCCAGTTACGTCTAACAGATTGTTTACCCCTCTGAATTTATGCGCTCAAAAATAATTTGCTCTGCGGCGATGCAGAAAAAGACACAAAAAGGGGGAGTTAATCTGTTAGAAATGGGCGTTGAACGCAAAAATTCCATGGTATTTAGGCTGCATAGCATATCTTTAATATATAATAACATTAGACTAGAATGTACCCTATATATAAAGTTGACAAATGGGAAGATATATCTGAAGTATCTATAAAAATTGCATTTCGTAAATATGGCTTTTAAGCCAAAGTTTAGTTGTAGCCCTACTATAATAATAATAATAATAATTATTATAGTGGAATTTTCTACCAACCAACTTACAGGGTATTATAACTATGCATAATCTCGCCCCTTGACTTTTACACTTGTTTTTGCCACACGAGGGTTGTAATAACAATTACCATTGCATCGCATCAATTTATTATTAATAATTTTACGCTTTGTTTATGTTGTCCAATTTTTTATTGTCTAATTGTTTTTGGGTCTCTCTGTTTTCCATCTAATGTGACTTCAATGTGGCATCAACATGTGCCACATACAGCAGCTGCAACAGTTCGCACGCACATTAGGCTTCAAATAATTTTGCAGTTGAAAGAGCGGCTCTTAGGGGGACTATCAGGTGGTTGTGGCTACTCATTTTTTACGTAATCCGTACAAGTTGTACAAGTAATCAATTTAATTTGCTATAATCTGAACGACCCATCGATATCACAATTAAAATCAGTCTGCACAATGGACAAAAGCTTCTTGTTTATTGAAGATTAATTTTAAATAAAAATTACTCGTATTCACGCCAATACTCAAAATGGGGAAAATGTGCTCTAACACAATTATTCAAAAGAAGCTTTTAATATTAATTATAAAATAGCTGAAATTCTAACAAATTTTATTTGTAATATACATTTGTTATTAAGAAAAGTCTCTTACTACCAAAATTATAAACAACATTGTTGAAAAGCCATAGCTGTTAGCCTCTGTTAAAAATAAATTTGTAACATAAGCTTTATATGATTGTTAAAACAATTGTTAAAAGAAAATACAGCAAAATAAAATAAAAATAAATAAGTAAATAATTTTGTTATTTTTGTTTTATTATTAATTTATATTTTCTCAGGTTACCAGTTTTCATAGTTAGGTAAAATCATTTGAATGTTTATTTAGTTAGGAAATGTTTTGATTTATTTCTTTTGATTTATTGTTAGATTATCGAGAAGTAAATATTCACCTGTCGATTTGATTTTGACTTGCGATTGCTTTATATTTTTTACATACCTAAAATGCCTTATTTATTCATTCCCTTTAATCCTCCATTTAGTTGAGTCGAGTTGGATTTATGGAAACGCTTGAAACAAATAGTAAACTTTGGTCGGGAGTATTTGAATATTTGGAATATTTTTGTCTTTCACTTTAAGACCCTTGTCACTGAATTCATAGTTCATTAGTAATTTAAATTTGAGCCGAATTTTAATAAGTTTTGTAGCCTATTGAAAAGAAAATATTTCTTGGGTTTTGAATTTGTTCATGGCTTGAAGAATGTGAAGCTCATAATAAAAATATATACACCTTTCATACATAAATCGAATGAAAAGAAATAGCTGTTCGGTAAATAAATTACGATTTCGCTCACAAATATATATTAACTCATATCACTATAAATAATGAACTTAATCACAAACACAATCCAAAATTTGCACATCTATCACATTTATATATATTAACTTAAGTCTATACACATGGCATGGTAACAGAGAACTTTATATAATATTGTTATACTCGTCTTTAGATTTCATCCTACGTCAAGCTGTGATTGTAAGGCGAGGCAAAGTCACGCTGATAGGCCGCCGGATGCAAATGATGTGGATGCATTGGAGGACCTGGTGGCACACTCCCTGAATGATGATGTCCATTCATACCCCCGTACATGTCCGAGCGGGTTTTGTGGCTATTAGAGGGTGTGCCGCTCAACAACTCCGCCATGAAGCCAATGTAGGTGATGGCCAGCCGCAGGGTTTCAATGCGTGACAGCCGTTTCTCGTAGGCAAATGTGGGCACTTTCCGTCGCAACTTGTCAAAGGCTTCGTTTAGGTTGAACATGCGACGGCGTTCACGAATATTCGCAGCCCGCCTCTGGGCCATGGAAGCTACGCGGCGTCGTGTTTTCTTCGAACTGGAGGAGGTGGAACCGTGCGAGCGGCCATTGGTTGTTGGACGCTGATTGACGAGTGGAGTCACCTGAGATCTTTGCCAGAGTGCTATTTGTGAAGAAATGGTAAAACAGAAATAAATATAAATATACTTAAATTAAAGATTGAGCAATGGAGTAACTTACATAAATCGGAGCAGGGGAAGCCTGCAATGAGATCTTGATAGGGAACTATGGGCGGCGGCGGCGGTGGCGCCTCCTGACCCCACAGTGGCTGAAAGGGCACCTCTGGCATATAGGTAGGTTGGTCACTCGGATGCTGCATATATATATAGGGATTCTGTACTCTGTATCGACTGTAGACCTTGGGTCTCAACTTCGTTCTGCTTGGAAGCCCGAATTGGATTAAATTCTGATTGTGCTGACTGCTCTGAAATCAGCTCACCGTAGTTGGACTTACTGGATTTCTGCCAACCCTTGTGGGGTGCGGCATCTGCGACGCGCAGTTGAAGCGGCCATTTTGAATGGGCAACAGTTTGAGGCGTTCTGATTGGCTATCAGTGAATTGGGGTTGAGAACTGTGCTAAGCGACTTTATAGGATATACGGAAAAGATATGTTATATTATTGAAAAGTACAATAGATAAAATCTAAAAATATAACTAGCTATTTTCATTTAGAAAAGTACCAAAATATTTGTAAAAACATTAGAAATGTTCATATTTTGCAGATATTTTCGTAATGCAAGCTTTCAGATATAAGGCTGATGTAGAAAATAAATAATAAATAAGAGATTGTATAAATTATTGTTTTTTTCTTCCACTAAATATATTTTTGCAATACGATTTCATAAATTATGGCACAATATGTTGATGGTTTGTGTATTCGCTTTAATTAATAATGAAACATAGATGGCGCTAAATCTTGTATACTAGTTTGGATTGGTTACCGTAAATGCATATTTATAGCTTATAATTTTTTTTTTTTTATAATTTCTCAATTCAGGACTCGTTTAAATGATTCAAATTCAATTTCTTAAAGTCCTATTTATTAACAAACAGCTGGTCAAGATTAAAAAGATTCCACGTCCAAGTAATGAATATTCTAATGTAAATACACACCAGTGGATTTAAAATTTTCGAGTTTAATTCAATTATAATAATGCAAATTAATTAAACATTTGCATTACGTTCATCTATTGCGTAACATGAAAAGTAATCAGGAAGAGATTAAGAGAACCGTTCAGTCATATCTTCTTTTTATATTGCTTCAGTCTATCAGTCAGATTTCAAAATTATCCGTTGGCATGTTACGTCTGCCTATTCTAATGGTTCACTCCAAACGCACCTGCAATACCGTAAAAATGAACTCAACGACCTATCAGATGCCTCACAGTCAAATGAACTCCCCGCCTATATTGGTGTTACATGGACTGAACCTCTCGGGATCCAATTGGCGTCGCTCGGCTCGGCACATGATGAAACAGGGCTCGCGCTGGCTCATAGTCGCGGATGCTCGTAATCATGGCGAGAGTCCTCATTGCGAGAGCCATACGCCCGCCGACATGGCTGCGGATGTGGCAGCCTTGATAGAGGATAGAATGTTGAAGCGGATTGTTGCCTTGGGTCATGGCATGGGCGGGCGGGCGCTGATGACGCTGGCCCTGACCAGACCAGATCTCGTGGAACGTATCATCGTGGTGGACATAACTCCAGGACCGCTGCCTCCGGAAGTCATCAATGCAGCCAGGCTCTTCAAATTGATGGTGGATGTGCTGCCCAAAATACCAAAAGATCTTTCCCTGCAAGAGGGTCGCACATTCATAATGCCTGAGCTCAGGAAACTGATTAAAAACGAAACTGATCTGACGTTGATTGTTGCGAATTTGCAGAAGGATGACAATGGCTGCTTCGCCTGGAGTGTTAACGCGAAGGCCATCTTCGACGGGTGGAGTCAATTAATGATCAGATACGAGCAGTCCTTAAAGGGACTGCCGCCATACCAGGGTGAAACACTGCTAATTGCGGGCCGAAAGACTAAATTTGTAACGCCAACGAATGTCAAAATAATGAAGAAATTCTTTCCCAAACT
This sequence comes from Drosophila mojavensis, assembly GCF_018153725.1. Classification (NCBI taxonomy): domain Eukaryota; kingdom Metazoa; phylum Arthropoda; class Insecta; order Diptera; family Drosophilidae; genus Drosophila; species Drosophila mojavensis. The sequence continues at coordinate 852,529 of NW_025318726.1, read as the reverse complement.
GCATGTTGAGTATTTGAATGCTCATCACAAAGTTCACGTGGATCAGCCCCAGAAGTTTGTCCAGTTGGTTGTTGACTTTACGAAAATCTGCACAGGCTGTAAAATGTTGTAATCACTTTGACACTATAGAGGCCGATGGGTGGTATGAATTGATAAATTACTCGGTAGGATTTAGCTCTTTTTTCTTTTTAAATATCATTGCCAACATTAGTCATTATGAGGTTTTAAAGCTCATAGTTAACAAGTAAGAAAGCTCTAGTCGAGACTGCTCGACTACGAGATCCCCTGAACCCTTGCAAGGGTTTGGAGTTTTATTAAGATGTTAACATAAAAAAATTATAAATTTTCATACTTCGCAAAAATGACTAAATACCCGAAAAACGGTAAAATTCCCCATAGTGCCTTGGAGCAATAGATATTTCAATACTTTTTCGCGACTTTCAGCTTACACAAGAAACACACACACACACACACACGCACGTACGCACACACAGGTATACATACACACACACGCATACAGACACACATACACACACACACGCATACAGACACAAACGCATACACACACACACATACACACACACATACACATACAAGCAACCACGCATAAACACGCATGGGCTGCAGTGTGCGCTTACTATGAGAACTTAATTGTTTAATAACTTTTTTTATGGACGTACGATCTTCATGAAACTTTTAGATTATGATTATAACATGAATATGCATATAATTGCCAAAGCACAAGTCTCTAGTATTTGAAATACGCTTTTTACAAAAGTGAGGGTGAGGGGGTGAATTTAGAGGTGGGGGGTAAATTTTAACAAAAACCGAAATTGTATAAATTGCATATAAGCATACATTACAAATTTGGAGACTCTAGCTATAAAGGTGTAGAAGATATAATTTTATAACTGGGTTTCGATAAGGTTTTTTATCGATAAAAAAAGATCGAGATGAGTTATCGATTTTTAATGATAAACTTGATATGCGCGCTGTAATTACGGACATTTTAAAAAAAATTTGAAGTCTCTAGCACTTATATCTTCTGAAATCGACGCGTTCATACATACGGACAGACGGACAGACGGACAGACGGACAGACAGACGGACAGGGCCAAATCAACTCAGCTCGTCACCCTGATCAAGAATATATATACTTTGTGGGGTCTGCCACGCCTCCTTCTCCCTGTTACATACATTTCAACAAAACCATTATACCCTGATTTCCCATTGAAAATGGGTTCAGGGTATAAAAATAAGCCCAAAGTAAAAGTTTGTTTTATAAAACTAAATATATAAAATTAAAAAACTCGTTGAAAACCTTCTCCATTAACTGTAAATAAATGTTTAAATTAGTAGTAAATATTCGAATCCTTCCTATGCTAGTATTGGTCTCGAAAAGAAATGGAACTCTGGTATTTATCAGTTTCTCTTTATGTTTATAAGTTTTGTTTTACATCTAGTAATAATTACATGTTGTAATATTGAAATTTTGACTTTCCCCTATTTTCAAACATATTTCCTGAAATGGGCCCATCTTAGATGTTATCGTAATGTCAGTGGCAGATTGCAATGTTCACATCGTTCGATTTCGTTTAATTGTGTGTTCCCACAGAGCTGGATATCGAAAAACAAAGATTTCTTTTCTTATTCTGTGCTTACTTCGAACTCTTGTGATCTATGATTCCATGATTCCATGATTTCATGATTCCACATGAACTTAAATACAAAAATTTGTGCAGCTGCAAGTGTAGAAACGCATTTGAACATTTATGTTTAAGACAGCGTGAAAACCGGACTTTATTATATATTATTTATATTTTTGTTTTTTCATAAATAATTTTAATTGCAAGAAATATATTATGTATTGGATTGATTTTCAAAATAAATACTTACAACCAGATCTGCTTCCAGGACTGCTCTTTACTCTGGCAATTGACAGCCATATTTATCTAATTAGCCTCACTTTAGTTTATATTGTAAACCATATTTCTTTCTGTGTCTGTACTTTTTGCATACATATATTTATTACTTTACTGACATTGTTTTCGTTTGGTTTTGGAGCCTACTATTCAACAAACTCCTTAATGACAATTAAAAAACTGTGATCCTTGACCGATGTACCCGACTAGGAGATATCACGAACTCTGCGTAGGGATATTAATTCCATTCCCACATTGCCTACAATTGTGTCAAAATTACTTGGCGCCATAAAATACCAGTTTAGATGTATAACCCTATGCTATATATCCTATATTGATTTAAGGTATTAATTTTAAATTTTTACAGGAATAGCAAATTATACCAGAACTAGAATTTGAGTGACCAAACTCTAGCTCCAACCATTGACGAATTAATTATAATTAAATGCTTTAGGTAATTCAATTTGTAATATATTATTATTAATATTTGTACTACAAAGTTGATCAATTTTGGCTAAGTGTACCAATTTTTTAGCAGTATATATGTATATTTATATATTTTATACGCGGAATCCATTGTAAATGGGAAATTACGAAAAACCCATTAAATGTATATAACGCGCAGAAGGAGTGGTGGCAGACACCATAAAATATACATATACATATATTCCTTATCAGAGCTAGATTCTCAAAATTATACTAGATTTACGTGTCTTATATAGAATTTCTATACACTTTTAATAATATTACCTCGGTACGAAAGATTTATGAATATAGGCCATCTACAAGAAAAATGATTAAGCAATCCAGTTCCAGTTGGGGAGGGCTAAGAAACCCGTTTATTTGCAAAAGTTTTCGTTTTCTTTTGGCCTTAGATATAGGTAATTAAGAGAATACACGTACTTTCTGTATTTCTTATCTTGCACCTATTGTTCATTTCGCTTAAAATCTAGAAGCAGAGTTATTTGACATTTTATTTTCATTTTGAACATTTTTTAACAATTTTATATGCCTTAATTTTAATATGCCTTCAATTAAATAAGAGTGACCTAAACTCTTATTTAATTGAAGGCATATTCCACATTGCAAAATTATTTTATTACTGGAGAATTTTTTTTTTTTTTTTTTGTGATAATACTTGGTTGAAATATATTAATCTTTATGGCACAATTGTTGGGTTCATTTATCATGCCGTCAAATATATATTGGTTTATGCTCTAATATACTTAGAAAGGTTCGATTTTTGGGAAAATTTCGCTGAAAATGCTAACAAAATTCAATTATTGTGTCACATTAATTTGACATGCGCACAATGGATCCAAGGGTTGGATTTGTGCGGATTACGCCAATTCTTGTTAGAAAATGTTCATAGACTTGTTCAATAATTAATCTGATTCCTATGGGAAATATTAATTTTCTATGGGTAATATAAATTAAGCACCGCGTGGCATAAATATCCTCTCATATGGAAAAGATGATATGATTAAATATTTGGGAATTTAAAGTAAAAATTTTGTTTAGCTCGAGCTTCTCACACACAGCAGGTGGTCAAGTGTGTGGGATTTGAAGAGCTCACTCTAAATATAACATGACTTTGACATAAGACGCTAATCACAGACACGTGAGCACACTTCATAAAGGCAAAGTCAGTCCGCAACCCTCATGGCAGGGATAGGGAGTGGGGTGACCATGCTAATGCGGCATGAAGTGTCACGAATTCATCAAAACATATTGCCAGCTACCGATGCTACAAAAACAAGATCAAATTAGGGTCGCAGCGTATATGATACAGTTGCAGTCAAACAACCCTCAGGTGGTTCCAGTTATGTCTAACAGATTGTTTACCCCTCTGTATTTATGCGCTCAAAATTAATTTGCTCAGTGGCGATACAGAAAAAGACACAAAAAGGGGGAGTTAATCTGTTAGAAATGGGCGTTGAACGCAAAAATTCCATGGTATTTAGGCAGAATACCATCGATATCTTAAAGATGACACCATGTTAGACTAGAAAATACTCTGTATAGATAGGGCAATGAACAAAGAATCGGGGAATAGCTAAAATTAAGATAAAAATTATATTGCCATTTATTATATATGTAGATAATATTAATACATGTAAGTAATAGAATAATAATTATACAACTATATACTTATAATATATTAATATAGTATATATAATAATAATATATTATATTAATATATGTATATGTTGTCCTTGTGTTGCTAAAAATAATATAACATTTTCTTTACCACATAACTGTCTGCTAGCTGAGCTATCACAGGGTATTATGGCTGTGCACGAACTCGCTAGTTGACTCTTACACTTGTTTTCGCCACACGAGGGTAGTTCCAAAAGTTGCCCTTGTGTTGCAGCCCTCACACATTAATTTATTAACAATAATTTCACGCTTTGTTTATTCTGTCCAGCTTTCTGCTATTGTATAATCGTTGTTGGGTCTCTCTGTCTTTCATCTAATGTGACTTCAATGTGGCATCAACATGTGCCACATACAGCAGCTGCAACAGTTCGCACGCAAATCAGAACTCAAATATGTAGTTGGAAGAGTGGCTCTTAGGTGGATTATCAGGTGGTTGTTGCTGTTCGGGTTTTTACGTAATGTGTCCTAGTTGGTAATCAATTTAATTTGCTATGCAACCTCAAAGTAACCGCGATTTTCCAGCCAGGGCAACAGCGTCTTGATTTCTTTCGAATATGTTGGTAACTTGCAGATCTCCGCATTTTCTTCACATTCCAATTCACCCAGCACAATGGGCAGAGTTTCTGTGACAGTCTCAAATGCTATTGAAAATGTTATTTTTGTTGAAAAGACATCTTCGAAAATGTGTTCAATTATCAAATTGCTTACCCCAATGTCCATAGTTAAGTATATCCAGTTGTATGTCCGTTAAGGAAGGAATCTTTCCCTTAAAATTTAACAATTTCAAAATTTCCGCTAGCTTGTCTACATAGAATCTTAAAAATCCATCGAATCTTTCAGCTTTTGCTGCTGGCGCTGTTAGCAGCAGTTGCAGCAGATCGTGTACAGCAGGTCCAATATTAGCACTACCAAAATCATTGAAAACCACATCCCGAAGCTGTCCAAACGCATCAAATTGGCCAAGTAAGTTGTTCGAGCAACAAGCGCCATTCAAAATGACAGTGAAGGATTTCTTCGAATCAGGTGCTTCGACGCGACTAGCTAAAGTCCTTTGATAGGATTTCTGTTAGCGAATATACCAACTGTTATCTAATCGATTCACTCAGCAGATGTTTCCAATACGTACCACCTTATCTTCATAATGCTTCAGGTCGTTAGCCCTAAGACTCTCATGAAATTGCTGCTGTATCCAGCTCCTTTTTGCTCTTAAGGCTTGATCTAGCTCTTTACTTGTAAAAAACTCATTTAATTGATCTGGCTTCAATTGTAAATAGCACGCTGAAGCTGCATGATAAGCAGCTAACTTTGATAGGATCACCTCCATTGCCAATTGGTCTAGACCATTCAATTTGGTGACAAAGCAATAGCCCGTGGCCGGAAGGTAATCTAAATACAGACTGCTCTTACTCACGTAGCTCCTAGGTGTGAAACTTATTTTTTTCTGAACATCGTTAAAGAGTCTCTCAAGAGCTGGTAGCACCACCTCGTGCATGTGAGCCTCAAGCTGGAAGCGTGGAAGCTTTAGATCCCTTAATTTCGGCGCTTTAAGCTGATAGTTCACAGAGCGAGTTGAGTTGTCTATTCGATGGTGTTATCGTAAGTGTTATCGTATCTTGTATTGATTATTGAGCACTTAGCTCTGTGCATGCTCACCTGCTAACCTAATTCCGATTTGCACACGCTGCCCATATGGTATAGTACTCAGGCGAACGCTTTCTATTTTCTGAAATGTTTTAAATTCATTCTTTATAATTTGCTGCAAGTGCGGCGAGTCTAACCAGTCGGGCGGATCGCTGGCGAATTCCGGTGTGAACATTGTCGTTTCACTTTCCATTGAGTACTGTTACAAATTAATCTATGCGTTTCTCAATTAACAACAATTTAGCAGTTCAATCGTCTGAAACTTTAGCTTATCACTGATAAGATTGTGCTTAGATTGCTCCAACTTAATTATTTGTCAGCAGTTCGAAAGTAAATACATATTGTGGGGTGGAGTCCTTCACACACAGCAACCCCAATTTATACATCACAAATATACATATATTTAATTTTGAGTCTATACACATGCATGACAACAAAGAACACGTTACAATATTGATATACTCCTTCCACTCAGCACGATAGTCCACGTCTAGCTGTGATTGTAAGGCGTGGCAAAGTCATGCTGATAGGCCAAAGGATGCAAGTGATGGGAATGCATCGGAGGAATTGGAGGCATATCTCCTGACTGATGATGTCCGTTCATACCGCCGTACATGTCCGAGCGGGTTTTGTGGCTATTGGAGGGTGTGCCGTTCAGCAACTCCGCCATGAAGCCAATGTAGGTGATGGCCAGGCGCAGGGTCTCAATGCGAGAGAGTCGTTTCTCATAGGCAAAGGTGGGCACCTTTGGTCGTAACTTATCAAAGGCTTCGTTCAGGTTGAACATGCGACGGCGTTCACGAATATTCGCAGCCCGTCTCTGACTCATGGAAGCCACGCGGCGGCGCGTTTTCTTTAAACTGGAGGAGGTGGAGCCGTGGGAGCGGCCATTGGTTGTTGGACGCTGATTGACGAGTGGAGTCACCTGAGATCTTTGCCAGAGTGCTATTTATGAAGAAATGGTAAAACAGAAATAAATATAAATATACTTAAATTAAAGATTGAGCAATGGAGTAACTTACATAAATCGGAGCAGGGGAAGCCTGCAATGAGATCTTGATAGGGAACTATGGGCGGCGGCGGCGGTGGCGCCTCCTGACCCCACAGTGGCTGAAAGGGCACCTCTGGCATATAGGTAGGTTGATTACTCGGATGCTGCATATATATATAGGGATTCTGTATTCTGTATCGACTGTAGACCTTGGGTCTCAACTGTTCTGCTTGGAAGCCCGAATTGGATTAAATTCTGATTGTGCTGACTGCTCTGAAATCAGCTCTCCATAGTTGGACTTATTGGATTTCTGCCAACCCTTATGGGGTGCGGCATCTGCGACGCGCAGTTGAAGCAGCCATTTTGAATGGGCAACAGTTTGAGGCGTTCTGATTGGCTATCAGTGAATTGGGGTTGGAATTGTAATATGCTTAAGTCACATAGAAAATAAATGAATGAATGAAATTTCCATCGGGAAAAGTGTTTAAGTATTTGTTCAAAAATTACAGAATATTGCAGAAACTCTTAAATATTCCAATAAAATATTAAGTATTACGTTTTATTTCATTTTTAAATTTAATCATTTCATATGTTTTATTATTTGGAGTGTGAATTCACTTTAAATAAAAATGAGACATAGATGGCGCTTTTTCGTATTTAACAAAAATTTCCCTCAGAAAAGATTTATCGAATGTCAAAACCACATTTGCTCGACTGCAAAGTTTTCATCCTTAGTTTTTATAGTAGAATGGAAGTTTAACTGTCTTTAGAAAACTTAATAAATAAAGCACACTGCCAAATCGTCATACAATATA